>NW_024100490.1:277500-605000 GCF_016545835.1 Crotalus tigris
TCCTTCCTCCTTCCTCCCTTCCTTCCTTCCTCCCTTCCTTCCTTCTTTCTTCAATGTCTATTTTTTCTTTCTGTGCATAGACATTTGCTGCATTGAAGGGCTGAAAAAGAAAATTTAAATTTACAATTCAAAATACATTGAAACAAATATATATATATATATATATATTTACAAATAATGGAAAGGATGATTATTTTATAAACATGCAGACAACAAGCTTTCCTGTTTACACAAAAAGTGATAAATGAATTACAACTGTCTGCTTGTTTCCACTAGGTGGGGCTGAATAAATTGATTTTCAAATCGGATTGCTTACTTATTGTGTTGCCAGCTTCTTCTAACCACCAATATAGAAATATCTTCAAATACGTTGATTCAGAAGTGTTTTTAAAACAATGTATTTTTATCATACACTGTATGATCTTGGCTTGCTTTATTATTTTTAAGGGACT
The DNA here is from genome assembly GCF_016545835.1 of Crotalus tigris. Taxonomy (NCBI): domain Eukaryota; kingdom Metazoa; phylum Chordata; class Lepidosauria; order Squamata; family Viperidae; genus Crotalus; species Crotalus tigris. Next base: position 277,953 of record NW_024100490.1, read on the forward strand.
TTATAGATGAGATTTGAAGCTACTAAGAAGGATTACATGCAATCCCTGTTTGGGTCTGTTCCATGCAACTGATCAGCCATGATAAGAAATAAAAAGCTGGGCTGATAAATTTTCTTTCTTTTTCTTTAATAGCATCCTGATTATTTTGTGTTTCGGCCAACAGATTCACTGCATAGGCCATTTTGGAAAAGGTAAGGTAAGGTAGGGTAGGGTAGGGTAGGGTAGGATAAGGTAAGGTAAGGATAGGATAGGATAGGATAGGATAGGATAGGATAGGATAGGATAGGATAGGACGAGGTGAGGTGAGGTGAAATGAGATGAGATGAGATGAGATGATAAGATAAGATAAGATAAGATAAGATGATAACCTTTATTGTCATTTTTTACTGTGGGCGCAATGGCACACATCAAAAATGAAATTTAGTTGCCCACTCTCAAAATGAAACACGTACACAACACACACCTAAACATACTATATACAACATATGTATAGACCCACACCCCTACATATACAAAACAAATGAATATTAAACACTTGAACATATAACGGAAGGAGGAAGCTTGAGAGTTAATGCTCTATGAGATGAAACTATGGGTGAATCTGGATGTTCTGCTACAGATACCACGAAGCCCCTCCTCCCAGAAGGTAGCAAGGAAAACAGATCGTGAAGAGGATGGGTGGTGATGCTCCCTCTGGCTGAGGCACCACCTCCTGCCTCCGCAGATGGCAGCCTTTGGCTGATCTTATCTGGGCTTGGAAGTCAAATAGGATTGGACCAAGTTCCAGGGCTGAAGGTTCATCTGGGTAATCAAGAACATCTCCCGCATTTTAACCATTCTCCTACACCAGGGGTAGGCAACCTTGGCTCTTTTATGACTTGTGGATTTCAACTCCCAGAATTCCTGAGACAGCTTGACTGACTCAGGAATTCTGGGAGTTGAAGTCCACGAGTCATAAAAGAGCCAAGGTTGCCTACCCCTGTCCTACACTGACACCAACTAGTTACTATTTAAGAGCGTTGTGTGAACTCAAACTTTGAGTTCGAACGATAACAATTACTACTATTTGGCAGAACCTGGTGAAAGCTTTACTGTCAAGCAACAAACAACAAAAAGAAATAAAGCAATCTTAACTAACAACCAGTTAGATCAGTGTTTCCCAAACTTGACAATTTTAAGGCATGTGGACTTCAACTCCCAGAATTCCACAGCCAGCGTTGAAGTCCTCATGTCTTAAAATTGTCAAGTTTGGGAAACACTGAGTTAGATCAGCAGATGAAGGTAGTACAAATTTAATTCCATCAGGGATTAAATTTTATTTAAAAGAAGTGAGAAACAAAGGACAAACGCGCAGATTTACGAAGTGGGATAGCATTACACTTAAACATACTGAAGTCTATTTATGTTCTGTTATGTGTGTATACACGATATGAGCATTTAAGCACATGAGCTGCTATTTTTAGGTTCACATATAACTTTTCACATGTATTAAGCGGAACAGAATCAAAATAAGACTAAGGTATAGATTCACACCATAATTTAGGCCTAATTAGAACATAAAAGCCCTCACAGTTATATTTGCTGTTCTCTCTTTCGAGATGGAGCAAATCAAAGGAAAACTTAACTTGGGAATGAGAGGGGCAACAAATAAATCCAATAAATAAAATTATATTATTGGGAATGAGAGGGGCAACAAATAAATCCAATAAATAAAATGATATACAGGAAGAGAAGGAAGACAACAAGTTAAATAATTTACTTCCCTCCAGAAAAAGTTTTGATGGTTCACAAACTCTGTTTACACTTCTTGCAATGAAAAGCTACAAAGGTCTATTAAAAAATATCAGTCCACGTTCATTATAGATGCTGACCGGAATTATACATCACTTTTTTATTTTCATGTCTATTGTGCACCACCCAGAGTGATCCCCAGGAGGGAGAGAGGTGGCGTCTAAATGTTATATGGCAATAAAATAAATAAATAATAAAATAACATATTAAAATGAACAGGATGCATTGTTTGATGTGTGGGTTATTTAACAGTTATTCCACTGTGACCACTACGTACACTTTGTATGTCTATGTATAGCACAGGTAGTCCTCGACTTACGACCACAATTGAGCCCCAAATGTCTGTTGCTAAGTGAGGCATTTGTTAAATGGGTTTTGCCCCATTTTACGGCCTTTCTTGCCACAGTTGTTAAGTGAATCACTGCAGTTGTTAACTTAGTAAAACGGTTGTGAAGTGAATCCAGCTTCCCCATTGACTTTGCTTGTCAGAAGGTTCGCAAAAGGTGGATCACGTGACCCTGGGACACTGCAACCATCATACATGTGAGTCAGTTGCCAAGCATCTGAATTTTGATCAGGTGACCATGGGGAGGCTGCAATAGTCTGTGAAAAATGGTCATAAATGACTTTTTTCAGTGTGTTTGTAACTTCGAACCATCACTAAACAAACTGTTGTAAGTCAAGGATTATCTTATCTTTATAGATAAAGGTATAGATACAGGTATGTATATCTATGTATACCTATGTATATATTATGTGTGTGTATGCACACACAAATGCAAACATACACACACACACACACATACACACATCCATATACAATCGGCTTTCATAGCTAAGGAAGGATTAGAACTTACTGTCTCCTAGTTTCTAGGCCAGCACCCTAACCACTACACCAAACTGCTCTCTATTCATCCTTTTCTGGGTCACAAAGGGTCCTTCAGAATCTGTTCATCGGACCTCCTGCTTTATACCTGACCTGAGCCCCCACCCCTTGTGTTTAAGAAAAAAATTGTGTTTAAGAAAAAAATTTCCCAACTCATGGAGTTCCTGAGTGTTCTATGCTGGTTTTTGTCTGCTCTGATTCCCTTGAAGACTCATTCTTTTTTTTTTATCGTTCTTTCCTGGTTGTGTATCAGGAAGCTAGCTCACCTGATTACTTTGCAACATGTAAAGTAAAACAGAATGCAATTGCCCTTGCATGCATATTGTGCATGAAGCACAACCTACTTCAATTTGATATCAGCTTTATTTGAAATGTAGAAAAAAAAGGAAGGGGGCTCTAACTGACTTAGCATGAATTATAAAATCTTCCAGGATATTCTTTGGACTTTTTGGCATTTTCCTGCTGGTCTCCAATTCTAAAACTGTGTCCAATAATAATAAGGGCTGGAAGGGACCTTGGAGGTCATCTAGTACAACCCCCTGCTCAGGCAGGAAACCCTATACCATTTTGGACAAATGGCTGTCCAGTCTCTTCTTAGAAACTTCCAGTGTTGGAGAATTCACCACTTCTGGAGGCAGGTTGTTCCACTGGTTAATTGTTCTCACTGTCAGGAAGTTTCTCCTTAGTTCTAGGTTGCTTCTCTCTTTGATTAGTTTCCATCTGTTGCTTCTTGTCCTGCCTTCAGGCGCTTTGGAAAATAGGTGTGGCAGCCCCTCAAATATCGGAACACTGCTGTCATGTCACCCCTAGTCCTTCTTTTCATCTCAATTGCTACAACCGTCCCTCAAAATCTTTTTTATATTGTGGTGACCCAAACTGGATGCAGTATTCCAAGTGTGGTCTTACTAAGACTTTATAAAGCCTTAACAACAAGGACCCAAAGTAATGGGGGGGGGGGGAGAAGTGCCGGACTCAGAAGTCTCCAAAAACGTGCTAACCATCCTATAAACCAGAGTTCCTGCAGCAGAGAGAGAGAGAGAGAGAGAGAGAGAGAGAGAGAGAGAGAGAGAGAGAGAGTAGCGAATTCAGCTGATTTAAAAATGGAATGGACTTTCCGGAGAGACGCAACGAGAAAGAAATTCAGCCACACAAAATATTTTCGGACACAAGAGGGCGCTGCCACCTACTTTCTGCTTTCTTCGCCCCAAATCGACCTTACCGATAAATCTGACTTCTGCTAGGTCTTGGCTACTTTACTATGGGTGGACTTCAATTCCCAGAATTCCCTCCAGCCAGCTGGGAAGAAGTCCACCCATCTTAAAGTGGCCAAGCATAAGAAACACTGCTCTAAATGCTTATTAGGAGTAGATTATCCCCTTTTGATGCAGCAGGCTTCTGAATGAACGTGGAAACAGCTATCAGCAGCATGTGAACTACTTTGATAGGCGTTTAAGGTCCACCTGTAACTGCTACTATTAGTTTTACAATTCCATTGGACCGTTCTCTGTTTCCTCCTCAGCCATAGATTGGAGGGATTTAACTTCACTTTGGCCGATTCCAGCCTTCACCTAGGAAGGTGAAATATAAATATTGCCAGAAAGGAAATCCTTTTAAAATTATGACAGATGGATTCTGAGCATCTGTCATAATTTTAAAAGTGAGCATTCTCCTTTCTCCTCAGAAATGCAGTCTGCGTAGAATAAGGGCTCGGTAAGGACTTACCTGCAGCTCACAGATTAGATAAGGAGGTAATTTCCCCGTGCCATTCTCTGGAACCCTCTTTTTTTGGGGGGGGGGGGGACAAGCAGTTTTTGGAAAGTTTGGAGCTTCCTTATTGGGTACCATATGGAGGCAACTTTCTCCAGCAAAAAAAAAAAAAAAAGCTTAGCATTTACAACAGGGGTCTTCAAACTTGGCCCTTTTATGACTTGTGGACTTCAACTCCCATAATTCCTCAACCAGCCTGGGGGAACTATGGCCCCTTCATGACTTGCGGACTTCAATTCCCAGAATTCCTCAGCCAGCGTGAGGGAACTATGACCCCTTCGTGACTTGCGGACTTCAACTCCCAGAATTCCTCAGCCGTCGTGCCTGGCTGAGGAATTCTGGGAGTTGAAGTCCACAACTCATAAAAGAGCCAAGTTTGAAGAGCCCTGATTTAGAAGAAGGCTAATCACGATGCGTATGCGGAGAGAAAGACTGGCTTCTAATCCTACTGAAGTAGCAGCAAATCAGTGGCTGTTTTTTAGAGCATCTGATCTGATCCGACGTCACCCAGGCAGGTTTCTGACGTCACGATCATTATGGGATGACGTCCTACGAGGCTACCAACCGTGCTAATGCCCGCTGAGAGACACCGGGCATCTTCATCGGGGCGCCCCTGGGCTATCCTCAAACTGCGGGTCCACCTTCTTCCGGTTTGGATGCCGGCCTCGGAATTCGGGCGCCAGCGGCTGATTCTGGATCGCGCCCTGTTAAAGAGGGGACGTCTAATAATAATAATAATAATAATAATAATAATAATAATAATAATAATAATAATAATAATAATAATAATAATAATAATATAAAGTTGGAAGGGACCTTGGAGGTCATCTAGTCCAACCCCCTGCTGGGACTTCCTTTTCAAAAGACGCGCATCAATGGGGCTATAAGAGCGGAAAGGCTTGACAGCTTGCCTTTTTGGGCGAAAGTGTTTCTGGAAGGCAGAAGGATTGGGGGCTGGAGAAGAGTCTCCCTCCCTCCCGTAGGAGAATTGGGAAACTCCCCCCCCCCCCAAAAAAAAAACCTCTCAGCCCTAGGAATAAGAAGGCAAGGAAGAATCACTTCCAACATCTTGCACAGGGACTTGTTCAGGCAGGCGCCAGGAGTCAAGACTGACTCAAAGGCACCCCACTCAAAAAATAAAAAAATAAATGTATAAATAACCAGGCAGGAGGCTTCACCCTTTAGGATTTGGCGCAAAAAGGCAGAAATCGGTCTGGGGGGGGGGAAGGTCGGAAAGGTAGCTGAATTTTAAAACGGAAAAGAGATCGAGGGGGGCAGCTCCCACCGTCATGTCTCCCTCCTCCCCCCCCCGCCCGCTTTTCTAGGGTTTTCCTTTTGGGCTGGCCTATCTGTCAGAATAACACACTGCTTTCCCCTCATCAAGAGTCGGAAAATAGCATTTATTTTCTTCTTAGGCCTGGATATAGATTTTGTCTTATCCCCTCTGCAGGGGTGTTGGGAAGGTATGGTCTAAGAAAAGGGGTAGGCAACCTTGGCTCTTTTATGACTCGTGGACTTCAACTCCCAGAATTCCTGAGCCAGCAATGCTCAGCTTGGAAACTCTCCCTTTCCCCTCAGCATTGCTGGCTCAGGAATTCTGGGAGTTGAAGTCCACGAGGTAGGCAACCTTGGCTCTTTTATGACTCGTGGACTTCAACTCCCAGAATTCCCGACCAGCCATGCTGAGGGGAAAAGGAGAGGTTTCCATACGGAGCCATGCTGGCTCAGGAATTCTGGGAGTTGAAGTCCACGAGCCATAAAAGAGCCAAGGTTGCCTATCTCTGGCCTAGGCCTAGGCTGATTTCTGACTCGTGGACTTCAACTCCCAGAATTCCTGAGCCAGCCATGCTGAGGGGAAAGGGAGAGGTTTCCAAGCTGAGCCATGCTGGCTCAGGAATTCTGGGAATTGAAGTCCACCAGTCATAAAAGAGCCACGGTTGCAAGGACGGCCGGGGCGGTGTTTCCTAAAAACAGGCGGGGTTTCGATCGTTCCATTGGGGATGCCATTTTGACTTTTTTGACCACCCTCTGCGGAGCATCTTTCCTCTGAATCGAACTAAGAGCTCTGTTGGTGCAAAATCAAGCGTGGAGCACAACTCTCCCCCCTCCCTTCCCGGTTGCGAGTGTTTTCCGGGTTTCCTTCCCGATCAAGGCCAGATGGAGCTAAGGGAGAAGACAGGCCTTCTTTTCATGGGCGCAGAAAGGATTTTAGAAACGTAACCAGGCAAATCATGAAACGGCCTCCTGTGTGAGCCTTTCCCGTGTGTGTGTGTGTGTGTGTGTGTGTGTGTGTGTGTGTGTGTGTGTGTGTGTGTGTGTGTGTTTGTGAGGAAGGGGGGTACCTATTAACTTGAGTCCTCTCAGTTAATAACTGGAAGACAAAAGGTATCTTGTATCCATCACTGGACTGGTGAACATCTGGTGAGCCAGCTTCCTTGCCATGAAAATGATTAGCCACGCTTAATTTCTTTCGGCATTTTTAAAAATATCCCAGTCTGGTGACAAGCGTTGGGACCACCCGGTGGTGTCCCATCCAAATAGGTCACGTTCTGCTTTTATTTTATTTTATTTTATTTTATTTTATTTTATTTTATTTTATTTTATTTGAGATCAGCTGAGATCGCTACGTGCTGCCATCCATGCATACTTGACGGATTGTCTTCCCCGTTCTAGCCTGGTTGCAAGGGATGGTTGAAAAAAGTCAAGAGGGCGACGGAAGCTTCTCCTGCTTTCTCCGTGTGTGGCCCATGACGTCGTTACAATTACGATCTCTTTTTTTGCATATACCACAGTCTGTGGACACTCCCGGACTTGTTGGTCAAAGCTGATGTGTGTTCCAATAATTGCAGGACCATGTTGTGCACTATCACGAGAACAGCTTACCCTTCCTGGCACCCTTCGTGGCACGCGATGGCGAGGCCAAATTCAGCTTAAGAGCAAAAAAGAAGGACCACAGATGCGATAACTCCTGAACGTGAAGGAGGTACTGCCCTAAAAGCCGGGGGGGGGGGAAGGCAGGGAGGGAGAGGGAGAGAGAGATGGATACGGATGGATGGATGGTTGGATGGATAAAAAGACGGACAGGCAGACAGACAGACAGACAGATAGCCTAGATAGATAATATGTTATATAAGACAGATAGATGATCGATTGATAATTGATAGATAATAGACTACATAGATAATATATAATAGATTAGATAGATAGATAGATAGAGAGATAGATAATAGATTAGATAGGCAGACATGATAACTTAGATAATAGATTAGATAGATAGATAGCTTAGATAAATAGATAATAGATGATAGATGATAGATTAGATAGATAGATAGCTGACAGCTTAGATAAGTAGCTAGATAAATAGATAGATAGATAGATAGATAGATAGATAGATAGATAGATAGCTTAGATAAATAGATAATAGATTAGATTGACAGATAGATAGATAGATAGATAGATAGATAATAGATTAGACAGACAGATGATAGCTTAGATAATAGATTAGATAGATAGCTTAGATAAATAGATAATAGATTAGATAGATAGCTGACAGCTTAGATTAGATAGATAAATAGATAGATAGATAGATAGATAGATAGATAGATAGATAGATAGATAGATAGATGATAGCTTAGATAAATAGATAATAGATTAGATTGACAGACAGACAGACAGACAGACAGACAGACAGACAGACAGACAGACATAATCAGTCCTGCAGGAAATATTTCAGCGAGGCTGGAAGCGCTCCTAAGGAACTCTGAGGAAATGCCTTCGCAGCTCTTTTTATTGCTGTCATTCATCGCGCATTTCAGAGGAAGCGGAGCAGGCGAGGCCTCCGCCAAACTGGAAGGTCGCCCGCCTGCGCTTCAACCCCGGACACGGCCAAGTGGATCCTCCTGCCAACACGGGCGCCACCTGCCTCCCCCCACCCACGTCTCCAGATAGCAGCGCCTTGGATGCTAGACCAACGTTTCTGAACCTTCCAGTTGGGTGGACTTCAATTCCCAGAATTCCCCAGCCAGCAACATGCTGGCTGGGGAATTCTGGGAGTTGAGGTCCACCCACTGACCAACTTCTGGGAGTTGAAACCCTTCCACTGATCAACTTGTAAGTTAGAATAGGGAGAAATTTCCTGCGTTTCTAAACCGTAAGTCCTTACGTTGTAGAGACCTCCCTGCAAACTCTTTAAAGCAACTTCAAAGAGAACCAATCAGAAATTAGCTCGCCTGATTTTGGCTCAGAGCGTTGTGTCAGAGGTACCGTGTATCGTGGGAACCCATGGACTTGCATGGATTGACCAAATAAGCCTATTGTGGACAGGGCTAGCAGATGTACTCTGCAAAAAAAAAAGCCGGATTTTCATAACCCAGTAAATTCTTTTGAGGCTAACAGAGCCTTGTCGGTGCTATCAGGCTCTTAATCCAGTTTTCTCGTTTGAATCCAGTTCATCCCAAAACTGATCTTTTCAAAACTAGATGGGGCACTTTCTCCTTGGAGAATAAAGGCCGCCGCGTTATAGTCCCTGATTTGGGATCAAATTCCCCGGATCCCTGTGGCATTTATTTCTGAATAACTGACCCACTGGACGTCTCCACTACACTTAAAGTATAAAAATCACCAATGATGTAAAAGGAAAAGGCTACTTCCAGAAATAAAACCAGATTCGCACTTGCAGTTTAGCTGCCAGGGAAATTAAGGGGAATTCCCCAATTAGCGGGGCGTCATAAATCTCATCGAGTTCAATGAGTTTTAGTCCCCATCAGCGGGCGCCGAAGACAGCCGCCATCTGATAGAGCTACAGCCCGAGTCCAAGCGTGATTTACTCGGGGGTAAATTACACCCTTTCCGAAGCTGCTGCCGTACGACGCTATTTATCCAGAAACGAGTCCCATTCAATTCAATGGGGATGACACCTTGGGAAATATATGCGTAAAGGAAACTTCGCCAGAAGTTCGGACCTGGGGAGGTTACAACTGCTGGCTGGGCTCACAAATGCAATGGTTTTAGCCCGTGTAAGCAAGCCGTGCTTTTAAGAGTAAATTTGTGGGGTTCCGTAGCTCGCGGAGCAACGCTCCAACCTCCGAGTCCGTTACCATCAGGAGCCACAATTCTATGCGCGTTTGCTTTTTCCGATGTCACTTGTGAAATGCGTGGATCCGCTCAGTTATGCCCAGGTTAAAAGCAGCGACACGACACGTATACAGGCAAGGGTGGGGTGCAGATATAGGAGTCCTGGCCGAGTCTTCAGATGAACTGCTCTATCCCACACATATACTACCGCGAATTTGCTTGGGGTCCATTGCCTGGATCCATTGCAGCACCCTTCAGAGCAGGGGTCCCCAACCTTGGCGACTTGAAGACTTGCGGACTTCAACTCCCAGCTTTGCTGGCTGAGGAATTCTGGGCTTTGAAGTCCGCAAGTCTTCAAGTCGCCAAGGTTGGGGACCCCTGCCCTACAGGCATCTAGGCCAGGGGTTCTCAACCTTGGCAACTTTAAGACTTGTGGACTTCAACTCCCAGAATTCCTCAGCCAGCTTTGCTGGCTGAGGAATTCTGGGAGTTGAAGTCCACAAGTTTTAAAGTTGCCAAGGTTGAGAACCCCTGATCTAGGCACAAGACTGAGCGAACACGGCGGAAAACTGCTACAGTATTAGCAGCCTCTTCTCAGCCACTAGATGGCAGTAAAGAGAACCGGAAAACTCTTCCGAGGCTGCCATATAACCGCGGTGCAGTTATCGCAGCTCGTTTTGACAAAGCAGGCCGTTTCTCCGTGTGTGTGTGTGTGTGTGCTGCTGCTGCTTCGCACGTCCCTTGAACCGAGGACGGGTCTTGCGATCTGGGCCCCATCGGAGCGGCTTGCTCTGAGGTCCCAAGAACTAGGCTTGTTGGATTAAACTGCCCTTCTCCCCAAAAGTCTTTTAATCGCAGTTGCTTTTTCAGACATACTTTTTTTTTTAAAAAAGGAAGGGATAATAGGCGTTTTTGAGACAGACGGGACCAGAAAACCCTAGCCGAGGTGGTGACCCTGCCTCGCGAAGCAATTTTGGTTAGCTTGCAGAAAGATCCCAGTTTACAATTCAGCCAATCACCTGTGAATCCAACTAGAGCTGGTGGACAACTTTGGCATGCCTGCCCTTCGCTGCTGGTGCGAAATGGGGGGAAATTTTGAACCCAGGACTGATTACAGAGTAAAGGGAAAGAGGAGGAAGAGGAGGAGGAGACAACGAGGACTATGGAGTGAGTTTGGGTGTTTTCTTGCAGATGTTTTATGATCCAACTAGGTAACATTACCAGCGCTAGAAGGGAATGGAGAGATGGAGGAGGAGGAGGAGGAGGTGAGGAAGAAGGGGGGGGGAAAGGAGGAGGAGGAGGAGGCAAAAAAGGATTGTGGGGTCCTTGGTGCTCTTGTTTTCTTGCATACATTTTATTACCCACCTATGTAATTTCATCAGTGCTGTAGTAGTGTACCTTAATCACATCCCTAGCTCTGATGACATTACCCATTTTGGGCACCCAGGACCCCTAACAGAAATATATTTCTACTCAGGCTGCCTAAAATACGATAGGATAGAAGAGGGGGAAGGGAGGAAGAAGAAGGAAGGAAGGAAGGAAGGAAGGAAGGAAGGAAGGAAGGAAGGAAGGAAGGAAGGAAGGAACTCTTCTTCCTTATAAGACGGGCCATTCGTGTTTTTTTTTTTTTTTTAGATTTATCCCAAGAATTTATCCCTAAAAAGGGCACTGCGCTCACACCTGCTGGCAACGTTTCAGGGCTATCTAAATCCCAAGGCGCCCGGGCTGGCTTCCCTTTGCAATGTACAGACAAAAACCAGAGAGCAGATTCTGCATCGAAAGCCCACGCTGGATGACTATTTCAGGTGAAAATTTGAGATTCCCAGCCTGCTCCAGTCCGTAGAATTCACCACCGCAGCCGAACCGCTTCCGTTGCAAAGGATTAAGTACCTGCACTTTTCATTTGCTACGGTCGCACCCTCAACCAGATGTTCAGGCTGGGCGGGGCACTTTCGTCCACCTGGCGAGTCCTTCCCAGATGGGGTTGTTCGACGGGCGTTGCGGGTAGCGCCGCAGGATGTAAGCCGTTCGGAGTAAAGCCGCCTTTTGCAATTGACGGCTGCCGTCGTCGTTAACGGACGGGCTCTGCTTTTGTCTCGCAGGCGTCCCGGTTAGGGAGACTCGGATATTGGCCCGTCCCGATGTCAACGCAGGTGCTGCTAATCAGTTCGCTCGTCGATCTGGCCAGGATTTCACTCAGTCGCCCGTCTGCGCGGCTGAAATGCGGTGGCTGCCGGCAGGCTGCAAACGGAGGCAGCCTCCGCCGCGCAAGGCTAGGATCGTCCCCGAAGATTAAAAGCCCCGCTGCTCCGTTGGTGTCGTTCGTGCCCCGTTTTTCTGGGGGGGGGGGATCCTGAATCCGGTTGCTCTCCGAGTAGCGCAGCGGAAGCCCTGCGCTCCTAAACGGCCAAAAGGCTAGCGGAGGTTTCCCCATCCACAGGCCGGTATCCCGGGTCTCATCCCGCGCGCCCCTCCTCGCCCTCGCAAGGCAAGCGATCCTCTGCTTTGGCTGGATGGCAAGCCCAGTGAACGGGGGGGGGAGGTCTGTCTCCAACCACCTGCTTTGGTGCAAGCCTAAACTTGGGGGGGGGAAGCGCCCCCATCCGGAGCGCTTTCAAAGGCGCAAATCCACCTGGTCTGACTAGCTTCCCGTCTGATGCCTTTTAGGATCGCTTGGTCGGAAGTCTCCAACGTCCGTTCGGTAGCCGCCTCGCTCCTCGGGCGCAGACGGGGGTGGATCTGAGCTAACCCGGCTTGTTTTGCCCTTCAGACGGTTGGGAAAGCTGAGCTGTTGGCCGTGGACGCGCCTCCACGCGGTCCAAGTTGGAGGACTCGTGTAGGGAGAATCCAGGAGAAGCGGGAATCTTGCAGCGGCAGGCAACCATCCACTTCCGGCAGGATCGCCCAGGAATCGACCGATCTTCCCAATAGAACGTGTCTCCAGGAGCTTTCCAGGGATCTATTAGGAGCAGGAGGAGGACTTCTTTAAGAAAAAGCACCTCTGGGACAATCAGGATCTAGAAGACTGAGAATCTCCATAGAGATAAATCATTTCCCGCCTCCCCACCTTTTCTAAATAAAATCCTGGGCCACACGCGAGTGCTTTGCAAGAAAATAAATTCATTTATTGTCAAAGCATCCAACATACCCAGATAAACTATAAAGTTTTTTTTTTCAAGAAAAAAAAAGAAGGTAGGGAAGGGCGAGGAAGGAAAAGAAACACGTAGCTATTCAGACTTCATTTCACTGGCACAAAATTACACTTTGTACTGTATTCAAAGAAGATCCCTATTTACAGAACTTAAGACATTTTGCACCAAAGTCCTTAAATCTTTTTCCATTGTGAAACATGCATTTCCCCATCGGAAACATAAAATGAATTCAAGTCTTTCTGGATTTTATTACTATTATTATTTTTTTTTGCAGAGGAACAGGAAAAAGAAACTTATCCAGTAATGCAGAAAAGCTTTGCATCCATTCTCATTTTTTTTTAAATTTTCCTTTATATCTAAAATAAATTTTTACCCTTACATATAATTATTACAGCTAAACCACAAGTGCTTAATAATTTAAGTAGAAACGTATGACAAATGCATCAATATGTTGCAATATATGACATTTTAAAAATGTACTTTTAAAAGTTATTTACTTTTTTGGAAAGTGAAAATGCGTGCATTTGAAACAAAAGGGAGTGGACCACCCACCCATCGCCTCTCTCTATTATTATTATTATTATTATTATTGTCATCATCATCATCATCATCATCATCATCATCATCATCAAAGTAAACATATACACAGGCATAAAAATTTCAACAGTGGTTTTGGGTGCTCTGCTTTTGTGGCCATCCACAATGCCCAAAATACATTTAAAAGCTTTCAAAAAGAATGGCTGCAATTGGAAATGGACGTGAAGCCTGAGGCTACATTTGTTTACTTTGAAGAAAGCCCAATTTAGCCCAATGCAATTGTCCTCAAAGATGTACAGTACAAGATTTCATTTCAAAACCTAGTGGGGTTCCTGTGAAAGCATAAATGCAGACTGCAGAAGTATTTATAGCTACAAAAAGCTGCTTCGTGTTGTGCTGTGTTTCAGCAAGAACTGCCAGTTGTTGAAAACAGTTACTTATGGATTACTCACAAGTAAGTGGGTTTTAGATCTAACTCTACTAACCTTGTTTTTTTCACTTATAGGGGAAAACCTTCAAAGCCTGGTTCATAATCTATTTCTATCTATTAACTCCCTTTCCTTATTTACCATTGGTTCAATTGAATTAAGGAGAATAGTACCCCTTCTTTGCATCAAGAGAAATATGCTTTTAGATTTCCATAGTTTTATATGCATATGCACACCAAAAAAAATCACTGGCCCAAATATGTATAGGTCTGGTTTGGTAATTTCCCATGATTTCCATTCCACTGGAGCAGTGCATCTAATGAACAATGCCATTTTTGTAACTATTCCATGAGATTAGGGAGGCCAGAATGACATCTGAAAGGGACTTTGAAAGATTTCCCACTCAATGCATTTTTTTAATAGCCAACAAGGCCAATAAATGTAGCTGCAGGAGAGACCCAGACACATAGTACAGTTCCAGAATCTGTCCATCTTATTACAGAGAGAGGAAACTATAGACTAGATTTGTTCCATTGTAATCATGGTTTCTTGAAGCCATATGAGTGAATTCATGCAATGTCATAAACTACCATGGCTGAGTTTACATAAACATGTAAACATACAATAAACCACTAACCAGCCACATTTCAACTTAGCGCAAAGCAGAACTCTCATCTCAGACAAGGCATTGTTTCTGTAGCACAAGAAGCCAACATTGTTTGTAGATTCCTGTGTTTTATGAACCACCCCTAGTAACTTGCATACCGTGTTTTAGTGAGGTGCTAACTTCCGCCAATTGCAATTTATTAAGTAAATCAGGGGTTTTCAAACTTGGCCCTTTTATGACTTGTGGACTGCAACTCCCAGAATTCCTCAGCCAGCAACGCTGAGGAGTTGCAGTCCACAAGTCATAAAAGGGCCAAGTTTGAAGACCCCTGAACTAAATCATAAACAAGCCAGCATAAACTTGTTGCACAAGCACAGCTAAGATTTCATTGGGTCCTCTTGCTATTGGTGTATGGCCTGCGACCATCCATTCATTCTTTAGTGATGGGTACTCCAAAATGCAATTTAGAAAAAGTGACAGGTCAGGATTTTTTTTGTTCTCCTCCTAATCATCCATTAGCCCAGATTGAAAAGACTGACAGGAATATTCCCAAAATCAAAGACTTTTGCAACTGCTAACATTTCAAGGTTTTGTTTCCTATTCCAGAAAGGACCATAACACTTCAGGCCATCTCAGAATTAAAATCCACCACCTTCTTTTTTGCTGACCTTGCATCATTTTCTTCCCTTACTATAAAACTGCTTCGTATTTTTTACACGCCTGGGAGCATGCACCCCTCCCACAAGGCCCTGCCAGGGTGTGCATTTCTTTGCACCTGCTCTACACACTGTCCTTCCCTCCTCCAACTCTTTGGGCACATTTACACCACACAGTTCAATCCTCCGTCCGCCTCCTCCGGAAATGCACCGTCCTTGATGCCTTGCAAAAGCAACATCTCTTTGGGCACCTTTACACCACACAGTTCAATCCTCCGTCCGCCTCCTCCGGAAATGCACCGTCCTTGACGCCTTGCAAAAGCACCGCCCCGCCTCACCCCCGGCCGCTTAACGTCGCCAAGGCCCGCAATGCTTGGAAGAAGACCGAAGGAAGCCGAGGGCCGGCGCGGGGGGGGGGGTAGGCGTGTGGAAAAGCCCGGGTGCAAAAGCGCAGCCGCGCCCGGGCCCGGCTTCAGTTGTGCGAGGTCATGTGCCGCGAGAGGTGGTGGCGCTCGCGGAAGGACTCGTTGCAAATGGGACACTTGAGCTTCTCCTCGCGCCGCCGCTTCACCAGCGGCTCGAGCGCGTACTCCTTCTTGTGGTGGGAGCGCATGTGGTAGACGAGGTCGGAGGTCATGCGGAAGGAGGCGTTGCACTTGGCGCACCAGTTCTGCGCCGGCAGGCAGAGCGAGGTGAAGGAGGGCGGCAGCAGCGTCAGCGCCGAGGGCAGCTGCAGCTGGAGAGGCGCCGCCGCCGCCGCCGCCGCCACGGCCGCCGCCGAGCTCTTGGGCCAGAAGGTGGTGGCGTAGAGGAAGGGGCTCTGCTTGGCCAGGCCGCCGCCGCCCCCTCCGCCGCCCCCTGACCCGGCCCCGCCGCCGCCTCCTCCTCCTCCTTCGCCGCCCGCGCCCGCCCCGTTGCCGAGCTCTCCGGGCGCGCCGGCCAGTTTGAGCGGCTCCGAGGCGTAAAGGCGCGCGGCTCCCTCGGCGCCCGCGTGGCAGCCGCCTTCGGCCAGCGCGCTCAGCTTCCCGCCCAGCACCAGCTGCGCCGCGTGCGCCGAGAAGGTAGAGCGCGCCGGCTGCGAGAAGGCGCTCTTGCGCTCCTCGGGGCTGCCCGCCGAGCCGGAAGGCGGCGGCGGCTGCGAGGAGGAGGAGGAGGGCACGGTGGAGAAGGCGCTGGCCCCGGAGCGCGCGCCCAGCAGCGAGGGCAGCGGCGGCTTCTCCGCGGAGGAGGCGGAGGCGGCGCCTGCTGGGGAGCCGCGCTCTTTCTCCTCCTCGCCGCCGCCTCCTCCGCCGTCCCCGCCGCGGGAGGCTTTCTTCACCTCCACGAAGGCGCTTCGCTTGGCCTCGCCGGTGTCCGGGCTGGGCGGGCCGTAGAGGCGGCTGGCGTCGTCCAAGCCGAAGTAGCTCCCGGCCGGCCGGTAGTGCTGCTGCGGGGTGCAGACCAGCTCCTCCTTGGGCGACGAAGGGATCGGCCTCTCCAGGCGCCCCCTGCCGCCCGGCGGGCCTCGCTCCTCGGCCAGCGTGTCTCCGCCGGAGTATTTCCGCTTCGCCTTGCCTGCGGGGCTGGCGCGGCCGTCCAGGCCGGCCGCCGGCTGCTCCCGCCTGCCGGGGGAGCCGCTCCCGCTGCTCGGTCGCGAGTTCTCCAGCTCCCGGGCCAGAGTGTGGAAGTCCGTGGAGGGCTTGGTCACGCCGCCGTTGCTCGGGCCGTTGCTGTCCGGGGCGCAGTGGTAGTGGCGGCGGTGGGTGGGGGGCTGGATCTGCGGCTGGCCGCCGCTGCCCTGTTTGGCGTGGAACTTGCTGGCGCCTTCGTGCTCCTTGGGGCTGCTGCTGTTCTTGGGGCTGGAGTCCCCGGCTGGGCTGCTGTCCGCCCCGGCCAGCCTCTTGGGGCAGCGGAACCGCAGGTGCGCCACGTAGGGGAACTCGAATTGGAAACGCTGGCCACACTCCAGGCAGGTGTGCGGAGAGGAAGCTGGGGCGGGACAGAAAAGAGAAGGGAGGCTGTTGGTCACCTGTGGAGCCAGACCGACTGGCCAAGTTGTCAGACGCCCAACCTTTGAGAGGGAACGTCGAACCCCACTGACGGTTGACCAATGGGAGTCCAGCTAAAAACCTCTGCCTGATTTTTTAAAACCCATAAGTTAACTTGAGAATGGACAACATTACGATTATGTTTGTCAGCTCTGACCTAATAAGAGTCCAAGCTTCCTGCCCTAATGTGCACTGTTCTCTTAACACGGTGTTTCTCAACCTTGACAATTTTAAGGCATGTGGACTTCAACTCCCAGAATTCCACAGCCAGCATTGCTGGCTGTGGAATTCTGGGAGTTGAAGTCCACATGCCTTAAAATTGTCAAGGTTGAGAAACACTGTGACTTAACACATCTCTTTTAGAAGTAGCCCCACTGAAGGATGGCCTGTGCATAACTGCAACCAAAAATTCTGGCTTGGTTTATGCACTGTAGTCGACCATGTTCTGAGCCATGATACTAGACCCAAAAAATAGACTAGGACTCACAATTTACTAAGCACAGTGGTCAGACTCGCCAAACCTCATGCTGTGCTTTGCTTCATGTAGGGTTTAGCATTTATTGTACTTATATCCCACATTTCTTCCCGGAGGTCAAGGCAGTGAACAGAATAAATAGTGCAGGCTGCTAGGTTCGCTGTTCATAAAGAAAGTAAGGTTATTTCTGCCTCTGAAAATGTAAAGTTTAATTTCTCCTGAGGGCTCAAAATCTCCTTTTCATTTGACTATTTATACCCCACCTTTATTATTTTTATAAATAACTCAAGGCAGTGAATATATCCAAACACTTCTTCTTCTTCTCCCCATAGAAGTGAGGTGGGTGGACTTGAACTCATAGGGCTTTTGCCTTCTGGTGGTGCCTTAATCACTGGACCAAATAGGCAGCACCTGTGATGTTGGTTAACTTGGATATGGTGGCTTACTGGCAAATTCCTGGCTGAAAAGGACCGTGGTTCTTTTTTCTAAGCCCTAACTTCTCACTACCTCTCCCTGGACCGCTAAGAGCTATTCAGATCAGCACCTGTTGAGTTCAGGATGCCCATTGAAGGGACTTTACTCCAAAACACCTGAAAAGCACCAAGTAATGTGTTTCTCCTGGCTGATTATGAGCTATTGAATTCTTCACATTCTAGGTGAGCACCACTACCACCAACCTGTCACTTTCATCATCCTAGATGCATCCATAAATCTAATAAACAGAATGTCGGGAGGTGAACAGATGTTCACAAAAGCAGTTGGGGTGTTCTGGAAGGTCTAGAGCAGCGTTTATCAACCTCAGCAGCTTTCAGATAGGTGGACACCCAGAACTGGTGATTCTGGGAAATGAGGTCCACCCATCTTAAAGCTGCTGAGATTAAAAAATTTTGGCTGGGGAATTCTGGGAGTTGAAGTCCACCCATCTTAAAGCAGCTGAGGTTAAGAAATGCTGTGCTAAATAATGTCATTTGCAGATACTAGAGAGAGGATGCAGGGGTCTTCAAACTTGGCCCTTTTATGATTTGTGGACTTCAACTCCCAGAATTCCTCAGCCAGCATAGCCTTCATAGCAACCAGCCTCCATATTAACCAGTTAGAACAGGGATAGGCAACCTTGGCTCTTTTATGACTTGTGAACATCAACTCCCAGAATTCCTCAGCCAGCATGCCTGGCTGAGGAATTCTGGGAGTTGAAGTCCACAAGTCATAAAAGGGCCATGTTTGAAGACCCCTGGCCTAATGAGATGAAGGTGAAGCAGTCAACCGCTCCCCTGCTCCATAAAGCAGGAGCAGAATAAAATGGAGACCTTCCATCTGAACACAGACCCAAGCTACTGTAATTTCAACCGTGGGGATCATGCTCTCCTTTTTTCAATAGAACCCCATATCCACATGCATTACATTTATCGATATTCAGTCAGGCTACTTGAAAATCCAGTGCTAAACCTATCTAGTATCAATCTTGGCTTGTGGTGAGTGTTTGCAAATGCATGTTTTGTCCACGGTGTATGCCAACATGCTGCATGAACCCATCTTTGGTTAATTTCTTGATTCAACAGACCAGTTTAACCAGAAAGTAGGCTAATTGGGAATTATTTGTCAATGCAGCCCCTGCAGCAAATGACATCAAATGGGGCGTTTGGGGGGGGGGGGAAGGTGGAGTTGTTTAAAACTCTTGTGAAGCATCTTGCCGGATGACACGGAGCAGCAGCGTCAGGATCCTAGCAACAAGTGAACTGTCAGATTGCCAATTGGAAGGTATCCCTCTTCCGCCCAAGGATGGCGAACCGGCTTTGCTCCCTAGCTTCTCCTGAGGGTGGCGGAGGGGGGGGGGAAGCGCTCTCTGAACTGAGAACGCCTAAAAAAAACCAAAGTCCTCAGCCCAAGGGACAAACTGCCCCGCTTGTGGGGCGAGATCCAACAGTAGAAAAGGAGATTGGCTTCTGCAGTGGATCACACCATTAGTTGATCGTGAGCGATCTCTTGGAATTAGGGAGCGCGCGTGGGGGCGGGGCAGGCTCCCCCCCCCCCACACACACAACTCCTCCGCTCTGCAACGAGTACTTAAACATCTTAACAGATTGCAGCGTTTCAGCTAATCCGGCGTTTCCGAACCGTTTCAAATGGGATGCTGTGGATTACAGTAATTAAGCATCAATTTGTGCCTGGGATGTTTGGTTAGCCCGCTCGCTTGCCAGCCAGGCTGGCAGGGCGGCCGTTTTTCAGAAGGAAAAGCTCCCGTCGAGTCAGTCTTAAATGCGCCGGGACTCCGGATTCAAGGACCTCCAAGAAATGCAGACAGGCAGACAGACACACACACACACACACACACACACACACACACACACACACACACACACACACACACACACACACACACACACACACACACACACACACACACACACACACACACACACACACACACACACACACACACACACACACACACACACATATATCCCTCCTGCGAGTTGTCACCTACCCTTCATCTTGCTCTGGGACCTGGCGGGGCTGAGCAGCAACAGCTCGGTCAGGTCCTTCCCGTACCACACCAACAACTCCTCGTCTTTGGCAATCCTCCGCAGGGATCGGTAGAACAACTGTCCGTTCTTGATGTAGGCTTCCAGGTTCTGCTCCTCCTTGTCCCGCGCCGACTGGACCAGGCGAAGCCACATCAGGCCTTCGGAGGAGCCGTTGGCCGCCGAGGTGTCCACCTAAAGCGGGAGAAGGGAGAGGCGGCGGAGGCTGAGTGAGTGGCTGGCTGCCCAACTACTCAACAACAACACGCGGCCTGGGACCTCCAGGAGGAGACGGCTGCGTGCGGGGTGGCAAAGAAACGAAAGCCAGGGCTGCGTTTCTCTTTCGTTGGGACCGTTAACGCCCACCGTGTTTTGAGCTGCCGGGCAAGTTCCCCCCCCCCTGAACCCCGAAATGACCGGCTATGGCTTGGCCTGATCTGGGGCCCCGTGGATTCGCTCTGCTAGGGAAGCGTTTGCAACCACACCTGTCCTTCGGTGGGACGGGACCTTCCAGCGGAGGAGGCCTACAGGGAGAGCTGAGATCCCGGACAGGAGAGGAACTAAGCCCAGCCAAGGAGGTCAACGCGGAAGGTCTGAAACAGACCCCCCCCCAAATTGGCCGGAAAAGCCAGGCGTCGTAATATATACAGCACCATCCCAGCAAGTCCGCCTGCAGCCGGGAGCAATTTTAAGCCTTTCCTTCCAGACCCCTGACTGACTGCCATCTCCAGCGCTTCCCAACGACTCTGAGATATTTGGTGGTGGTTGTTAGTTGTTCCTCCAGGCCTTCCTGTCCTCTACCATCTTCTGGAGTCCATTTAAGCTCACGCCTACTGCTTCAGTGACTCCATCCAGCCACCTCATTCTCTGTCGTCCCCTTCTTCTATTGCCCTCAATCTTTCCCAGCATCAGGCTCTTCTCCAGTGAGTCCTTCCTTCTCATTAGGGGGCCAAAGTACTTGAGTTTCAACTTCAGGATCTGGCCTTCTAAAGAGCAGTCAGGGTTGATCTCCTCTAGGACTGACCGGTTGGATCGCCTTGCAGTCCTTGCTTCAGTGACTCCATCCAGCCACCTCATTCTATTGCACACCTTCCGATCTGAGGGGCTCATCTTCCAGCCTCATCTCTTTTTGCCTTTTGGTACCGTCCATGGGGTTTTCATGGCAAAGATGCTGGGGTGGGTTGCCATTTGGGGCAGCCTTATTAGGAAGGAGATTTCTCTACGCCCGGTTCTCGATTTTCTTTTCGTGGGCGCGAAAAAAGAACCCCGCGTTTTATTCAGCTCGGTTCACGGGACCCCATCCTTCGAAGGTGTGGCTCGTCTCGCCTTCAGCCAAACCTTACGGGGAGCTGCAGAATCGATTCTGCGGAGCTGGGGGGTTGGGGGAGCCCACTGGGGACCTTAAGGTCAGCAAGGAGCGGGGACGTGAGTTCATTTGGACGCTCAGACTGCCTCTAAAACTGCTGGCAGTTGGAGGGCGACCTAAGAACCTAAGACTTGCATTTTTTTTCGCCCCGACTGGCCGGTTGACGGTTCAGCGGGCGAGCAAGCAAGCAAGCAGCAGCAGCTGACAAGAGACCCAGCGCCGCCGGATTTCCGAAGACCTCCGGATGCGTGGCTTTGAACCCTCCGGGGGCCGGTGGCACCCGGAGACGAAGGCAGCGAGACCCGACCTGCTTCCCTCCCTTCTAAACCCCGCAAAGGGACAAAGGCCGTTTTGGGGAAGGGGCCGAGCTGGAACGGTCAGTAAAGCATCTCCTGCTCCTTCGCGTTTTGTTCCGCGGACTCTTTGCGCCCGAAGGAGCTAAAAACGACGCCTCCCCATCCTTCCCCCCCCCTCTCCGTTTTTAGGGAGGCCGGCAATTCCGACAACGCGTCTGCCTGGAAGGCAGCAGTAGGGCGCGGAGCGAATCCGTTTGCCGCGTCCCCATCACACCTGGAACTAAGCGGACTGGGTTCTCGAGCAGACGCGCGTCAACAGAAGCACCAGTACTCCGTTGGTTGTCTGAATGCCTTCCCTTACCTTCTTCACTGACCTGGTCGCTCCTGCCCGCTCGCTGAACCGATTCAGCGGAGAAAAGCAGGCCGGCCCTGGCAGGTCGAGCACCCCGTGCTGCTTCCCTCCAACGCGGCCAGGGCTTGCGTTCCGCCACAGGGCCTCTTTTCTGGGGCCGGAAAGGGACGGTTGGAGGGATGGGCGTAGCTCAAGCTTTCCCGGGCTGACGGGCGAGGGTCTGGCTTCTCTCCGTCTCTTCTCCCCACCCCCTTCCCTCCTTCCTCGCCTTGCCTGCCTCCCCCTTACCCGGAATATATAGGGGACGGTCCTCTTGTCGGTGGACTTGAGCGCCACAAAAGCGATGCTGTCGTAGAGCGAGGTATGGCTGAGCACGCAGGGGCCAAAGATGGCGTTCTCCGGGATGTCGCAGGTGGTGTAGACGCTGGTGAAAATGTCCGTCAGGCATTGCTGGACGGCTTTGGCGTCTCCATCCCAGATGCTCCGGGGCACCCCGCTTTCGTCCATGGCTGGAAACGGGAAAGAAGGAAGGGGGTCACAGAATCACTGGGAAACGAAGCCCGGCTCCTCCCGGGGACCCCCCCCCCCAAGGAATAGAGACCCTTTTGGCTTTTGCGGACCCGTGTGTAACACCCTTTCCCAAAAAGAACCGGCCCCTCACCCCAAGTGCCCCGAATTCAATAGCAGCTATTCTGATTTTCTGTCCTGTTTTAAAAGCAAGGAGTGAGCTACGGAGTCTAAACATAAATGGCCAGACACGATTTTAATTCATCCACACGTATAACCCACAGGTTTTATGCTATAGTGTTCCATAGGCAGAAGTTTCACTTCTGGAAATCCAGGGAATATGGCTGAAGGGGTGCATCTCTAGCGACTCCTTTAAAAGACACTCCCAAATTCCTTTTCCGAACAAAATAAAGGACTCTGGTTCATTGCAGAGATTTGCCTAGTAAGTTGCTGAGCCAACTGACAATTTTGTAAATTTCTCTACCCCTCGACACATCCAAGCTTTGTATTCGACGTGCTATCAGAACAGCTCCCCCCCCGCCCCCAAAGTTAAACCCTCCTGGAAACGGGAGACCCCCACTCGGTGGGAGAGATCAATGGAAGAAGCCCGCGACCTGCTTTTCCTAACCGCCTGCCCCAAAACGCCCGGACGCCGAGAGGCTTGCTTTCCTCTCCCCCCACCAAGGTACGCAAGGCCCGGGAGCCTTTCGCTCCTTCAAACCGCCCGTAGGAGGAGAATTTTGGCCGGCCTTTGGCTCAGCCCACCGAAGGCCAAACCGGGTCCCTTTCCATCCTCCGGCTAAACGGCCTCGGTTCTAACTGGGAAGAGCAAAGGCCAGCTTGGACACGTCTTTTGTTGAGCCACCCGAACGGGCATTCAGAAGAAGAAGGAGGAGGAAGAAGAAGAAGAAGAAGAAGAAGAAGAAGAAGAAGAAGAAGAAGAAGAAGAAGAAGAAGAAGAAGAAGAAGAAGAAGAAGAAGAAGAAGAAGAAGAAGAAGAAGGAAGAAGGAAGAAAGAAGAAGAAGAAAGAAGAAAGAAGAAAGAAGAAGAAGAAGAAGAAGAAGAAGAAGAAGAAGAAGAAGAAGAAGAAGAAGAAGAAGAAGAAGAAGAAGAAGAAGAAGAAGAAGAAGAAGAACCGGGAACCCAAGAAATGTAACATCCCAGAAAGAAGGAAGAGGAAGAGGAAAAGCGAGACTGTCTGAACAATTTAGGAGACTAGAAAGGGACGAGAGGTCCAAGGAAACGTCTCCGTGGGTTTCCCCTCCGCCCCGTCCTGTCCTGGGGCAGAATTCCCTGCGGTGGAGCCCAACGGTCGCTTCTCTATTCCTACCTGCCCTGTTGCCCGCTCGGAACTTCAGAGGGAAATCTCCTTCTCCCCTGCAGCTCCGGCGCTTCGTTCCGAGCTCTGCGCTTGGAGAAATCTCGAGGGGGTCCCCCTCTGCCTCCGCCCGGGCCTGGCCCTCCTCCCTCCCTCTCTCCCTCCCCTCCCTCCCTTCCCCGCCCCCTGGGGGGACCCGGTGACGGACGGGTCGGATTTCCAGCGCCTTGACAGTGTCGCTGATTTGATGTCAGCTAACCTTTCACGGAAGCCGACAAGAGGGAACGTATGTCGGCTCATTACCATAATCCAGCAGTTTCCCTGGGAGACTTTAATTAAAAGCAGCGAGCAGAGGTAATTATTTCTTACCGCGACACGCTTATTTATGGGAGGCGGGCGCGTCCCCCGTTTCCGTTTTTTCTACACGGGGGATACGAGGCGAGACGAACGCGCGGCTGACTAGAACCCGAGTCGGGAATTTTAGATCGGTGCTTGAAACGGCGCGGAGAAACCTAATCACGCCGAGAGCTTGGTTTCAAATCTGTTTTTTGAAACCATCGACTTAGTAATCATAGCAGCGATGATAATAATAATAATAATAATAATAATATAAATGATAATAATAATATAAATGATGATGACAATAACAAATAATAATAATATAAATGATGATGACAATAACAATAACAACAACTGATAATAATATAAATGATAATGATGATGACAATAACAACAAATAATACTAATAATAATATATCTGTAATACCATCAAACATCCACATCTGCCTATCCCAGGTCCTGGGTAAGGACTCGATAGGTAGACAAAATGCCAAATCCAGTCTGAACATCTGGCTGACTGTGTGATGATCCATAATAATAATAATAATAATAATAATAATAATAATAATAATAATAATAATAATAGGACACCTGGCCACAAGACGCCTGGCATCACTTTTGTGGAAAAGAGGAAAAAAGTCTGGTGCATGGATATTGCAATACCAGGTGATGCACGAATTGAAGAGAAACCGCTAGAAAAAAAACCAAAAACTAAATATCCGTGATTTGCAAATTGGAGTTGAGAGACTAGGGAGGCAGGAAATCAACGATTGTACCAATAATAATAGGAGCCCTTGGAGCCATACCCGAAGGGCCGCCTAGGTAATATGGAAATCCTGAACTTATTAGACCTGAATAGCCTGACTTTGCAAAAAAAAAAAAAAAAAAAAAAAAATCACCCCAGCCTCCTGGGAACCTCTTACATACTCAGACTCTACTTGAACAAGCTCTTACTTAGGTCCCTGGTTAGGACTTCGACTGTTAAATGCTTACCAGTCCCAGGCTGTGAATCGAATTGAAGATTAACCATAGTAATATAACAGCAGCCAAACGGAACAGAAAATAAGCAATTCTCTCCGACTCTTCCTTGTAATAATTTTTTCCCCTCTTTTGGCATTAATTTCACCTCCCCCCCCCCCCCAGGTTCCTGTCCTCCCTCCCTGGTGATCGCTTGGCGCAGGAAAATTGAATTAGCAGCCATTGCAGGAGGCCTTTTTTTTCTTTCTTCCAAAACCTCAGCTGGTGAAGCTCCTGCGCAAGGCCCACCCAAGTGGGAAGTGGAAGAGCCGAGGGGCGCCCCAAAAGCGGCTTTCTCCTGGCATTGTGATCCCGGGCAAAGAAAGGGGTGTGTGTGTGGGGGGGTAACCGGCTCTGGTCTCCTTCAAAGAGGCCAGCGTTGAAAAGCAAAAAAACTTTTCTAAACTCGGATTCGCCGTCAAATCTTGAACCTTTTCTCTCCTTGGCTAAAGCAACGCGCCAGGATCGGGTCATCTGAGCCTTTATAAACTAGCCTGACTCGGAAAGGGCAAAAAACGAAAAAACCCAAAACCAAAAAACCCCTCGGTAATAATCGAAAGAGGAAAAACGGCGATTTGCCGAGACTAAAATGGTTTTGCCGCAATTAAAGTCTCTTTTCTCGAGTCAGGCCTGTTAAGGTGGGGGGGGGGGTGGGAGATTGGGGGGGAAGGGAAAACTCTACGGAAAAAAATTGGAACGAAAAGAAATAAAATTAACTAACTCGCCGCCGCACCAGACGCAAGGCTCCCCTTACGGTTATTATAAAAGGGACTCCCCCCCCCCAAAAAAAATATGGAAAGCCGGTGCGAGCGTTTGGGAAACTTGAGCCGGCGGTAACGTCAGCCCCGTTGGGGAAGAGAATAAATAGCATTTACCCTAGTTTAAGTGAAAAGAAACTAAAGCAGCGTCGGAAATAAATCGGCCAGCGGGATAGATGCCCCCGTCTTTCCGCCGGCTCGGCGGTGGAGATGCGGCTTGGGGAAAGGAATCCCCGAGGCCCGCTCACACGCACATCTAAACGCCCGGCTCCTCCTGGCTTCCCTTTTAGAATCAGGACGCTGGAGGTCGCCGCGTTCCGGCGGGCAGCAGCCGAGGGGGAAAACCAGGGTGCCGGATAATCCTAGCGAACAATGCCGTGGAGTCCCCCTCCAAGCCAAGAAGGCGGTGGGTGCAACTCAGAGAGATTAAAAAGGAAAGGAAAGAGGAAAAGGAAGAGGGAGAGGAGAGAAGAGAAGAGAAGGGAAGGGAAGGGAAAGGAAGGGAAGAGGAGAAGAGAAGAGAAGAGAAGAGAAGAGAAGAGAAGAGAAGAGAGAAAAGAGAAAAGAGAGAAGGAGACAGAAACACACAGAGAAAGAAAGACTCCAGATCTGCCAATTTCTGTTTCTGCAACCTCCCAGGACCTCAAGCTTCTCTCTCTCTCTCTCTCTCTCTCTCTCTCTCTCTCTCTCTCTCTCTCTCTCTCACACACACACACACACACACACACACACACACGCAAATAGCCTTCCTTCCTCCGCACCTGACCCACCATCAAGCAATCTTTTTTTCCGGGCGCTCCGACCTTTTTTTTTAATATATATAAAAAAAGCTTAAAAAGAAGACGCGGAAGACAAAAATGGGGAGGAAGAAGAGAGGGGGTGAATCAAACTCATAATCAAACCGTCTACTCAAAGTCACCCATTCCTTGCTTTATCCACATCAATACCCCCTTCCCCTCCGGCTTTGTACGGATCTATCTGGCAAGGGGTCTTTCTCTCTGCTACACCCGCTGTTTTCTTTCTTTTTTCCTCCTTTTTTCAGAGAGAAAGAGAGAGAGGGAGGGAGGGAGAGAGAGAGAGAGAGAGAGAGAGAGAGAGAGAGACAGAGACAGAGAGAGAAGGGAAAAACGATCAGAAGGGTTATTTTGTTCGGGTCGGCTGCAAACCGCCTTTACTTACCGGGAAGATATATATATGGTCGGGATTATAATCCTAAAGGCAAAGAAGGGACGGTGGGAGGAAAAAAAAAAATAAAGGAAATATTTAGAGGAGATATAAAAGAAGTCTCAATCCCCAGCAGCGGCAAGTGGCCAAGAAGAAGAAAGGGCAGAGAGAGGCGTAGAAGTCCCCGGTTTGTTTTCTTTCTTTCTTTCTTTCTTTCTTTCTTTCTTTCTTTCTTTCTTTCTTTCTTTCTTTCTTTCTTTCTTTCTTTCGGGGGTGGGTGAGAAAGGCAGAGAGGGAGGGGGGAGCCGGAAAGCTCCCGGCTCTTATTGTATCAGAGCTCCTCCATGGCCGCGGGGAAGAGGCGGTGGGAGCTCGGCTCGGCTGGGCTGGGCTGGGCGCACGAGAGCTGCCAGGCGGGGAAGCGAACGGGGAGGGGGGGGGCGGGGAGGACGCGGGCAGATGGGCCCGATGCACTGCCTGCCTGCCGGCCGGGCGCCCCGGTTTTGTCGCCGGCCCAGAATTCGTCCAGTGACGCGTGACAAGCCTCGCCTCCTCCCCTTTAACGCTTTCCTGCCCGCGGCTCCTCCGCCTGGCGGTCCCTCTCGCCGCCTGGGGGGGGGGTCGCTCAGGCGGCTGCTGGAGGCGGGGGAGGGGGTTGCGCCCCCCCACCCATTTGGCCAACCCCTCCCTCCCCGCTCAGGTCTCCAAGCTTTTGCCCCCTTCCTGCCCACTGGGCCCTTTGGCACCCTGTTTAGAAGCTCCTTGCGCAAAGGAGAGGTTTTTTTTTGGGGGGGGGGTCCCCGAACCTTGGGGGGGGGGGTTGAGTGGAGGAAATTGACAGAGCAGGGTGTCTTGCACGCATTTTATTTATTTATTTATTTATTTATTTATGAGACTTATATACCCGCTTTAAGTGCAAGCACTCTCTAAGCGGTGTACACCAGTAAGCAATGTATATATATATATATATATATATATATATATATATATATATATATTTACATTGCCCCCAACTATCTGGGTCCTCATTTTACCTACCCTGGAAGGATGGAAGGCTGAGTCAACCTGGAGCCGGTGAGATTTGAACCGCTGACCTGCTGAACACAGTCAGCTAAAGTGGCCTGCAGTACTGCACTCTAACTGCTGCGCCACCTCGGCATGACCGCGGAGAGGGAGGGTGGGTCTGCCGCGGGGTCCGGTGGCTGGAGAGGAGGAGTGGGCGCCGCGCCAGCTTTTCACCCCTAGAAGGAGAAACCAAAAATATGTCTTTTTTTTTTTTGCGCCCGCCAAAGTTCGGCGGGACCTTTTTTTTGCGAGAGGCGTTCAAAGATATAGACTTGGAATTACCGGGCGCGGGGTACCCCCCCCCCCACTCCCCTCCTCCTTTCGACAACTTCAGTGGGAGCTTGGTCAGGAAAACGTCCCGAGGGATTTTTGCTTTTCCCTTCTCCCGTCGCGTGGGGCAGGCTGCACCTAAGGCTCTGGGGAATTCCGAGGGCGGCTGCAGTGTTACGTTTTCACCGGAGGCAAAATCTAAGCCGAAAAGTAAGGGTTTCATCCTTTCCGCCCATAGAGTTAGCAGAACAGGAACGTTAAAAGACGTGTAAAATCAGGGAGCAGCTTCTGAGAAGTTGACAACAACAAAACAACGTCCCGATAAGCCTTCATCGGCCAACACTGGGCGCTAGCTAGCAAAATGAAATTCAATGGTGAAAAAAGCAAGGTTCTACATTTAGGCAAGAAAAACCAAATGTACAGGTATAGTATAGTAGTAACTCAATAGTTGTAACTGTGAGAGGGACCTCGGAGTCCTAGTGGACAGTCACTTAAATATGAGCCAGCCATGTGCTGCAGCTGCCAAAAAAGCCAACACAGTGCTAGGCTGCATTAACAGAGGGAGAGAATCAAGATCATGTGAAGTATTAATACCACTTTACAATGCCTTGGTAAGGCCACACTTGGAATACTGCATCCAGTTTTGGTCACCACGATGTAAAAAAGATGCTGAGACTCTAGAAAGAGTACAGAGAAGAGCAACAAAGATGATTAGGGGACTGGAGGCTAAAACATATAAGGAACGGTTGCTGGAATTGGGTATGTCTAGTTTAATGAAGAGAAGGACGAGCGGGGACATGATAGCAGTATTCCAATATCTCAGGGGCTGCCACAAAGAAGAGGAAGTCAAGCTATTCTCCAAGGCGCCTGAAGGCAAGACAAGAAGCAACGGGTGGAAACTAATCAAGGAGAGAAGCAACCTAGAACTCAGGAGAAACTTCCTGACAGTTAGAACAATTAACCAGTGGAACCACCTGCCTCCAGAAGCGGTGAATGCTCCAACACTGGAAGTTTTTAAGAAGAGACTGGACGGCCATTTGTCCGAAATGGTATAGAGTTTCCTGCCTGAGGAGGGGGTTGGACTAGATGACCTACAAGGTCTCTTCCAACTCTGTTATTCTGTATTTCTGCATAGGACTCCAGTCATCCCTAATGCCTATAGCCAAGCCAGAGAAGCGATTCAGGATCTCTGGGGGAAGAGAAGTGGTTTGTCGAGGGGCGCTTAGGTGTTTGCGCTCCAAAAGAAGCCACAATTCCTGTCATCCACAGACTCCACCACCCCGGTTTGGAAACCCCCCCCCCTCCCAGATGGACTCCTGGCCTCTAGTTTAGCCTGAACTGAAGGATCTGGAAGCCCTGGAGCTCTTTGAAGAGGACCACATCTGAGGCTGCCTCTCACTCTCCCCCCCCCCACCCGGAGGCGACTGCTTCATGGACTAAAAAGTCCTTCCCATTTCCTAACCAGGAGGCAGAAAATGTCCAGCCAGCAAGAAAGGTCAAGGCTGGCTGAGGAATTCTGGGAGTTGAAGTCCACAAGTCATAAAAGGGCCAAGTTTGAAGACCCCTGCCTTAAATCTAACAAACAAAATGGAGGGTGGCTGAGGAATTCTGGGAGTTGAAGTCCACAAGTCTTAAAGGTGCCAAATTGAAGACCCCTGGCCTAGTGCCTTGTATGAACCCAGTTCCTGTGGTTGGCTTATGAGGCAGGGGTTGTGCCAATTGGGAAAATGGAAATTAGTTGGTTAAATCAGGATTTTTAGTTAACCTATGTAAATACTGTTTGAATCCATGGTAGTTTCTCTCCTGAGACTTGGAGAGATTTAGTCTTCAGAAGAATTTATCAGAATAACCGAGTTGAAAGGGACCTTGGGGGTCTTCTATCCCAGAGGTTTTCAAACTTGGCCCTTTTATGACTTGTGGACTTCAACTCCCAGAATTCCTCAGCCAGTGTGCCTGGCTGAGGAATTCTGGGAGTTGAAGTCCACAAGTCACAAAAGGGCCAAGTTTGAAAACCCCTGTTCTATCCAACCCCCTGCTCAAGCAAAAGACTCTATACCAGTGTTTCTCAACCTTGACAATTTTAAGGCATGTGGACTTCAACTCCCAGAATTCCACAGCCAGCATTGCTGGCTGTGGAATTCTGGGAGTTGAAGTCCACATGCCTTAAAATTGTCAAGGTTGAGAAACACTGCTCTATACCATTTTAGGCAAATAGTTGTCCAGTCTCTTCTTAATAACCTCCAGTATTGGAGCACCCACAACTTTGGAAGGCAAGTCATTCCACTGACTAATTGTTCTCACTGCCAGGAAATTTCTCCTTGGTTCTAGATTGCTTCTCTCCTTGGTTAGTTTCCATCCGTTGCTTCTTGTCCTGCCTTCAGGTGCTTCGGAGAATAGGCTGACCTATTTGGACCAGTTCCTGGGGCCTCCCAGCTTTGGCTGGCCCATGGTGTGTTTGTGTGTGTGTTTTGCTGTCATGTTCCTACACCATCATCCACTTATTTGGCCTCGCTTGATATAGGGAGGACAGTGCCCCAAATTCCCAGCTAAAATCCAAGGGACTAAAAATGATGGGCGTTGAACTTCAACTAAGGTTGCAGCAGTACTGAATGTTTATTTGGGTCCACAATAATCTATTATCTTCTTACTCGTTTCTCTTTCTCTCTCTCTCCCTCCAGGATTGTTTGACCTCCAAGATCAATGGGAAGAACCCAGAAATGTGGAGAGGAGATCTGCTACCAGCCCCGTTTGGGAAGAAAAGTGTTGCTTCATTTGATCCTTTCAAATTCTGAAACAACATTTGCCTGGCCTTTCAAAGAGAGGGTAGGGTAGTTTACCCCATTGTTCTGTCTCCGCTCATCCCCCCCCCCCCCAAAAAAAGGCTAGAGTCCAACACACTGAAGAACAAAAAGTGGTGGAAGAGAGCCCCACGTTGGCTTTGAATCAAAGCTCTGAGCTTTGTAGAAGGAAATATAAGACTTTGGAGCCATTTATTCAGGAGGAAGTTTCAATTTGCTTCTATGGGAGAGATTCAGAATCCAGATCACTTTATCTGAATTAGTTACCGGTGATTGTAACTGCCTTTCTTTCCTTCCTTCCTTCCTTCCTTCCTTCCTTCCTTCCTTCCTTCCTTCCTTCCTTCCTTCCTTCCTTCCTTCCTTCCTTTTCTTTCTCTGACCTTCCCTTCTTTTCCCTTCCCTCCTTCCTTCCCTTTCTTTCCTATTTTCCATTCTCTCCCTTTTCTCCTCCCTCCTTCCTTCCTCCTCCTCCATCGTTCCCTCTCTTCTCTCTTCCCCATCCCTCCATCTCCTTCCTTCCTTCCTTCCTTCCTTCCTTCCTTCCTTCCTTCCTTCCTTCCTTCCTTCCTTCCTTCCTCTTTTTCTTTCTTCCTCTGACCTTCCCTTCTCTTCCCTCTTTCCTTCTCTTTCTTTCCTATTTTCCATCCTCTCCCTTTCTCTTCCCTCCTTCCCTCCTTCTCCACCCTTCTCTCTCTTCTTTCTTCCCCATTTCTCCCTCTCCCTCCTTCCTTCCCCTTCCTTCCTTCCTTCCTTCCTTCCTTCCTTCCTTCCTTCCTTCCTTCCCTTTTTTCTTCCTCTGACCTTCCCTTCTCTTCCCTCTTTCCTTCTCTTTCTTTCCTATTTTCCATCCTCTCCCTTTCTCCTCCCTCCTTCCCTCCTTCTCCACCCTTCCCTCTCTTCTCTCTTCTTTCTTCCCCATTTCTCCCTCCTTCATTTCTTTCTTTTTTTTCCTCTGACCTTTCCCTTCTCTTCCCTTCCCTCCTTCCTTTCCTATTTTCCATCCTTTCCCTTTTCTCCTCCCTCCTTCCCCATCCCTCCCTCTCCTTCCTTCCTTCCTTCCTTCCTTCCTTCCTTCCTTCCTTCCTTCCTTCCTTCCTTCCTTCCTTCCTTCCTTCCTTCCCCCTCCCGTCCCTTCCCAACTGATTTCCACTGACTATCTTTTTTGTGTTATTTTTGGCTGCCTCAAATGACCTCTGGGCAAAAATCTTATATCTTCTTCTGGTTCCGCAAATGCATCAACAATTGTTTTCTCCTCCTCCTCCTCCCCCCTATTCCTTTTTCAAAAAGCAGGCAGCTCTGATTTGAGAAATTAGCATCTTTTACTGAAGCTTTCCAGGCCCTCTGTTGCATTCAGTCAAAAGAGGAAAGTTTTTTGGGGGAGGGGCTGCTGGAAGAGCATTCCCTATCCCTTGAGGCAGAGCTAGCCATTTGGGGAAGACAAGTCCCCCCCCCCTTTGCTTCTGGGCTCCTGGCAGCTCTTGAGAGGTTGGGGAACAGACAGTGCGACAGAACTAAGACAGTAAGGCCTTCTCGGAGGCCAGCTCAGTTGCTGGTGAGTTGACTTCATGAGCTGACTCAATCAATGTACCTTTGTTAGCATGGTATGAAAGCTGTTTGCCATAGCCAAGTGGTCTAGCTTATGGTTTGGGATTTTGTGGTGATCTCACAAACAATCAGACAAAATCCTGTTTGAAAGATACTTAACGTGTTAAGATCCTTAGGTGTTGTAGACACCTTCATCCACACTCCTATAATCCACACAATCTTTTACTTAAAATTGAATATCTCCAAAGGAGTGGATTAGGCAGGATCTAAAATTCAGTTACTTTGGAATGTTTAAGGGCCCCAGATCCTGAAGTGTTAAATTTGCCCGTAAACATATTGTGTGAATCCAGGCAATTACATTTTACTCCCTAAACTATGGTTAATTGAATTATGGCTTTGTTTTGTGGAAACATTTTCTCAGGCTGACAGTGAGTTATACCAAGGTAGCAAAAAAAAATTTCTTGGCTTCTAAATTTTCTTGTTAAAGTGAAGCCAGAGCCAAAGCTATGTTGTGAGATAATCTTTCTATGTTAGAGTTTGCCAGCCCAGACCAAACAACTTGGGGAGAGGGCTGCTAAAGACCCCTCCTGTCATTGCCAGTCCCCTTCCCAATTTTTATTGGAAGATGACGTGATAGATAAATATTGCAACTTATAGGTGAGAAGTTCTAATCTAAAGCATCTGAAGAATGGTTGCAGGAATCGGGCATGTTTGGTTTAATGGAAAGAGGGATTAAGGGTGACATGATAGCAGTCTTCCAATATTTGAGGAACTGTCATAGAGAAGAGGGGGTTAATCTGGTCTCCAAAATGCTCGAAGGCACGACAAGAAGCAACGGATGGAAACTAATCAAGGAGAGAAGCAACTTAGAACTAAGGAGAAATTTCCTAAAATTGAGAACAATCAATCAATCAAACAGCTTGCCTCCAGACTGGAGATTTTTAAGAAGAGATTGGACAACTGCTTGTCTGAAATGGTTTAGGGCAGTGATGGTGAAACTTTTAGAGACCGAGTGCCCAAACCGCAATCCAAAACCCACTTATTTATCGCAAAGTGCCAGGGGTGCATCAGCACTGTGGTGCCCTCAAGAGAGGTGGGGGGGCATGGTCCACTGGGTGGGCATGACTGTGGTGGTCACGTCAGACTGGATGGGTGTGGCCGGGATGGGCATGGCCACCTTGATGTTGCTCGTGGGGGGATGCCTGTG
The DNA here is from genome assembly GCF_016545835.1 of Crotalus tigris. Classification (NCBI taxonomy): domain Eukaryota; kingdom Metazoa; phylum Chordata; class Lepidosauria; order Squamata; family Viperidae; genus Crotalus; species Crotalus tigris. The sequence goes on from NW_024100490.1 coordinate 311,877, forward strand.
GGGGCTGGGCAGGATTGGGGGAGATCCAGGGGGTCTCTGGTGGGTGGGGCGGTGGGCAGGAGGCAGGGATGAGGCAGGGGGTGAGGCAGGGGTTAGGGCAGAGACGGGGGGGGGTGAGGCAGAGGGTAGGGCAGGGGGTGAGGCAGGGGGTAGGGCAGAGATGCCATTGTTGCCAGGCAAGGCAAGGCAGGGGCAGCTGCTGCCTGACACCATCAGCCCCCACACACAGAGGCCAGTGAGCGCATGGGGGCGTGCTCTACCACCGCTACTTGAGCTTGCTAACCAGCTGCTTCGCCTCCTTTCTGCTGGGTGGAGCTGCCGCTCCAGGTGCCAGCGGTGGCCTAATGGACCTGCGCAAGCTGGCGGCAGTGACAAGTGTGCCCACAGAGAGGGCTGTAAGTGCCGCCTCTGGCACGCATGCCATAGGTTTGCCATCACTGGTTTAGGGTCTTCTGCTTGAGCAGGGGGTTGGACTAGAAGATCTCCAAGGTCCCTTCCACCTCTGTTATTCTGTTAATATGACAAATCGTTGCATAGGACATAAATGACATTGCAGATGACACAAAATTATGTCCTGTGCTGTAATACCACAATACACACCGGTTTGATTGATTCTTAAATATCTTGGCAACTGTGGGTGTTAGCTGTATATAACAGAACTTTATAAGAGGAGAAAACTTATTTCAAACATCTATTAATTCCTGGCAACACAAAGGGAGAACTTTTGAAAATATTCAGCCTGTGAGCTTTCCAGAGATACTTTGTTGATTGCAAAGTTGGGAACAGGATGATGGATCAGGTAGAAGCCATTACTTCTGATCCCTAAGAGGCAGTTTTCATATGCCTCTTCAGTTGCTATCTTCAGATGGTGCATTGGGCCTTACTACTGAGTTATAGTCTACCCCAGTGTTTCTCAACCTTGACAATTTTAAGGCATGTGGACTTCAACTCCCAGAATTCCACAGCCAGCAATGCTGGCTGTGGAATTCTGGGAGTTGAAGTCCACATGCCTTAAAATTGTCAAGGTTGAGAAACACTGGTTCTACCCTAAATCCCATTCAAATGTGCACAAGGGGCTGAAGATGGACCCCAATCCCACTTGAAACTAAGCCACACAGATCAAGGACCAGGACCACGGAGAGCTCCTGTGCATTTGTGCCAAGCATTAAGGTAAGGAGAGGAAGGATGGCGAAAGGAAGTGAATGAAAGCTGGAGAAGACTCATCCCTTTATGTGACATCCATTGAACTATGCAGAGGGAAGCAGAGAAACAGCTATGTCAGGCTACCAAAGTGAAAAGGTAACAAAGATTGATGCAATTTACAGGCAATCTCTCCTTAAAAGAACTTGTATTCAACATGGTGACAACCTTCCATGATACAACGTTCATTTATTGTGTTCATATTCCAATTTTCTTTTGACAGCAAAAACTAGCATTTTGTAGGAGAGGAATATAGGAGAACAGGCGGGGGGGGGGGAGAATTAAATGCATCATCAACTTAGAGTTGTTACGTACCCACAAATCCTCCAAGTGCAAAGCTGCCTGAATTCTGTTGACTTTTATCTGGTGGCAATTTAGGGTTGAACTTTAGCTGGTAATTTGGATTTAGAGTGCTTTTGGCAATGCAACAATTCTAACCTGATGCTGTATTTAACTCTGCCTCTTCTCATTTCTAGAAAGGAAGCGTATGTTGTGAGATCCTTAAGGCTATAGAGGTGTCTGATTTGTCTCCATATTTATGAGAACTGGACTTCTTTTCTTTTTTTTGATTTGAAATATTTCACTGCTTATCCCAGCAGGTTCTTCAATCTGAGCCTCATGGCTGGCTGGGGAATTCTGGGAATTGAAGTTTGCAGGTCATAAAATTGTCAAGGTTGGACACCCCTGATATCGCTATTCCCTTGGCTGTGGCTCTTCCCTTGCCTTCCAATATCATTTCCACCTGCCATTACATCACCACACACAGTGACCTCCAATGGTCAGCTGGACTCTAGTAAATGGAAGTTTTCATCTATTATTTGTCAATAAGATAGAAAAAAATAAACTGGTACCTGTAGGCCTGCAGGCCATCTGGGGATGACCATGCCATGCAGAAGATTGCAATTTGGATTGTAAGAGGAATAAATGATAAGAAGCATGAATAAAGGAGTGAAATTATTGGGGGGAAACAACGTGGGTATCTGTGAACTTAAAAAAAGGGGGAAACGTGATCAATATGCATGAAGGTGGTTTGATCATGTGGAGTTAATGAATACACACAGGAGAGTGAAGAGGCACTGTAGGTTTAATCATGAATGAAAGAATTAAAAGTCTGCTAGAAAGTATAAACTTGTGCTATTTAGGTGGCTCCAGAGCAGTTTCTTGACCTTGGGAACTTCAATTCCCAGAATTCCCCATCCAGCAAGGAAAGCAAGGCTGCTTGAGGAATTCTGGGAGTTGAAGTCCATACATCTTAATGTTCCAAGGGTTGAAAGACATTACTGTAGAGGCTTATGACAGCAGAAATCTACATGTTGGTGACAGCTGCCTGTTGCACTGTAATGATCAGCGATAAGGGAAGAATTAGAGATCAGTTTGGGAGGAAAATGTGCAGAATTCTTAATAAATGTGCTCTGGAAAGTGGGTGAGAGGAATGGATGGGTGGAAAAAAGAAAAATAATCATGGAAAAAGCGAACAGCCCATTTGAAGACCCAAGAGTGAATGAGAAGGCAACTGTTTGGGGATCCTTCAGCGTCTACCCCCTCTGCCTAGCTGTATTAGTTCACCCCATTAGGAAGAGAGTGAAAATCATTCAGTAAACGAAGAAGCAGCTTTAAATTCACAATTCAAATCTGAGAGTTCTGATGTAAGGTACTGTTGCAGGTAAAGCCTCTGCCCCTTCAAGCCAGTTTGCCATATTCTCTCTAGTAATAAACCCAGTTTAAAGGGGAAAGTATACCTTAATGAAATGGATCGTCTGCTACTTTCATGAACCTATCGTTTTTCAAAAGTACTTAAGTAGCTTCCTTTTGCTGGCACTGCCTTCTCCTCCTCCTCCTTTCTGCAAACCCCACTCCCTTCTAGCACTGAAGATGGAAGGAAGGAAGGAAGGAAGGAAGGAAGGAAGGAAGGAAGGAAGGAAGGAAGGAAGGAAGGAACGGTGGTATAAATAGCAAAATTATGATGGAATAAAGTCAAAGCTAATTCTTGGTATCTTGAAAATATTGGTCTTCCCCCCCCCCCCTCCTCCTCCTCCCAGATTAGCCAGCAGCCCTGAGATGATTTCCTAGTGATCTCCCTTTCATTACTGATCGGATTTTCCCTCCGGAACCTTTTGAGACCATCTAGAGTCGAGACCGGCGACTTGAAATTCTGCCACTTAAGGGCCATTCGAAGCGAGGCTGCCAGCCGCGGTAGCTGCTTGGTGAGACAACCGGCTCCACTCTACCGGCCTGCCCGCTCTCGCATCAGCCAAGGGCAGCTCCAGAGCGAGGCTGGTTTCTTAATGGAAAACTTTTGTTCTGGGCCGAGCCGCGCGGTTGCACCTGCGGAAAAACCCACCGCCCCGCCCTCGGGAGAGGAACCGGCGGGGGATTCTGCAAGGGGAGGGTGGAGTAATCGCCCCGCACAGGTAGAATCAGTCAGCCCACTCACCTACCCATCCACCCAGGCATGCACGCATGCACGCATGCGCACACAAACAAACATACACTTTGCACGGCCAGGAGCTGCTGGCCGTCATCTCTGCTGCGATCGATGCTCCCTGATCTGTGGCGGTAGCGGAGAGCCGCGCCCTCGCCGGCCGGGGAGACTTCGTACCAGCGCCTGCCTGCCAGCAAACCTCTCTCTGGGGCGCCCTGGGGCTCAGCCTCGCTGCCGCAGTCCATCTTCCCCCCCCCCTCAGATGCGTGGACTTCAGCTAGACCAGGGGTCTTCAAACTTGGCCCTTTTATGACTTGTGGACTTCAACTCCCAGAATTCTGGGAGTTGAAGTCCACAAGTCATAAAAAGGGCCAAGTTTGAAGACCCCTGAGCTAGACAAAACTCTCCACCAGCAAGGCTTCTGCTAGGGGCTTCTGGGAAGTGAAGACCACACAGGCTGAGAAGGCACCCCAGTTGGCTAAAACCAGACACCTCCAAAGGAGAAACCCTCCAGGTCCCAGAATCTCCCAGGCAATATGGCCACAGCTGAGAATTCTGGGAGTTCCCCCCCCCCCCCCGCAGGGCTCACAGAATAAGTCAACCTGAATTGCAAGCAGTGGGTCTTCAAGCAGAATTTCTCAGGTCTTGATCCAGATATCAGATAGAACCCAGACTTTCCATAGACCAGGGGTAGGTAACCTTGGCTCTTTTATGACTCGTGGACTTCAACTCCCAGAATTCCTGAGCCAGCCATGCTGAGGGGAAAGGGAGAGGTTTCCATGCTGAGCCATGCTGGCTCAGGAATTCTGGGAGTTGAAGTCCACAAGTCATAAATCAGCCTAGGCCTAGGCCAGAGGTAGGTAACCTTGGCTCTTTTATGACTCGTGGACTTCAACTCCCAGAATTCCTGAGCCAGCCATGCTGAGGGGAAAGGGAGAGGTTTCCATGCTGAGCCATGCTGGCTCAGGAATTCTGGGAGTTGAAGTTCACGAGTCATAAATCAGCCTAGGCCTAGGCCAGAGGTAGGCAACCTTGGCTCTTTTATGACTCGTGGACTTCAACTCCCAGAATTCCTGAGCCAGCCATGCTGAGGGGAGGTTTTCCAAGCTGAGCCATGCTGGCTCAGGAATTCTGGGAGTTGAAGTTCACGAATAAATCCTGGGCCTAGGCCAGAGGTAGGCAACCTTGGCTCTTTTATGACTCGTGGACTTCAACTCCCAGAATTCCTGAGCCAGCCATGCTGAGGGGAAAGGGAGAGGTTTCCAAGCTGAGCCATGCTGGCTCAGGAATTCTGGGAGTTGAAGTTCACGAGTCATAAATCAGCCTAGGCCTAGTCCAGGGGTAGGCAACCTTGGCTCTTTTATACTCGTGGACTTCAACTCCCAGAATTCCTGAGCCAGCCATGCTGAGGGGAAAGGGAGAGGTTTCCAAGCTGAGCCATGCTGGCTCAGGAATTCTGGGAGTTGTAGTCCATGAGTCATAAAAGAGCCAAGGTTGCCTACCCCTGGGCTAGGTAAAGCAGCTGCTGTTCGCAACCTATTTACTTTAACTCTATTGAGATTCTCGGCCATCCAGATCATGGTTGTCCCAAAGATGCTTTTCAAAGAGGCAACGGGCCTTTCTTGTTTTTCTTTAAAGACGTTTCGCTTCTCATCCAAGAAGCTTCTTCAGCTCTGTTTATATATATATATTATTTATTTATTTTTCATTCATTCAATCATTCATTCATTCACAGCATTCCTACCCTGCCAGTTGTTATGATGAATCTTTAATGGGAGTTATTCTCCGTCTGCAGAAGTTACTTAAACGTCTTTTCACGCTGATCAACTGCATTGCTCTCCTCTTTTTGAGCCTCTGGTTAGATATCAGGCAGGTTGGCTTTGTTCAGGTCAGTCATACCCCAAAGGATGTTGGCTGTTGAACTAGATTTAACCTGGAAGATAGAGAAAAAAAATTCTCTATGTTAATGATTTTAAATGTATACGCTGCTCAACTTGCGGGGGCTCTGCCTAGTTGACAGATGGTATGAAACATTAAAAAATGGAAAGAAGGGGAAGGGCGGCAGGATGACCAATTGGGTGGAAATAAAAGGAGACCCTCTGGGTCATCCTCACCAAAACCCTGGGTGAAGAGCCGGGTCTTCAAGGCCCTTTGAAACACAAACATTTGGATTCCTTTGAGCCCTCTGAAATTCTCAGGATCCACGTAAAGGAGAAGTCAAAGTATCGGCAGTCCTCAACTTACAACAGTTTGTTTTATGGCACTTTGAAGTTATAAGGCACTGAAAAAAGTGACTCAGGACCATTTTTCACACTTATGACTGCTGCGGCATCCCCGTGGTCACATGATCAAAATACAGACACTTGGCAACTGACTCATATTTATGAGTGTTGCAGTGTCCTGGTGTCATGGTTCCGACAGATGAAACTCTTCAAAAGAACTTCGAGGCATTGTTTACCTTAAAGAATCTTTTATTCGAGTAGCATAATATCGGCACTTACATAATCGAAGCCAAAAACTGAATTCTCCTCCCCTGCGCACATAGTATCAAAGCACAATTCCTTCCTCCAATCTACAGTCATAAATCACATTCCCCAATTAGCTTGAAGCGTTTTCCTCTCCAGCCCACCAATTCTTTATCATCTCTGATTTCAACAACCTTGATTCTCATGCTAGGCTCAGTGTTGTTATGTCTGGCTGGACTCTCACTCACATCCCCCCCTCCCCAGCATCATCTAACTCTAAAAGCGAAAGGAAGAAAATGGCTACATTTCCATCTGTTGTCAAAGCAAAAACATCTGATGTTAACAGAGTTGACACCGGGGTCATGTGATCCCCTTTTGTGAAATTCTGACACGCAGAGTCATTGGCAAAGCCAGACTCACTCAACACCCATGTTACTAACTTAACAACTGCAATGGTTTGCTTAACAGCTGTGGCAAGAAAAGTCCCAAAATGGGGCAAAGCTCACTTAACTGTCTCGCTTAGCAACAAATTTTCCACTCAATTGCAATCGTAAGTCAAGGATGATCCGTATTAGTGGACTGATGACTAATATTGAATATTGGAAGATCAAGGCTGGATCTGCAAGCTTGCAGCGCCTCTCCTCTTGTCAAAATAAGAAAAACACGAGTGTTTGGATCATATGTTTACCTAAGCGCATATGTGCTTATCAATCAAGTATCTGGAAGTTCACCCAAGGAATCAAAACATTGCTTGGGAAGAAGAAAAAGGAGGAGTGGAGAGGAGGAGGAGGAAAAAATAATCTGCATCAGAGGAACAGGCTTATAGTTCAGTCAAGTCCCTGGCTTAGAAATTCACGGGAATCGTGTGATCAAGTCTAAGGCAATAGGTAGGGGTTCACTTGTGTTGCTCTTCTTCCAGAATAATTATGCCCCCTCCCCACATGTTGAAAAATAGGCTGTTACTAGATTATATTCAGAATAAATATGGGACTAAAAATTCCATCTAGTTTATGAGTAAATTTTAGAGTATTATTATTATTATTAATAGTTTATTAGAATAAAATTTTTGTAAGTTTTATTATTATTTTTAGTATTAGTATTGTTTAACAATTTGGATATTGTATTGTTTAATAATTAGTATATTAATGTTTATATTATTATGTTTACTTTTAATTTGTTTATATTTATGTTAAAGGGGAGTTAAAGCGCATTATGGCCTTGGTTATTTATATAGTTGGTTAATGTTAGTTAGAGTATGATTATTATATTTGTAACCCTGTACTCAGCTCTGGGAAGTGGGGGAGGGAGAGGAGGGGTTTAGGGTGGGTGGGCTTTGGGGTGTATATTGTAACTTTTATAAAACTTTTCAATAAAAAAAGAAAAGAAAAATATGCTACTTGGCAAAAGCCATTTTTTTTCTACACCCCTCCCTAACCTATAGTGAATACTTGTTGCTGCAGCCAACACTTGTTGTGACAAGCTAATGAGTGGTTTAAGGATAGAGTAGAACAGGAGGTCTTCCAAGTTTTATGGCTTTCCCAGAGTAATGTATGGCTGTGAGAGCTGGACCATAAGGAAGGCTGAGTGCTGAAGAACTGATGCTTTCAAATTGTGGAGTTAGAGAACTCTAGAGTCCCCTGGACTGCAAGGAGATCCAGTCTGGCTAGATTTAGAATGGCAGACCCTGAAGCTCAAATACTTTGGCCACTGAATGAGAAGACAGGATTCAATGGAAAAAGGCCCTGATGTTGGGAAAGATGGAAGGCAAAAGGAGAAGGGCATGGCAGAGGATGAGATGGTTAGATAGTGTCATTGACGCAATGAATATGAATTTGGGCAAACTCCGGGAGACAGTGGAGGATGGGGGGGGGGGGCTGGTGTGCTGTGGTCTATGAAGTTGTGAAGAGTCAGGCATGACTTAGTGACTTAACAACAACAACAAAATGGGAGGTATTGTAACTCAGTGGGGGTGCTCCTGATCTGCATGTGGAAGATCTTCAGGTTAATAGCCAATTATATGTGAGGGTGGACAAATGCCCAGAAGAATTGACCTTGTGGCCTTGGACTGCACTAGCCCTGCAAGTTAGCAATGATGTTTGGGTCAGGAAAACTAGAATTCCCACCTGCAAGAGTGTAATCTTGTTCCAACTTGTTCCATTATTTCTTTTTAACCAATCACACTGCCCTTTGGTTTGTCTTGGGAGCATTTTTATTTGTGGGCTTAACGTAGGGCCACCCAGAATGCCTTTATTTGAGTTGGATGATCCTATAACTGCTATAAATACATGAAATAAATAAGTAAACACCCAGCCACAAAGATAAATTATCCAGTGGGTTAGAGTTCTGGCAGGGCCAGAAATGGCCCTTTTCAGGTCAGGATAGATAGCAACCACTGGAGTTTTGGTGCTGGGCTGCAGGCAAGGCAGCTGGATCAGAGGCAGCTGCCAAAAAAGCCAACACAGTGCTAGGCTGCATTAACAGAGGGATAGAATCAAGATCATGTGAAGTATTAATACCACTTTACAATGCCTTGGTAAGGCCACACTTGGAATACTGCATCCAGTTTTTGTCAGCATGATGTAAAAAAAGATGTTGAGACTCTAGAAAGAGTACAGAGAAGAGCAACAAAGTTGATTAGGGAACTGGAGGCTAAAACATATAAGGAACGGTTGCTGGAATTGGGCATATCTAGTTTAATGAAGAGAAGGACGAGGGGGGACATGATAGCAGTCTTCCAATATCTCAGGAGCTGCCCCAAAGAAGAGGGAGTCAAGCTATTCTCCAAAGCACCTGAAGACAGGACAAGAAGCAACAGATGGAAACTAATCAAGGAGAGAAGCAACCCAGAACTAAGGAGAAACTTCCTGACAGTTAGAACAATTAACCAGTGGAACAACCTGCCTCCAGAAGCGGTGAATGCTTCAACACTGGAAGTTTTTAAGAAGAGACTGGACAGCCATTTGTCCGAAATGGTATAGGGTTTCCTGCCTGAGCAGGGAGTTGGACTAGATGACCTCCAAGGTCCTTTCCAACTTTATTATTATTATTATTATTATTATTATTATTATTATTATTATTATTATTATTATTATTATTAACCAAAGGTCAGAGATGCAAATCAGCTGCTCAGAGCTGGGCAGCCCCATCATTCAGCAGAGGCTGTGAGGTGGCAGCCTGCTATTGGAGGAAAAATCTACGGTACAATAAGTGCTTGGTCTCCTATCCATCTTCTGGTTTGCTACTCCAGCTTTGCCCGCTGCATCATTTTTTATTCTCTAGCTATATCCTGGTAAGCGATGCAAAGGCCCTCTATAAAGGCAGGGGCACTTCTCACTTTGTCTCTGGGGCCGGGGAGTGGGAAGGCTGCCATTATCCCCAGCAGTGGGCGGGCAGATGTAGCCAGCTTAATTTGTCTTGCCTCTAACAAAAAAAGAGACGTGTAGGGAAAAAAAAAAAAAAGCAAAAGAGAGAGGTGGGGAGGGAGAGAAAAAGGAAAACATCAGAAAGCCACAAAGCATATGTCTCTTCGTGTCTCATTATATATTTAAATGGCAAACATTTAAGTCAGTTTACTTGACAATGGGAAACAAATGGGAAATTAAATGGGAACTAATATATACAGCCCACATTTCTAACTAGCCCTTCAATGGGGACCTGCAGTTGTGAAAGGTCTGGTTGGAAAATCGAAGGAGAGGTGACGTCTTTTGGTTACTGAACAATCGCTGGTGAATGGGTGTCCTGCCAATTTGGTCACAGCTGCCAATCCTGCTTATTTATTTACCTTTTTTAAAAAAACAAACAAACAAACAAACACCAGGCAGAGGCCATCGCAAAGGCAAATGACAGCCACGTGCTCAGGGAACAAATATTATGACTCGAATGAAACTTTTCCTACAGTTTGACCCTAATGTCTTGCAATGCGCTTAAGAGCAGATGACCATAACGTCTATGCTTAGGGAAGGAAGAACAATTGCCTCTTCTTCTCTGGATCCCCCACAATTGTATTGATCTCCCCAATCCGTCTAAAAGCGCCTGAAAGGCCCAGCCATCCCACCTTTCAGCCTTCTGGAGCTTCCCCTGAAAGCCTCTCAGCCTTCTTAGCGTAGCTCTGAGAACAGCGAAAGACAAGGCAGCTGTAGCCTAAAGGTATTGCGTTGGCCAGCTCTAGAAACCCTGGTTCTTTTACTGCCTATGCGAAAGAGAGAATTCTGAGCAAAAAGTACCACGCAAAAAGGAGAGGCAGGGGTCTGACCTAGCTGGAGAAAGTGGAAGAAACTCAAAACTCAGAGGAAGAGGGAAGGAGAGAGAGAGAGAGAGAGAGAGAGAGAGAGATTTATTTTCTCCAGTCGTAAATCTTGTCTCCTTGTTCTTCTGCCCAACGAAGCATGATAAAGTCCTTTTCCATAAAGTATTCAGCCTTAAAGCCACAAAGCTCACCCAATCAGTAGCCATCTGTTTCCCCCCCCCCCAACAGTGACTCCAATAGAGGAGTCCACAGAGAAAGGACACCACTGTTCGAGCAGGGGTGTGTGGGGGGGGGGGCTGATCAATGAATAGCAGTGGAAATCCTTTCGTTTTCCTTGCAAATCTGTATCTATAGAGACTGAGGGAGAAAGAGACCATTATATCGATACAACAATTGTCAAGCCGGAATACAAAAAGGGGACAAGGCATCCAGAGGGCAACTGGAGCAGGCAGCCGAGAGTTCCCCCCCCCCCCGCGCGTGAAAGCCGGGCCTAACAGATTTATAGAAAACTTTAATTGGTTTTCAATCGCAAGACAAAGCCGTTGAAGCAAAACAGAGGAAAGTGGCAAAGTGTTTCACACCGGGGTCTTCCCAGTACGAGGTCCATTCAAGAGAGAGCTCATAATTTATTTTTATTTTTATTTTTTTAAAAAAAGAGGGACTAAGTGTTCCTTGTCCAGCCTGGAGTGGGCTTCTCCTTCCATATGCCCCGCCCCGCACCCCACAGTTTTTGCAATGGAGACTTTGCGCACATTCCAAAGAGAAGTTTTGAAAAAGAAGGGACATTTAAAAAAAGAGAGAGAGAGAATGAAAAGAGGTTGACGGCTGCACCCTGATGAAAAACATGTTTCAGCTGGGTGCTGAAACAGGCCAACATCTTCTCTGGTAAAGGTATTAATTGCAAGGCGCTCTAAACACACGTACCCATCCCAACCTAAGAGGCCAAGAAGTAAAGGAGGGGAGAATGCTTTCAAAAATGGAATTAAATGGTTTTTTTTTTTTTTTAAATAATACACCCTCTCCAAAGACAGAGATCTTCAGCACCAACTTTCCTCAATGTGATGTTCTCCAGATGGGTTGGGAAAGGTTGGGAGAAAGCTGAAGGAGGCAACTCTACACAAATCGATCGGTGGAAATTCGCAGAAGCTGGTTAACAAGGCCATAAATGTAAAACACCTTCTGTCCTGTGACAAGCCAGCAACGTCTCTGAAAAGGAGAAAGGCAGAGCTGTCAGGTTCATTTTCTCCCCCCCCCCCCGCTGAACCTTTACTTTTCATTTGCTTTATCTTATTCCTAAAGACACTGGCAAATCTCGGCAAGTTTGTTATTTGAAAAACAGAACCGTGTTTTTTGTTTTAGGAGAAGGGTCCAAATTAGAGAAGTGCCACCCAATTTGCTATGGAGAATAAAGCTGATGAAACGGTCTTCTTGTTCTGGTGTGGAGATGGCACAGATTCTGAAAAGTTGGTGGAGCTTCTCAGTCATCCAGATCAGGGCTGTCTCAAAGGGGCTTTTTCAAAAGGCAACTGAGCTGTTTTTCCTGGAGGAGGAGGAGGAGGAGGAGGAGGAGGAGGAGGAGGAGGAGGAGGAGGAGGAGGAGGAGGAGGAGGAGGAGGAGGAAGAAAATGTTTCGCTTTATCAGTTCTGATGGCAGAGGTGGGGTGGAGTGGGGTTGGAAGGATAGGTACTTTCCATGCTCACCTTAATATGGTTATAATATGACTCTCTGACCTATTCTTTCTTTCTTTCTTTCTTTCTTTCTTTCTTTCTTTCTTTCTTTCTTTCTTTCTTTCTTTCTTTCTTTCTTTCTTTCTTTCTCTCTCTTCTTTCTTTCTTCCTTTCTTTTTTCTTTCTTTTTTTTCTTTCTTTTCTTTTTCTTTCTTTTCTTTCTTTCTCTTCTTTCTTTTTCTTTTTTCTTTCTCTCTCTCTCTTCTTTCTTTCTTCCTTCTTTCTCTCTCTCTCTTTCTTTCTCTTTCTCTCTTCTTTCTTCCTTCCTTCCTTTCTTTTTTCTTTCTTTCTTTCTCTCTCTCTTCTTTCTTCTTTCTTCTTTCTTTTTCTTCTTTCTTTCTTCTTTCTTTCTCTCTCTCTTCTTTCTTTTCTTTCTTTCTCTTTCTTTCTTTTTCTTTTTTCTTTTTTTCTCTCTCTTCTTTCTTTTTCTTCTTTCTTTCTTTCTTTCTTTCTTTCTCTTTCTCTTTCTTTTCTCTTTCTTTCTTTCTTTTTCTTTCTTTTCTTTCTTTCTCTCTTTTCCTTCCTTCCTTCCTTCCTTCCTTCCTTTTTTTTATAAACAATTCAAGGTGGCAAACATACCTAACACTCCTTCCTCCTCCTAGTTTCTCCACAACAATAACCCTGCGTGGTAGGTTGGGCTGACAGAGAGTCACTGGCCCAAGGCATCTGCTCTGTTTTCCTGCCTAAGGCAACATTAGAACTCAGAGTCTTCTGATGATTGGCCCAAAGTCATCCAGGCAGCTTTCATGCCTAAGGCAGGACTAGAACTCATGGTCTCCTGGTTTCTAGCCTTGTGCCTTATCCTTTTAGATAATATCAGCATGTACAATAAACAACATTATTTATTACTGTAAATCTCTATCCTTCACACCATAGTCATATTTTGAAGAAAGGACAACTGTCTGGATTCTGTTATCCGTCTCCATTCCAGGTTTTAATACCCAGGTTAATAGCCTGCATTATATATTTCTAAGGCATGGAAAGGAACATAGGGAGTAGATCTCTATAAGGACAATCACTGTAATAGTCCGATTCTGGGAACAATAATTTCTCAGAAAGTGGAAATGCTCCTGAAATGCTCCATCAACCGTCATAAATACATGCCAGTTGCCAAGTGTTGGAATTTTGATCATGTGACCATGGGGATGCTGCAATGGTTGTAAGTGTGAAAAATGGTCATCATTTTTTTCAGTGCCAAACAATCACTAAACAAATGGTTGTAAGTTGAGGACTTCCTGTACAATCTTATGTAGGGAAGCTATTTGGAAAATAGTGCAACGCCATCATGTTCCAGATGAGGTTTATTATTATAGTAATAATAATAATAATAGTAGTAGTAGTAGTAGTAGTAGTAGTAGTAGTAGTAGTAATAAAAGTTGGAAGGGACCTTGGAGGTCATCTAATCCAACCCCCTGCTCAGGCAGGAAACCCTATACCATTTCGGACAAATGGCTGTCCAGTCTCTTCTTAAAGACCTCCAGTGTTTAATGCATGTTGTGGGGACAGTTCTGGTTATGCCGCCATCTTCTCCTCACAGGCATGAGAAAAGCACACCATTTTGTTGTGTGAAGGAATCCATTGCTTTGTCTACTATCATGGTGATGTTAAAGAGGAGACATCTAATGGGGGAAAATAGAGGGTAGATCTCTAACTGAAAGCACACAAGCATGGTTAAAGACACCAGGATCCAAAGCCAACTTTTAATGAGCTAATCCATAAAATGTTGTGGTTTAAAATAAAAACACTGTAAAAATATGTTTAAGTATGCAAACAAATCTGGTAATTTTGTTTTCTCATACATTACAATTTTTTTTAAAGATCTTAAATTAATTTTGCCCAGGTTGTAAACATATTTGTGAAAGCTGATAAGTTACTAGCTTTTGATGAAAAAGCAGGATATTGACTGAATAAATGGCTAAAAATAACATTCTGAGGCAAAGATGTATTGAATGTAATTTTGGTTCACTAGAGAGCTTGAGGGAGAAACACCGCCTAATCTAACGTGTCAAATATCCAGATAGTTTACCCATCTTGCTAGGTTGGAATCACAATGAAACAGAATAAGATCTTACCAAATGATGGCTGGGGAATTCTGGAACTTGAAGTCCACACATCTTCAAGCAGCCAACAATGAGAGACACCATCTTACTAGATTCAAGAGAAAATCAGAACCATTCCCAAAGTAATTGGAAGCGTCTAAGATGGTGGGTAACCATATAAAACTCAGTCTACCCAAAGCAAGAAGCAATATAAGGTTGCATCATAAAAAAGGTGTGAAGTAAATCTCTGCTGTCCAGCTGCAATGGTGGGAGACAGATATGTTTAATCATATCTAAATGGTAAGATTATAAACTACATCTGAATCCAGGGCCACATAAACATTTCAATGGCATTTGTAGTTTCTTTCTCTCCACCTAGAGCAGGGGTGTTCAAACTTGGTTCTTTTATGACTCGTGGACTTCAACTCCCAGAATTCCTGAGCCAGCATGGCTCAGCTTGGAAACCTCCCCCTTTCCCCTCATTATGGCTGGCTGAGGAATTCTGGGAGTTGAAGTCCACAAGTCATAAAAGGGCCAAGTTTGAAGACCCCTGACTTAGAGTGTAGATTAGGACCAAGTCACTTTTCTGAATACAATTAAATACAAATACATCTAGTCCTTGACTTACAATAATTCATTTAGTGACCGTTCGAAGTTACAACAGCACTGAAATAAGTGACTTAGGACCATTCTTCACCATCGCAGCATCTCCACAGTCACAAGATCAAAAATTCAGACTCTTGGCAACTGACTCGTATTTATGAGGGTTGCAACTTCCTGGAGGGGGATCACGTGACCATCTTTTTGTGACCCTCTGACAAGCAATGTCAACGGAGAAGCCGGATTCACTTAACAACTGTGTTACTAATTTAAAAACTGAAGTGACTCACAACAATTGTAGCAAGAAAAGTCATACAATGGGACAAAATTCACCTAACATCTGTCTCACTTAGCAACAAATTTTGGGCTTAACTGTGGTCATAGGTTGAGGGGCTACCTGTATTATATGGCTGCAAAAGCTGGACAGATTAAAAAAAAGAGAAAGAAGATAAATGCCTACATCAGTGATGGCAAACCTTTTAGAGACCAAGTGCCCAAAAACTGGCCCTGCCCCTGCTCCACCCCCTGCCCTGCACCTGTTCTGCCCCCACCCTGTCCCCCACCCCACCTGCCCACAGGGCCACTCACCGCCTTCAGGGCCCGCCGCAGATCACCCAGGCAGCCCAGCAGCGCCATGGTGGCCACACCCTCTGCCCGCACCCTGCAGCATCAACTATGCGTGATGGGGCATGAGGGCAGAGTCTTGTCTACGCTGCTTGGCTGCCATGTCCTTGGCTGCACTGCTCCGTGTGGGCCACACTCGGGGGCGACTCTCCTCCAGGGGGGCTGCTGGTGAGGAGGGGGTCGTGGGGAGAGGTGACACTGGGACAATGGCACGTGTGCCCACAGAGAGGGCTCCGAGTGCCGTCTCTGGCACGCGTGCCATAGGTTCGCCACCACTGGCCTACATATTAGAAATTTGGAGATTAAGGCTAGCGGTACCATGGATGCGGGTGAAGAAGGAGAGTGCAAAAGTAGGCTTGAAACTCAACATTAAGAAAACCAAAATCATGGCATCCGGCCCTCTCAATTCCTGGCAAATAGATGGGGAAGAAATGGAGGTAGTGACAGATTTTATTTTTCTGGGCTCCAAGATCACCTCAGATGGGGACTGCAGCCAAGAAATTAAAAGACGCTTGCTCCTGGGGAGGAAAGCTATGTCAAATCTAGACAGCATACTAAAAAGCAGAGACATCACCCTGCCAACAAAAGTGCGTATAGTCCAGGCCATGGTTTTCCCAGTTGCAATGTATGGCTGTGAAAGTTGGACCATAATAAAGGCTGAGCGCAAAAGAATTGAGGCCTTTGAACTATGGTGCTGGAGAAGACTCCTGCGAGTCCCTTGGACTGCAAGGCGTTCAAACCGGTCAGTCCTAGAAGAGATCAACCCTGACTGCTCTTTAGAAGGCCAGATCCTGAATTTGAAACTCAAATACTTTGGCCACCTCATGAGAAGGAAGGATTCACTGGAGAAGAGCCTAATGCTGGGAAAGATTGAGGGCAATAGAAGAATGGGACGACAGAGAATGAGGTGGCTGGATGGAGTCACTGAAGCAGTAGGTGTGAACTTAAATGGACTCCAGAAGATGGTAGAGGACAGGAAGACCTGGAGGAACGTTGTCCATGGGGTCGCGATGGGTCGGACACGACTTCGCAATTAACAACAACAACAACAACCATGGACCCTAGAAGAATCAATAAATCAAGCCTTGGCTAAAGATAGCCTGATTGCACACATAAAAAAAAAACAGATAAAGCTCTGATCACATTACAGCCAGTCCTCAGCATACAACCATTCATTTAGTGACCATTCAAAGTTACAGTGTCACGGAATGACCATTTTTCACACTTAATGACACTTGTAGCCTCCCCATGGTCATGTGATCAAATTTTGGATGCTTGGCAATTGGCTCATATTTATAGTGGTTGCCATGTCTCGGGGTCATGTGATCATCTTTTACAACCTTCTGACAAACAGTCAATGAGGAAGCCAGTTTCACTGAACACTTAACAACTGTAGCAAAAAATGTGGTAAAATGGGACAAAAATCACTTAACGACTGTCTTGTTTAGCCACATACATTTTGGGCTCATTTGTGGTCGAAAGTCGAGGACCTCCTGTGTCATGGCTGTGATCTTGACTCCTTTTTTGCATGCTCTGTGCTGCCTTTATCTGCCCTAGTTTGATACGTGGTTTGGCTCACTTACACGAGTCATCTAACTGAAGCAGAGTTCTTCGGGGCTGCCTTTTGCTAGAGGAAACACCGTTAAGTTGTTCACATTGTTCCTTCTTTCTCCCTGCCTCCCATCATTACTCAAAATCCATGCACTGAGCATTGCTTCACTTGAGGGATGCTAAAACATGTTTGATATTTTTGCATCCCTGTTATTGAAAAAAACAAAGGGAAACAATACACTTAATATCGCCCCTGTGTAATTATACAGGATTAACTGTACAGCTATCTGGTTTCCATAAGAGAAAATTGGTTTTTGGTTTTTGTTTTATTGGGGGAGAGAGAACACACATCAGATTATGTTAATGGCTCTTTCCTTGTGTGGCTTTCCATCTCCTTATTTTTGCATATGGACATTTCCCAAATCACTCGACAATCAGACTTAAAAGACCTGTTAACATGAACGTAGTAGGTCAGAAAAAGCATTTGTAAGGGATTAATGGAGGCCTTGTATAATGCTGCATTTTCAGAATTACTCTTAGGATTAAGAGGCCGATATAGCAAAGAGACATATTTGTATTTTCTATCCATTTTGATTACTGCTTACTGGAGGATTCAGGATGGTGGGGAAAGCATGGAGGTGAAAAAAAAAATTAAATCAGCTTCTGGAGCGCATTTAAGAGGATGGTGGTGTCTTCCTCTTAAATACACAAAGGCACACACAAATATTGTAAGCCAGTGTTACTCAACTTTGGCTGCTTGAAGATGCGTGAACTTCAGCTCCCAGAATTCCCCAGCCAGCATAGCTCCCAATTTTGGGAGTTGAAGTCTACAGCATCTTCAACCAGCCAAGGTTGAGAAACATTGTTCTACCAGGGGTAAGCAACTTTGGCTCTTTTAGGACTCGTGGACTTCAACTCCCAGAATTCCTGAGCCAGCATGGCTCAGCTTGGAAACTTTCCCTTTACCCTCAGCATGGCTGGCTCAGGAATTCTGGGAGTTGAAGTCCATGAGTCATAAAAGAGCCAAGGTTGCCTACCCCTGTTCTAAGCTATGTGTTCCTCTATAGTTAGTCCTTGACTTATGACCGTTTGTTTAGCAATCATTCAAAGATACGTGAGTGCTGGAAAAAGCTACTCATGACCAGCCCTCACACACACAACCATCATAAACACCCCCATGCTCATTGATCAAAATTTAGGTGCTTGTCAACCAACATGCATTTACGACAGTCCCAATGTCACGAGACTGTCGTTTGCGACTTTCTCAGTTAGCTTTGACAAGCAAAATCAATGGGGAAGCTGGATTCATTTAATGACCATGGCAAACGAAAAGGTTGTCAAATTGGGCAAAACTCACTAAATGACCACCTTATTTAGTGATGGAAGTTCCAGTGTCAACGCTGCTAACATTGGATATTCTTGCTTTGACAACATATGAAGATGCAGCCTTTTTCTTTCTTATCCTTTACTCTTAGAATTAGATGATGCTGGGGGGAGGAGACAGAATGTGGTGGGAATTAGTTAGACATAACAATAGTGTACTAGTATGTGAATTCAGAGCTTGAAATAAGAGATGATAAGAACTGGTGGGTTGGAGAACAGGAGGGAAAGTCTGCATTTCAAACTAATTGGAAAATGTGATTTATGACTGTTAATTGGAGGAGGGAATTGTGCTTTCATACTATGTGCTCAGGGGAGGGGAATCCAGTTTTTGGCTTCAACTATGTTAGTGCGGAAGCTATGCTACTCCCATAAAGATTCTTTAAGGTAAACAATGCCTCAAAGTTCTTCAAAGAGTTTCATCTGTTGGAACCATGACATCCAGTCTCAATTGTGGTTGTAAGTTGAAGACTACTTGTCTATCAAACTTTTTTTCAAAGCTCAGGATGCTGGCTGGGGAATTCTGGGAAGTGGAATCTACTCATCTTAAAGTTTGAAAATCACTGCTCTGTATGGTTTGACTTGTTCTAACCAATTAATTGGGCTGATACATTTGTCGTTAAATCTTTATACTCTTTTCTATGATTTAGACAAGGTGGGAGAGGAATCTGCGATACCAGAGCCCAAGGATATTATCTTTAAAATGTGAATTCAACTCTTCTTTGGATTGATGTGATATTCATTAACAGGCATTGTTCACACACTTGCAATTTTATTAACCTAAGGTCTAGAAACTTGCATTGGACCAGAAAGAATGCAGAACTGCACTCCACTCCCCTGTTCCCTTTTGAACAAAAAAGCAGGTAAGAGCAGAAAGCAATGCATGGTGATTTGTACAAAAAAGGAACCATGACATCTATGGCCTTTGTTGGGATTTACCTCTAGGGAGATGTTTGAAGGACTGCAGGTCTGAAGACAGGAGTACTTTGCTTTAAATATAGCCAGTTTATGCTCTCTTTGCTAGAAGATTGAAAAAGCACACTCGATGGATTGCCACCACTGGTGCAACTTCTAGCCATAGCTAATATACTGGTAGAAGAGGCTACCAAAGATGGGCCTTCTTTCTGTTTTTCCTCCCTCCCTCCCTCCCTCCCTCCCTCCCTCCCTCCCTCCCTCCCTCCCTTCCTTCCTTCCTTCCTTCCTTCCTTCCTTCTTCCCTCCCATCCACACATCTTCCTTCCTTCCTTCCTTCCTTCCTTCCTTCCTTCCTTCCTTCCTTCCTTCCTTCCTTCCTTCCTTCCTTCCTTCTTCCCTCCCATCCACGCATCTTCCTTCCTTCCTTCCTTCCTTCCTTCCTTCCTTCCTTCCTTCCTTCCTTCCTTCTTCCCTCCCATCCACACATCTTCCTTTCTTCCTTCCTTCCTTCTTCCCTCCCATCCACGCATCTTCCTTCCTTCCTTCCTTCCTTCCTTCCTTCCTTCCTTCCTTCCTTCCTTCCTTCTTCCCTCCCATCCACACATCTTCCTTCCTTCCTTCCTTTCATTCCCTTCCTTCCTTCCTTCCTTCCTTCCTTCCTTCCTTCCTTCCTTCCTTCCTTTCTTCCCTCCCATCCACGCATCTTCCTTCCTTCCTTCCTTCCTTCCTTCCTTCCTTTCCTTCCTTCCTTCCTTCCTTCTTCCTTCCTTCCTTCCTTCTTCCCTTCTTCCCTCCATCCACGCATCTTCCTTCCTTCCTTCCTTCCTTCCTTCCTTCCTTCCTTCCTTCCTTCCTTCCTTCCTTCCTTCCTTCCTTCCTTTCCTTCCTTCCTTCCTTCCTTCCTTCCTTCCTTCCTTCCTTCCTTCCTTCCTTCCTTCCTTCCTTCCTTCCTTCCTTTCCTTCCTTCCTTCCTTCCTTCCTTCCTTCATCCTCTTCCTTCCTTCCTTCCTTCCTTCCCTTCCTTCCTTTCCTTCCCTTCCTTCCTTCCTTCCTTCCTTCCACCACGCCTTCCTTCCTTCCTTCCTTCCTTCCTTCCTTCCTTCCTTCCTTCCTTCCTTCCTTCCTTCCGTCCTTCCTTCCTTCCTGTCACAGAAGGTCCATTGGTGTCTTTGGCAATGACCTTAATATGATTTATGCAGAGCATTCAATTGCAGGCTGGGATGTGGGAATAGCTATGTTTGTAGAGAAAGCTGTTGCTTTCTTTCTGCTTCCCAAGCTTTTGGCCCATCCCCTCCCTCCCTCCCCCCACCTGCAGAGATTTTGAGCTCCATTAAATTCTACATTTCAGGTGGAATGCTGCCCTGGCATTCCCTTGAGCTGTCTGAGGTCCAGCTGTGCTCTAGTGTGTCGGAGAGCTGGAATGTCGCACAGAGACACATCTGCTCAATGTGGGTAGCATTCATTAGCCAGCCCTTCAACGCCAGAGTCCTGCCAGTTGTGCATGATGACAGCCCTGGGTGTGCTGCCAAGGAAAAAGGCAAATCCCTCCAGACGTGGCGGTTTGCCATGCCTAGGCTCTGAACATGTTGGGAGCTCTCAACTTTTCCTCATGCCGGCCTGTGCAAATAGGCAAAAATGGACCAGGGTTCAAGGATACATTTGCCAGTTAGGGAGAGAAGTATTTGGGATGTGATGACACAGAGAATGGAAGTAGATCAATTTATCAGATCGCCATTCAGCAGGTTCACATGCAACAGACCATGGTTTGTGGTGATTTATTTCATGCGTGTAATGATGTCATCCTCAAATGTTGCAAACCACATTGCTTACATCGCACGCCTAAGGGCCCTTCACACGAATGGCATAAATTGGTACAAGGGAAGCCATTTGTGCAAAGATGACATCACACATGTGACATTAATTGCCACAAGGGAATATAGTGGCTACTTAATTCAATAACTAACACCCCTTTCTCAATTATTCTGTTAAAAGGAGGGCTCACTCAGTTGCAAAGATACGGGATAAATATTAAATATTAAACCCACTGGCAGCTGCTTATATACAAGCAGCTAAGTGATATTGCAACTTAACATAAACATCTGGCCTTTTTACGACCTGTGGACTTCAGCTCCCAGAAATTCTGATCCAGAACATGCTGACTCAGGAATTCTGGGAGTTAAAGTCCATGGATTATAAAGGGGCCATATTTACCCACCTCTGGCCTGGCTCATACTACAATAAGGACCAAGTTCCCACAACTGCACTTTAGCTTAGTGTAAAGTATTGTGGAAACCCAGCCAGGGTTTCTATAATACTCTATGCTAAGATAAAATGCAGTTGGGTAGTTTTTCAGCTATTTAATGGTTAAAAAGCCTCAACTGATAACAGAACAGAATAACAGCTGGAAGAGACCTTGGAGGTCATCTAGTCCAATCTCCTGATTAGGCAGGAAACTCTACTATACCATTTCAGACAAATGGCTGTCCAGTCTCTTCTTAATAACCTCCAGTGTTGGAGCACCTACCACTTCTGGAGGCGAGTTTTCCCACTGGTTAATTGTTCTAGCTGTCAGGAAATTCCTCTTTCATTCTAGGTTGCTTTTCTCTTTGAATAGTTTCCATCCGTTGCTTCTTGTTCTGCCTTCTGGTGCTTGGGAGAATAGGTTGACCCCCTCTTCAGGCCTTCAAATATTGGAAGACTGCTATCATGTCCCCCCTCGTCCTTCTCTTCATTAAACTAGACATACTTAATTCTGGCAACCATTCCTTATATGTTTTAGCCTCCAGTCCCCTCATCATCTTTGTTGCTCTTCTCTGCTCTCTTTCCAGTGTCTCAACATCTTTTTTACATCAAGCTGACCAAAACTGGATGCAGTATTTCCAGTGTAGTCTTACCAAGGCATTATAGAGTGATATCAACAGTTCTCGTGATCTTTATTCTATCCCTCTGTTAATACAACCTAGGACCGATGACTTGCTTATAATGTGTGAAGAGATCATAGCTAGTCCCTGGCTTACAGCCATCAGTTTAGTGACTGTTCAAAGTTACAACAGCACTGAAAAAGGTGACTTATGTCTGATCTTCACAGTTACGACCGTTGTGACATTCCATGGTCACATGATCAAAATTCAGGTGCTTGGCAGCTGTCACATATCTACAATGGTTGCAGCATCCCAGGGTCATGTGATCAAGGTTTATGATCTTCCCAGCTTCTGACAAGCACAATCAATGGGAAAAGTCAGATTTGCTTAACGACCGCATGATTCAGAATAACAGAGCTGGAAAGGACCTTGACTCATTCAATTCAATTGACAACTGTAGTGGTTTGCTTAACAACCATGGTAGAAAATGTAAATTGAGCACGACTCAGTTAACCACCACCTTGCAATGGAAATTCTGGTTCCAATTGTGGTCACAAATTGAGGATTACTGTATGTATGTAGCAAATTGCCTAAGATGAGTAATGATGAAGACTTACTATATTAGGAGGAAAATACAAGTTGAAAAAAATGTTGGGATGATGTTGAGATGTTGAGACTCTAGAAAGAGTACAGAGAAGAGCAACAAAGATGATTAGGGGATTGGAGGCTAAAACATATAAGGAACGGTTGCTGGAATTGGGTATGTCTAGTTTAATGAAGAGAAGGATGAGGGGGGACATGATAGCAGTCTTCCAATATCTCAGGGGCTGCCCCAAAGAAGAGGAAGTCAAGCTATTCTCCAAAAGACCTGAAGGCAGGACAGGATGGAAACTAACCAAAGAGAGAAGCAACCTAGAACTAAGGAGAAATTTCCTGACAGTGAAAACAATGAACCAGTGGAACAACCTGCCTCCAGAAGCTGTGAATGCTGCAACACTGGAAGTCTTTAAGAAGAGATTGGACAGCCATTTATCTGAAATAGTATAGGGTTTTCTGCTGAGTGGGGGGTTGGACTAGATGACCTCCAAGATCCCCTCCAACTATTATTGTTATTATTATTATTATTATTATCATCATCAACAACAACATCATCATCAACATCATTATAAAAAGGCAAATAAGTGAAAAATAAGCCAGTTCAGCTCCCAGTTTTTAAAGTTATCCAGTTTGCTTATAATGACCAGTTTGAGAAAGAAACTGTACACTGCGGTCACTATTCAAGGAAAATACTTGGTGAAATCATTTTAGAGACAATGAAAACAGTGTTGGGAAAATTCCAAATGTACTGAGATAAAGCATGCAAAATGTGAGGTCAGAACTAATGTTCCGGGCCCATTTGTTCCACCTAAATTAAAAGCAGATAAATGAGGAGATACAAATCTGCCAATTAAAATAATGTAATAATTTATATAGAAACTTAATAAATACATCACTATACAGGTGAAGCGGGTGAGCAAGCTGAACCTCAAATACACTGGAGAGACTTTTCCTCAAGACCGTCTTAAAATGTATTCCTCTAGTCCAGGGATAGGTAACCTTGGCTCTTTTATGACTCGTGGACTTCAACTCCCAGAATTCCTGAGCCAGCCATGCTGAAGGGAAAGGGAGAGTTTCCAAGCTGAGCCATGCTGGCTCAGGAATTCTGGGAGTTGAAGTCCACGAGTCATGAGGGGGCCATAGTTCCCCCATGCTGGCTCAGGAATTCTGGGAGTTGAAGTCCACAAGCCATAAAAGAGCCAAGGTTGCCTACTCCTGGACTAGGCCTACGCCACTTTATGACTCGTGGACTTCAACGCCCAGAATTCCTGAGCCAGCATGGCTCAGCTTGGAAACCTCTCCCTTTCCCCTCAGCATGGCTGACTCAGGAATTCTGGGAGTTGAAGTCCACGAGTCATAAAAGAACCAAGGTTGCCTACTCCTGCTCTAGTCCTTGACCCAACAAAGTACAATCTCTGATGTCCCAATAGCCAAGCTCCATATTGCCGTGGAAAATTGTTATCACAGTTTTGATGTGGGACACATTAATGGCCGCGACTGGTGGATTTGCCTAGTTATATTTTCTTTCTCTCCCACTGTGACCCTCTAGACCAGGGGTCTACCACCTGCATCGCGGCCCACTACTAGATGATGAGCTATTTGCAACTAGGCTGTGGAAATGCAGCCTCACTTGCACGAATGTGTGCACATGTGCTCCATTTACATGAGCAGTGGGCGTGCATGCAAGCCGCTTGAGCAAATGGAGCTACGTGCACTCAGAGCCCTCTCTGTGGGCACGCGCGCCATGCCCTGGAGATGGCAACTGTCCCTCTTCAACCAGCCGTCTGCTAACTTGCCGAGGTCCCATGTGGCCGGATGCATCCCGGCACAGCTGGTTTCCCTCCCCCCTGTCCCGTCCCTCCTGGCCTTGCATGCTCTTCTTTTCCCAGGCACGACCCACTGCATCACCTCCTCAGCTGTCAGCCAGCCATCCAGCTCAGAGGCGGTTTCTTTGAACTGCTGGTGGCGGGCTGCGGAGCCCCAGAGTGCGCCGGTTGAGGGGCCAACAGGCTGTGGCTGCTGACGGACACTGTCGGCCCCCATGCGCTCGCTGGCCTCTGTGTGCGGGGGCCGACGGTGTCAGGCAGCAGCTGCCCTGGCCTCTGCCTTGCCCCATGGCAATAGCACCCCCCGCCCTGCCTCGCTTCACCCCACAGAATGAGTCTCCTGCCTACCACCCCACCTGCCAGAGACCCCCTGGATCTCCCCCAACCTGCCCACCCCCCACAGGCGTCCCTCCCCACGAGCAACATTGAGGTGACCATACCTACCTTGGCCATGCCCACCCAATCTGCCATGACCACCACAGCCATGACCACCCAGTGGGCCACGCCCACCTGGCATCCGGCGATAAATAAGTGGGCTTTGGATTGCAGTTTGGGCACTCGGTCTCTAAAAGGTTCGCCATCACTGGGCTATATTATCTGAACAGGAGGAAAGCTAGTTAAAGAACATTGCTAAACCCATGTCCAAAAATTGTCCAGCTGGATGAACTGGAATGGAGCTCAACCCATATTCAACAATACCTTATAGGATAGGTCAGCTTTAGGAGGGCTTTGTAGGGTCTTCATTGACCAGCTCTACCTGATTTATCTGCTTTTCTGCTTTGCTTTGACTTATCACCTGGTCTAAAAAATGAACTCCTCATCAATTTCACTCAATTTAGGTTGCCTTCATGGCTACAGTGATATGATGAAGGCATCATCATAAGGTTACATTTACTAAAAGCGCTTAGTATGGCCTCTTAATGACATTGCTAGTAAGACACGAGTATGGATGTCAAGTCTGCATTCCAAGTGTTAATTTTGAGTGGGCACCTTTCCATTTTAGCTTTTTAAAAGTATACTTGGCCCCAGTAGCACATGAAACAGAAGATACTTCTAAGATAGGACCACCTTCTGCAAAATGAGACACATGCAGAATAAAACGGTATGCCCATATGGCTTTTCATTTCCATGTTTGCTCCGGGGCATGCTACAATTGTGAAAAATTTGGAAGTTATTCTTTTAAATATGGTTGTTAAATGTTGACTGTGTTCATGCAGTGTTTTAGATTAAGATAGCCTTCCATTTTAGAACAGGCTTCTTTTTTAATATTTTGAGAGCATGTGGTGGGTGTTCACACAATATGGTTGTCACGGCAGATGTTTGCATGTTCTCCAAATGGCAGCCCTAATAGGATGGAAGAAAACATCCATTTAGCAGAAGGCAAATTGTTTAGAAGTTTCTCCCATTTTTTCCCCCTCTCTCATACAGCATTCCTGAATATGTTGCAGAAAACTGGGGCTTTTCTTTGCAGCAGTCTAATTTTCTATTTTAAAATATTTAATTAATTTAAAAAAAAAAGTGGGAAAGGAACTTCGGTGGGACCTGCTAGCCACCACTCTGAATGCTCCAACAGGAGGCAAATATTCAGATTGCTTTAAGCATTATTACTACAGTAATTTATTTGGATGGCTGAAAAATTATATTCAGTTACACAAACTTGCCTAGCCATCCCTCCACCCCTCTCAGATAGATCAGACTAGGAAACAAAGTCATGCATTCTAATAATGTTGTTGTTGTTAATTGCGAAGTCGTGTCCGACCCATTGCGACCCCATGGACAACGTTCCTCCAGGTCTTCCTGTCCTCTACTATTCTAATAATACTTTTATATTACTGAGCCATGGTGGCGCAGTGGTTAGAATGCAGTATTGCAGGCTGACTCTGCCCACTGCCAGCAGTTCGATCCTGACCAGCTCAAGGTTGACTCAGCCTTCCAAGTTTGATAAAATGAGGACCCAGGTTGTTGGGGGTCAATATGCTGACATTAGCAAGCCATTCAGAGACGGCTATAAAGCACTATGGAGCGGTATATAGCAATAGCACTTAGACTTATATACCACTTCACAGTGCTTTATAGCCCTCTCTAAGAGGTTTACAGAGTCAGCATATTGTCCTAAAAAATCTGGGTCATCATTTTACCGACCTCGGAAAGATGGTAGGCTGAGTCAACCTTGAGCCGGTGAGACTTGAACTGCCAAACTGCAGGTAGCTGAACTACCACGCTGCAGGCAACCGACAGTCAGCAGAAGTAGCCTGCAGTACTGCATTCTAAGCACTGCGCCACCAGGGCTCTAAATATGTCTAAATGCTATTGTAATTGCTATTATAAGATTATGGCAACAGAATATTGGAAGTCTTAATGTGCCTCTTCCCTTTTTCCCCTGGGAAAGTTATTTATTTATTAGATTTTTAGCCTGCCTTTATTATTTAATAAGTATCTCAAGGTGGTGAACATACCTAATAAGTATCTCAGGGGGTGAACATACCATCCTTCCTTCTATTTTCCCCACAGCAACAACCCTATGAGGTGGGCTGAGAGAGAGAGAGTGACTGGCTCAAAGTTACCTACCCGGCTTTCATGCCGAAGGCGGGACTAGAATTTATAGAGTCCTGGTGATTGGCCTCAAATCACCCAGCTAGCTGTCATGCCAAAGGCGGAGCTAGAACTCACTGTCTCCTGATGATTGGTCCAAAGCCACTCTGCCAGCTGTCATGCCTAAGGTGGGGCTAGAACTCAGACTCCTGATGATTGGCCCAAAGTCAACCCAATGGCTTTCATGCCTAAGGCAGGACTAGAACTTACAGTCTCCTGGTTTCTAGGACAGCAGCTTAACTACTATCCTAAATTGGCTGAGATGTTTACTCAAATTACATTTCTGCCCCGGCCTCGGGTTCCTTTTATCTGGCTGTTGTCCCTTCTGCCCATTATACCCTACCCCTACTCCAGTTCCCCAAATCAGGCAACATCAATCAAGGCATCACAGTGTGAGCACCTATGTACCCTGCTGACTTCCAGCAGGTTCAGAACAATTTTGCCCAATTGCAGCTCCCGATTCGTAAAACCGCCCTGCCTCTAGCACTCTTGAACACAAAACAAATATCTTGGCTCTGTAGCTGCCTTCTCAGTCGTACTCTTTTGTTTGAAATGGCAAGCACAAATCTAAATAAAGACGGTGCGGCCACTGCCGGCCCAGCAGCAACATTAGGCATCAGCTAACATTTTTGAGGGCATATGGTACTTCAGAAGCCATATGTAGAGCTGTTTAGCGATTCTGGCAGAGAGGCACGGAGTAGTGAAATCCAACTGCCAACAATGCTGAAAACAAATATGTAAATGCTCCAGTGCTTTTGTTATTCATCACATACCTCTAACACAGTGCCTACAATATGCTGCCCATTCTGTAACCAGTGCAGCTACTAAACCACAATTGCTGTCAGTTCTGGATTCATGGCCTTTTGCTGAAAGGCTCGGCATTTTGTGTCACTCACCTTTTTCAAAAAAAAAAAAAAAAAAGTTTCTCCACTGTTTAATAGTCTGCAATTTTTTAACATGGCTGGGGTGGAGGACATGTTATCTTGGGAAGAGGCTCACTTTCAAAGGATCTCCTGAAGCAGGGACTGCTCACATAGGCATCAGCAGAACTAACCGAAGCTGGATATAATAACCTTTAACATTTATACACCAACTTGGGGATCAGTTGTCATCTGTTATTTTATCTGTCATGTTAAGCCATTAAGGTAGAAACCAAGGGTCAGTGAGTTCTTGTCATCTTAGGCGTGAAGGCTGGCTGGTTGATTTTGGGCCAATCACCGGGTGACTGTGAATTCTAGTCCCACCTTACACAAGAAAGCTAGCTGGTTGATTTGGGGCCAATCACCAAGTGATTGTGAATTCTAATCCAACCTTAGACATGAAAGCTGGCTGGTTGATTTGGGGCCAATTACCAGGTGACTATGAGTTCTAGTCCTGCCTTATGCAAGAAAGCTAGCTGGTTGATTTTGGGCCAATCACCAGGTGACTGTGAATTCTAGTCCCACCTTACACAAGAAAGCTAGCTGGTTGATTTTGGGTCAATCACAAGGTGATTGTGAATTCTAGTCCAACCTTAGACATAAAAGCTGGCTGGTTGATTGGGGCCAATCATCAGGTGATTGTGAATTCTAGTGCAACCTTAGACATGAAAGCTGGCTGGTTGATTTTGGGTCAATCACCAGGTGACTGTGAGTTCTAGTCCTGCCTTATGCAAGACAGCTGGCTGGTTGATTTGGGGCCAATCACCAGGTGTCTGTGAGTTGTAAGGTGTGAAAGCTGGCTGGATGACCAGTCACTCTCTTTCAGCTCAACCTATCTCAAAGGATTGTTGTGGGGAAAATAAGGGGAAGAAGGAGTATTATGTATGTTCTCTGCCTTCAGTTACTGTGTTTTTCCTCCCTATTGTACTTTTGTACCACCCAAGAACAGGAATTCTCTGAGCAGTGAAGAGTGGCCAAGAATCTTCTATAAAATGAGGGTTCTAAAACTACCACGTAAAACAGCAAGGGGGAAAACCATAAACTGAACTAACTCAACAGCAAAACAACATAAACATTGTTTCAGAGAACAGCTCAACCAATAAAGAAGAGACAACAACGGCAATCAACAAAGTAGCATGACAATATCATAACAGCAAAATATCTGAATTTAAAATGGTTCTGAAAAGGTTTGAAAAAATAAAAAAAAGGCTTCAAATGGCCATGAAAGGACTAGGGCAGGGATTCTTCAAACTTGGCCCTTTTATGACGAACGTCAACTCCCAGAATTCCTCAGCCAGAAACACTGGCTAAGGAATTCTGGGAGTTGACGTCCACAATAAAAGGGCCAAGTTTGAAGATTCCTGGATTACGGTGTAAATGTTAACTGAGCTTATCTAGGAGGACTCAATATAGTCAGGAGATCACACACAAAATGGCTTCCTTACCAGGTAGTGGAACATGGAGATTGACCTCAGGTGGATTTTCTTGAGTACTGATGGGGAAGTAAGAAGGAAGACTTTTCTGCAGATTTGTTGTTTTTATTAAAATTGAATTTCTCTAGTCTGTAGAGGCTAAGATGCTGGCCTAGTAACTAGATGTGAGTTCTAATCCTGCCTTTGGCATCAAAAACTGGCTGGGTGACTTTGGGCCACTCCTTTTTTCTCAGCCCAACTAACCTCACAGGGCTCTTGTTGTGGGGAAAATAAGAGGAGAGAGCATTATGCATGTTTGCTGCTCTGAAATGGTTAAAAGTAATAAAGGTGGGATAAAAATCAAATAAATAAATACATGCAATTCATGCAATATTATTGGTTACAGGCTGTCAACCTGGTGTCAGTTCTTATTGACCACATAGATGGATTGTCTTCATGTCAATCTGTCCTTCATTTGGTCTTTCAATGGTGCAATACTATTTGTTCCTTCCTTCCTTCCTTCCTTCCTTCCTTCCTTCCTTCCTTCCTTCCTTCCTTCCTTCCTTCCTTCCTTCCTTCCTTCCTCCCTTCCCTGTTTCCTTCATTTAATTTATATGCTGTCTGTAACACTACTCAAAGTGAATATGGTCAGCTTACAGTGGCATAAAAGCATAAATATAAAAGCACTAAAACATTTAAATTGTTACTTCTCACCTATTGGAGACATACATTATCAAAGAGAAGAAAAAAAGAATATGTAAAAATGCTTTAACAAGCAAATGAAAGAAATATGATGAAAAAAACCTAGTACGCTATACCATTATAACAATGAACAGTTACAATTCTACGTATACTTGTCTAATGCAATTATTATTCAAATATATTTCTATATAGCTCCATCACTATTATCTTTGTGTTTTGCTCTTTTTTCTTTTTTTCCTTAATTAAAAAGCAATAAAAATAAATGAAAAACTATTATTCCTCAAATATTTAATATTTTTGAGCTTCTGTTTGATTAAATATTACATTTTGGGGCTCTTTTACAAGACCCTCTGAAAATTGCACCCCAAACTTAATGGCAATATACATGGTCCTAGCAAGGTAATGAATATTCAAATAACTGTGAATATTCATTATGTCCCATATTGCAATTAGGGCAGTGAGGCTGAAAGTTGAACATGGACAGTTAAAGGCCTGAAAGATGTATTATGCAACTTGCTATGCTTGCTTTACATAGAAATGTTAGTCTATTTATAGCTCATTATGTTATATGAAGCCAACTAGTTTGTCTACAATTTGAGATATTATCCCCCAAAAGGATTAATTCTATAACTAAGTTGTCTGAATATAGACACAGGAATGTGCTCCAGCAAAAAAAAAAAAAAAATTGAACTAAAATGTTTGTGATTTCCAGTAGTATACAGATAATTCTCGACTTACAACCAAATTGAGCCCAAAATTTCTGTTGCTAAGCGAGACAATTGCTAAGTACATTTTGCCCCATTTTACGACCTTTCTTGCCAGTTATTAAGTGAATCACTGCAGTTACTATATTTCTCCGAAAATAAGACTGGTCTTATATTAATTTTTGCTCCAAAAGACGCCTTACGGCTTATTTTCTGGTTAGGTCTTATTTTGGAGGAAATACGGTACTGACGATTTAAACTGGGGCTTATTTTTGGGGTGGAGCTTATATTACAAGCATCCTGAAAAATCATGCTAGGGCTAGTTTTCCGGTTGGGTCTTATTTTGGGGGAAACATGGTATTAAGTTAGTAACTTGATTGTTAAGTTGAATCTGGTTTTCCCCATGGAGTTTGCTTGTCAGAAGTTTGCAAAAGATGATCACATGATCTCGGGACACTGCAACCATCATAAATATGAGTCAGTTGCTAAGTTGCCCAAATTTTGATCATGTGATCATAAGGATGCTAGCAACGGTTGTAATTCTGAAAAACGGTCATAAGTCACTTTTTTCCAGTGCTGTTCTAATTTTGAATGGTCACTAAATGAACTGTTGTAAGTTGCGGACTACCTGTCCCATGCGAATTTGGATTTGCACATTCTCTTGGAGGGTGCCCCGATTGAATCTCTAAACTGAACGGGGTTTCCAAATCAAATCGTCTGACTTAATTGCATGCCTCTGAATCAGTTCAGACAAATTTTTGAGTTGATGAGGTCTGTTCACACCCAATTTCTTCCTCTCCTTATATATAATTTTTTTGAACTACACAAAACTGACTACTAAAAATAGAAGCGTATAGACGTGCCTTCTATAAACTCCTTAGAGAAACTTGTAGAAGCAGATGGGGTAATATGACATCACACTTTATTAGTTTTTAAAATATCAGACATGCCAGGGAGTGGGAATTAAACATCTCCCTATCGGTTAGCTTCGTTATAAAATCTCTAGAAAATTTGCCTGGCTAACTCCCCATACCCCTGAGCACCAATGGCAATTTCTCCCTTTTGTAATGTTTACAGTACTCGCCTCTAAGACTCTATTTGCAAACTCTATTTAATAATATTTGAAGAAGTATATATCTATTTCTCTCTCTTTTCCTTTCTCTCTCTCTCTCTCTCTCTCTTTATATCATCTGCAGAGAACATGCATTTTAACTGTACTTGCATGTGTCTAGAGATTATTTTATACACTACACATAGAATAACAGACTTTGCCTTCCCACTCAAGAAAAAACAGGGGAAACTTGGTCACACAACAGACTTTTCCCTTTCATGCAGTTCTCTAAAAATAGCAGTAGGTGGAGTGTGAAGTTTGAAAGTCTACTCCAAACTCAGGATTAGTGGAAAGAGTGGGTAAGATTTAGTTTCCTTTAGCTTGCACTTAAAAAAAAAAAAAAAATCTTGCCACAACCGTTTTTCTTACTGTGTGACTCCAGAAGGACAATGCCCATTCCCCCCCCCCCCCCGTGGTGTTAAGTTTGTTCTGCACCAGTCCAACATTGTTTCTCAAGATTTCTTGGAGTTTCTCTTCCAAAGTCATAGAAAGAGAGACGTTAAGGTCTGCATTTAGAAGGAGAAAAAAAACAACAACAGTTGGGCACCACCATTTTGTCATCAGAAAGGAACAAATCAGCAGGCCGTCAAGTTGTAATTTTGAAGGTTTCAGAAAAGAAAACTCAGATAAACAACACGTGTTCTTTGGCCAAAGGTTGAGTCTGTCTCTATATGGTCTACGTATTCTTCCCCAAATTCACCAACCTAGACATTACCTCAAAGTGAGAACAATTAATCAGTAGAAAAGCTTGCCTCCAGAAGTTGTGGGTGCTCCAACACTGGAGGTTTTAAAGAAGGACTGGACAGCTATTTGTCTGAAATTAAAGCAGAATAATATAGAATAATGTGGAATAATAGTAATAATGAAAAATCATTAAAACAATGATGTGTCTGCATTATTACTGGAATAAAGCTGTGTTAGCAATCTGTGACTAACCAAATGCACATTGCGCTTGCAAACAATGTATGTAGCATAACTGACCATTGTATGCCTGTGAGAAACTAACCTAAAGTAATACAATGTGTATCACTAATGTGTGTCCCTTTGTTCCTGAGAAAAGGAATGTATAAAACTGTAGTTTGAACCCTCCCTCAGCGTTCAGAATTGCTTGTTGTTACTGCTTCTGAACCTTGTGCAAATAAATCTCTCTGCTAAAACCCTCTGGAATTCGTAAAAGTCTCTTACAGTTTTCTACAAGAATTTGGTATAGGGTTTCCTGCCTGAGCAGGGGGTTGGGCTAGATGACCTCCAAGGTCCCTTCCAACTCTGTCATTCTGTTATTTGAACTGCTCCATCTTTGAGTCAACAAAAAAGCATAAGGGCATCGATTTTGCCAATTGCCAATCCAATTGCCTCCATACCTAACTCTTCTATTAGGTAGACTATACTAACAAACCAATGCTATATGATGTTGATCTAGAACAGGGGTCTTCAAACATGGCCCTTTTATGGTTTGTAGACTTCAGAATTCCTCAGCCAGTGTGCCTGGCTGAGTAATTCTGGGAGTTGAAGTCCACAAGTCATAAAAGGGCCAAGTCTGAAGACCCCTGATCTAGAACTTCTTTTATTGCAACGGCTACAGTGACAACATCTTGAAGTCTTAATGTGCTTCCTGACTTCCTACTTGATCCTCATGTGAACTAGGGAGAGGCCTGTCTGAGTCCTTTACCCAAACTAATTTCTTGGAATGGGATCAAGGCCTGCTTGTTTGGTCATTGCCATGGTAATAGCTCTTCCTCCATCCTTCAAGGTCATTCCCTATGGCTTAAATTTGGGTTTGCAACTGGAGGATAGCATCTTCAGTTCTCGTGCAGCAGTGGTAACTAAGTTGCATGAAAATAACTGGCTTGCATAAAAGTTGATGCTGGAAAATGAGGCTTTATGTCTGCATGTCAATTACAGACAAGGTTACTGTTAAACACTCCCCGCCTGCCTTTTTTCCCCCCAAACTATTAATGGTTGTTATTTTGTCATTTTTTTTTCTCTTGGGAATTCACACCCTGTCTATCTTTCAAATATATTCCTAAAATATCTTAAGATACTAAATTCCAATTGGTTAAAAAAGCCCTTATTTGCCTTTAATTATTTGTTAATTAAATTCTCTTTTTGCTTCTTCGGAGATGGGGTATAAATATATGAATCAGAAGGCCATTAGTTTAGCTTAATCACATTTGCAGACAATAGCTGATATCTCATTAGATAAGGCCCACTAAATTCTAATCTATTGCAGTTTCTTTATTATACAGGATATTCATTGTGTATTCCCCACGTCTGCTGGTAAGAAATTCCAAGAACATATATTTATTTTTTATTTTAGCATAAATTTCATTCTGTGCAGTAATACTTTATTAGTAAAGTAGGTCCTTCCTTCCTTCCTTCCTTCCTTCCTTCCTTCCTTCCTTCCTTCCTTCCTTCCTTCCTTCCTTCCTTCCTTCCTTCCTTCCTTCCTTCCTTCCTCCTCTACCAAGCATTATTAAATTTAATTTACAATATGACTCCAGTGTTGCCTGGATACAGTATCTGTGAGTTGTATAAAGATCAAATGGGACCCAAAATGAAAGAGCTGAGAGAATCTAGTCATCATCAAAACTGAAAGAAAATCCCCATTTTTCAGATATAAGGTAAGATAACCTTTATTGTCATTTTTTTTACTGTGGGCACAATGGCACACCTCAAAAATGAAATTTAGTTGCCTGCTCTCAAAGTGAAACACATACATGACACACACCTAAACATACTATGAACAACATATGTATAGACCCACACCCTTACATATACATAACAAATAAATGTTAAATACTGTCCATCTTGAATATATAAAGGAAGGAGGAAGCTTGAGAGTTCACAAGGTTAATGCTGTATGGAATGAAACTATGGCTGAATCTGGATGTTCTGCTACGGATACCAGGGAGCCCCCTCCTCCCAGAAGGGAACAAGGAAAACAGGTCATGAAGAGGATGTGTAGTGTGCCAGACAATCTTACGGACCCTTCTCAAGCAACACTTCTGTGCTATGTCCTGGATGGGAGGGAGGGAACTGCCAATGATCTTTTTGGCCATCCTTCCACTCTCTGCACCACCTTCCTGTCTGAAGCAGGGATGCTTCTAAACCAGACTGTGATTCTGTATGACAGGATACTCTTGACCGTCCCCCTGTAGAAAGTGGGCAGGACATGGGAAGGAAGATGTGCTTTTCTTATGTGATGCAGAAAATGCAGGCGCTGCTGTGCCCGCTTCGCCAGTGTCTCACTGTTAAGCGACCAAGTCAGCCTACTTATTAGCTGCACACCCAGGAATTTGATGCTGGTAACCATCTCCACAGGTGAATCATTAATGCACAGAAAAGTGTGGCTGTGCCTGCTTTTAAGAAGTTCACTATTGAAAAAGTACTTTTTCCTTCATGTTTATGAGGGGGGGAAAAATCAAGCATTAGTTCAGACAGATCCTGGATTTGGAGATCCATTGATTTAATATTTATATATTGCCTTTATATGTGGATTGCTTCTGGGTTCAGAGGTAGCAATGGATTCAGTTAATCATAACTGATACTATTGGAAATAATAGGACTTAAGTTGGTTATTTTAATTAATTAATATTGATGTAATAAATGATACAATAATCTGTGGAGCATTGAATGAGTAACTTGGACTAAAAGCCAACCCCTGATAAAGAGCAAAAACAATTTTGAAATAAACCATTAAAAGGAAGCAGCAGAACTGGATAACAGTAAAATCTCAAACAATTTAAACAGATGGTAGGTTAAATTAAAATTGCTTTAATTTAACCGCAAGTGCAAAAACGCAGGACTAAATAAAATGAAGAACAAATTGCGCTCTTTATTAACTTGAAAAGGAACACACTATGGTTTAATCCTCAGTAAGGAACAGATCCTTGAAATAGGAAACAGGTGTTGTAAGCTGTCATGGGAGATCTTGATTACACAGACTAGCATGTGTGTGGGTATACACACCCACACGTGCACTTATTTATTTAGAATAAGCCTGCCTTGGAAAGGTGGCCTCCCAATCATAATAAATACATTGTAATAAATAAATATTTCAATCTTTTCAGCTAAGATAGAGTAAATGTACAGAGTGGCTGCAAAGAAGAAGCTGCAAAATGGCAGAGCTTCAATAGCTTCAGTTGTGACTACCCTCTTGACTTATTTTGACCTCACAACTAAAGAGGCTGTTATGTTACAAAATAATAATAATAATAATCCAGCCAGAAGAGAGTTATGTATTTTATCTTAGAGAATTCACTAATTGTAGGAGAAGAAGAGGCAGAACCTGGAGTTGGAGTCAAGAGAGGAATCAGCCTGGAGTCATTACATTCCCACAACCGGTCCAAATCCAGCCCTCCTTGAAATATGTTGCCAGTTTAGTGCTTGCTTGTTAGTTGACTAGATTCTTGTGTGTAGGCATGAGCAATAAATCAGCTTCACTGGAACTTAATGCATAGCTCTAATTCTTCGCGCCGGACACTAATGGAGATAGTCCTCGACTTCTGACTGTAATTGAGTCTGCAATTACAGTGATGTTGGTTATTAAGTGGGTAATCATGTGACTAACTCAATTTTATGATCTTTTTTGTGGCAGTCATTCAATGAATGACCTAGGTTATTAAATGAATCTGTGGTTCTTAAGCAAACTCATAGTCCACAACGGGCGCTTTTTGCTGGAAACTGAAAGGAATGCTGGTTTCTGGCAAAACAAATCATAAGTTGCAGTCACGTGACCATGGGATGCTGCAAATTGGCCCATAAGTGCCGTCTGATTGCCCGACATCCAAAATGCAATAATTTGATCATAGCGGGGGAGGGGCAGCCATGAGAACTTTGAATCTGGGTCATAAGTAGCTTTTTTAAGAGTCCATTGTTACTTTAAACAGTTGCTAAGCAACTGGTTGTAAACTGAGGACCATTTGTAACAGAATGCTGGAAATTTTGTCATGATTTCAAAGCTTCTATCTCTTATCTTTAAGTCTGACATTAAAAACATAGCCTTTGCAATTCCTGCTTCCTTACTTATGCTTTGCTATGAAGGGTTGGATGGACATGTGAGTCCTTGACTTACAACAGTTCAATTAGTGGCCGTTTGAAGTTACGATGGTGCTGGAAAAAAGGACTTATGATGTTTTTTCACACTTAGGACCATTGCAGTATCCCCGCAATCATGTGATCAAAATTCAGATGCTTGGCAACTGGCCGGTACTTATGATGGTTGCAGTGTCCCGGGGTCATGTGATCCCCTTTTGTAACCTTCTGACAAGCAAAGTCAATGGGGAAGGCAGATTCACTTAACAACTGTGTTACTAACTTAAGAACTGTAGTGGTTCACTTAACAGCTGTGGCAGAAAGGTCGTAAAATGGGGCAAAACTCACTTAACAACTGTCCCAGCAACAGAAATGTGGTCATAAGTTGAGGACTACTTTTACGCAGACTCCAAGAGAAAAAAACAGTTTTAAGAAGTCACTGAAAGGCTCTGAGGATAGGAACCTACGTTGAGGTTGTTCATGAGGACTAGAATATGTACCGAAAATGCAGTCCCTCTTGTCATATCTCTTGATCAGTAGGGATCTTCGGCAGCCTTCCCATCTTCTATAGCCATAGCAGTTTTATTATTACAGTCAGCTGCCGTAATTAAATCCAATTACAACATAATAAGGATAAAAAGATATGAACAATTATTAAATAAGTTATTATAAAAAAAATCTAAAACACACCGAGCTAATTTCCTAAAGTACTGAAATGATTAAATAAGTTATCAATCAACTTATTTAAGAGGCCTGAAATGCTTACATTTTAATTCAGTAGTGACTAATTTTTTAAGCTAGCTAATTCATAACTCTAGAAAGGGAGAGAGAAATGAATGTACATTTGTTACCAAACTTTGACCACTACTTAACACTGGTGAAAATCAATTGATGAAGGACTTTATCTCACAAACATGGAAAACCAATAATAAATAGCAATGATGGTCAAGCAGAATTTGGTAATCTTTGAAGTGTCTGCTGGGAGGAAGAGAATAAAATTAGCATGTGTTTCATTGTGAATTGGTTGCTACTGGAAATATAATTAGGTTTACTCCAATTTGAACAAAAGGGCAACAAATAGGATGCTTGTAATTAGCTCAATTTCCTCCAAAAGGTTTGGACTACATGATCTTTCATTGGTTTGCCATTGTCTGCTCTCTTCCAAAATTGCTGAAGGTAAGAGATTGAGAACAGCTAACATACAGTCTTATAGTCAAGGCCATGGTTTTCCCAGTTGCAATGTATGGCTGTGAAAGAAAGGCTGAGCGCCAAAGAATTGAGGCGTTGGGACTATGGTGCTGGAGAAGACTCCTGCGAGTCCCCTGGACTGCAAGGCGATCCAACCGGTCAGTCCTAGAGGAGATCAACCCTGACTGCTCTTTAGAAGGCCAGATCCTGAAGCTGAAACTCAAGTCCTTTTGCCACCTAATGAGAAGGAAGGACTCCCTGGAGAAGAGCCTGATGCTGGGAAAGATTGAGGGCAATAGAAGAATGGGACGACAGAGATTGAGGGGGCTGGATGGAGTCACTGAAGCAGTAGGCGTAAGCTTAAATGGACTCCAGAAGATGGTAGAGGACAGGAAGGCCTGGAGGAACGTTGTCCATGGGGTCGCGATGGGTTGGACAAGACTTCACAATTAACAACAACAAACATAGAGTCTCTTCTGGGTATTGGCTACAAAATGTTGGCAATGTACTGTATTTTGATGTATGTCTAAAAGATAAAGGTCATAGGTCAAAAATCTGCTATTTATTTCCAAAAGAGGCTTCTCATAGCCAGTCAAGACCAAAAACAGTGGAAAATACACAAAATCCTAGATCAGACATTATTTTAAATAACCACCAGGGAATATACAGGTAGACCTCAACTTATAACCGTAATTGAGCCCAACATTTCTGTGACTACGTGAGACAGTTGTTAAGTGAATTTTGCCCCATTTTACGACCTTCCTTGCCATAGTTGTTAACCGAATCACTGTTAGTTAGTAACATGGTTGCTAAGTGAATTTGGCTTCCCCATTGACTTTGCTTGTCAGAAGGTCACAAAAGGGGGATCACGTGATCCTGGGGCATGGCAACTGTCATAAAAATGTGTCAGTTGCAAAGCATTTGAATTTTGATCACATGATTGTGGGGATACTGCAATGGTCATAAGTAAGAAAACCAATTTTTCAGTGCCGTTGTAACTTTGGCCGGTCACTAAATGAACTGTTCCAAGTCGAGGACTACCTGTATTCAACAAACAGGCTCATTCATGAATCTGTGAAATGTATTTCAAGCCTCAACATCCTGTGAAAACAACTGAGATTTAAATCCCTAGAGGGCCCAAAAGTGACAGATGCTAGTGTCTGGCTTAAGGACTACATAGCCCGTATAATTGCAGAAACGTCATCAAGAAAATACAGAAGATGAATTGCGTTGTATAGTAATGTTGCAGTCCTATAGATTTATTTGGAAGTAGAACCTTTAACAGAATAACAGAATTGGAAGGGACCTTGGAGGTCTTCTAGTCCAACCCCCTGCTCAATCAGGAGAGTCTATACCCGTGGTGGCGAACCTATGGCATGCGTGCCACAGGTGGCACGCAGAACCCTCTCTGTGGGCATGAGTGCCGTCGCCCCAGTCCTAGGCCTTCATCTGGGTTTTATAAAATCTTTTCGCTTTAGGCCTCCACTGCCATGTGCAAAAAAAAAAAAAAAAAAAAAAAATTCAATCAATTTTAACTTCTTGCGGGAAAAAAAAATCTCGCAAAGTTGGAATTGATTGATTGAACTTTTTAGTCCCACCCAGTCTGCCGTTACCACCAAAGCTACGCCCACCCAATTGGCCACGCCCACCCAGCACCTGACGATACATGGGTTTTGGGTTGCAGTTTGGCATTCGGTCTCTAAAAGGTTCGCCATCACTGGTCTATACCATTTCAGACAAAGGGCTGTCCAGTCTCTTCTTCAAAGCCTGCAGTGATGGAGCACATATAACTTCTGGAGGCAAGCCGTTCCACTGGTTAATTGTTCTCACTGTTAGGAAATTTCTCCTTAGTTCTAGGTTGCTTCTCTCCTTGGTTATTTTTTATCCTTTGCTTCTTTTCATTGGTGCTTTGGAAAATAGATCGATCCTGTCTTCTTTGTGGCAGCCCCTCAAATACTGGAATACTGCTATCATGTCACGCCTAGTCCTTCTTTTCTCTAGAGTCTAGACTAGCCATACCCAATTCCTGCAACTGTTCTTCATATGCTTTAGCCTCCAATCCCTTATTCATCCTTGTTGCTCTTCTTTGCACTCTTTCCAAAGTCCCAACATCTTTTTTATATTGTGGTGACCTGTGGGAATCTTTTCAAATAAGTATGTTCAAGACTGTGTATTAAGACTATGAATCAAAGTTCATTTCCCACCAGGGACTTATTGACTCATGCAACCAACATTGTGTAATGTAACAGTAAGGAAGACATATATTTCATTTCATTTCAGAAATGGCTGAACGAGGGCATGAAAATGTTTAGAGCTGCAGATGGGGGAAATGGCCAAAGTGCCCTACTCAGGAGTCACTAGCACTCAATACAGTAGGGCTTATTTTGGTCAACATCCATGGACTTGTGTTGTCACAGTGTCTATTATGACCACAATTGGGATAAGAATTTCTGTTGCTAAACAAGATGATAACATCCAGCCACCTCGTTCTCTGTCGTCCCCTTCTTCTATTGCCCTCAATCTTTTCCAGCATCAGGCACTTCTCCAGTGAGTCCTTCCTTCTCATTAGGTGGCCAAAGTACTTGAGTTTCAACTTCAGGATCTGGCCTTCTAAAGAGCAATCAGGGTTGATCTCCTCTAGGACTGACCGGTTTGATTGTCTTGCAGTCCAGGAGACTCGCAGGATGATAAGTGAGTCGTATCCAATTTTATGACCTATTTTGCCATGGTTAAGAGAATTACTGCAGTTGTTAAGTAAGTTATGTGGTCCTTAAATAAATCCTGCTTCCCCCATTGATTTTGCTTATTGGAAGCCAGGTGGGAAGGTGACAAGTGGTGATCATGTGACCCCGGGATGCTACAACCATCCTAAATACAAGTTGGTTGAGAGCACTGGAGGCACAGTGGTTAGAATGCAGTATTGCAGGCAAACTCTGCCCACTGTCAGCCGTTCGATCCTGACCGGCTCAAGGTTGACTCAACCTTCCATCCTTCCGAGGTCGGTAAAATGAGGACCATAATTGTTTGGGGCCACATCCTGATATTGTAAACTGCCCAGAGAGTGCTATAAAGGACTATGAAGCGGTATATAAGTCTAAGTGCTATTGCCATTGTTAACCTGGTTGCAAGATACCCAAATTTCCATCATGAGACTGAGGGAATGCTGCAACAGTTGTAAATGAAAGGAACCGGTTGCAAGTCATTTTTTTCAGTGCTGTTGTATTTTCAAACGGCCGCTAAATGAATGGTCTTAGGTTGAGGATGGCCTGTAATTTTAATTAATTACAAGTTAATCTTTTAAAGTCAGCCTCACTCATAAGCATCTCAACCCCTTTCTGCCTATATTTGCAGTGAAGGTCATTAGATAAAAAGAGTTCCAGTGCCTTGATTATAAAATTAAATTGGATGGGAGGTGGGACATGCAAGAGATGGAGTAGCTAAGATTGGAGGGGAGAAGAGATCTATTTTTGCAAGGCTTTCCCACCCTTCCCCATCCCTCTTAAGCTTATATACTTGCTATAACTTTAGCACCACACACACACACACACACACACACAGACACACACACACACACTGATGAGTGTACACCCACCCACACACGCCTGTTGCGGTTTCTCTGCTCAGATGGGAAGTACTGCATGGAACTCAGGAGTCCTGGTGTGCTTGGGGAAATTAATATGCACTGTCTCCACAAAATGGAAATGAAGGCATAACACTTTATTTCCATGATTAGTTTCGCTGTGTGTGAGCTTGTACTGAGAGTATCTTGGTTAAAATTTGTGCCTTGCACTCTTCCCTTGCTCCCTCCCAATCTGCTCGTATCTCACATGTAATTTTTAATTTATCTGCCCAGTGACTTCAAAGGGTAAAATCTCGCATCGCTGTCATAAAAAAAAATTCAATCTGAAAATCCCAGGAAGTTGACTTTTGTATTCTGCAACACCTTAAATTATCTGTTCCCGTTTTCCTTCGGGCTCTCAGGGAATCATCCTAGCTTCAATCCAAACATATACAGGTAGCCCTCGACTTATGACCACAATTGAACCCAAAATGTTTATTGTGAAGTGAGACATTTGCTAGGGGAGTTTTGCCCCATTTTACGACCTTTCTTGCCACCGTTGTTGAGTGAATCACTGCAGTTGGTAAATCAGTGACATGGTTGTTAAATGAATCCGGCTTCCCCATTGGCTTTGCTTGTCAGAAGGTTGCAAAAGGGGATCACGTGACCTTGGGACACAGCAACGGACATAAGTATGAACCAGTTACCAAGCATCTAAACTTTGATCACATGAGCATGGTGATGCCACAGAGGTCATAAGTGTGAAAAGTGGTCACCAGTCCCTTTTTTCAGTGCTGTTGTAACTTTGAACGGTCACTAAATGAACTGTTGTTAAGTTGAGGACTACCTGCCTTGGATCCATTCACACAACTTAATTATTCAGATCAAGTCAATTCTTAGCAGCTGCATTGATCTAACATGGGAGTGATGTCTAAGGTTGTTCATTGCCCCACATAGTCTGGGCTCTAGACCTTCTTCTGTCAGATTCAGCCCATATAATTGGCCACAGAAGTGGATTACATTTGTTGGGACGTAGTCCTCTTAGTGTCTATGGAGATGCTCAATCATCCAGATCATGGTTGTCCCAAAGGTGCTTTTTAAAGGAGGCAACTGTACTTTCTTGTTTTTTCTTTGAAGATGTTTCACTTCTCATCCAAGAAGCTTCTTCAGCTCTGACTAGATGGTGGGGAATGGAAGGATTTATACTCCTGCAGACAGATGGTCATTTTCATTCTTTTAGCAACATAAACATATGACACAACATAGGAGAACAGACCCATCAGGACAGGATCCAGCAGTCCATCTGCATTTAAAAGAGAAAGGCCACTTTTTCAAAGACAGCAATGTCCACATTTTGGACAGAGAAGACTGCTGGTTTGAAAGAAGGATCAAAGAGGCCACGTATGTCAAAATTGAACAGCCCTCTCTCAACAGAGAGGGAGGGATACGACACCATCTGTCTCCAGTCTACAACACAGTCCTTTCAGCAGTTCCAAGAAGGCTCCAGACCCATTTGCACCACTCAGGTGAACCTGAGGACACAGGTAAACCTCCAAGTGGCCTCAACGACTTTCTAAAGGAATGCAAATGACCAGCTGTCTGCAAGGAGTATAAATCCTTCCATTCCCCACCATCCAGTTAGAGCTGAAGAAGCTTCTTGGACAAGAAGCGAAACGTCTTTCAAGAAAGACAAGGAAGTCCAGTTGCCTCCTGAAAAAGCACCTCTGGATGGTCAGTCCTCTTAGATATCTCAATAGCTTCCAGTACTATCAACCAAACTATGCTTTTTAAACTTCCTGTGAGAGTTCAGCTTGAATAGGAAGTTGAAATGATGGAACCATCTTTGGCATGGCAATATAGACCTCCAAACTGATTTTCATCTTTTTGTTTTAGTAGCAATAAATCTTGACCCCAAAAAGGTATGTACTATAGAAGCAAGCAGGATCAGAACTTTCCTACCTCTATTTATCAGACTATGATAGATTTGTGTCAAGTAATGTTAGCATCTTCCCAGACTCTTTGAACTAAATCCACATTGCATCATTTCTTTGTCCTCAAGTCAATGGGGTCATCTTTGGCAAGGTTGATGACATCATTGATGCTGTCTACATAGGCAAGGAAATGATGACAAATCCATATCAATATTTTAAGGCTATCTGCATAGGAACAATGTTTTTTTTAAAAAAATCTGTTTTTTTAAATGTATCCACAGATTTCTGCCTGCAGAGAAATGAACAAGGTTTTGTCACTCTTGGCTGCGAGCTACAAGTATTTCTTCCAACACTAGAAAACTCATTTTGTTGTTGGTCTCCACTCTTCTCTCCCAGAAAAAAAAGCTTGAAAATGTTTGTAGAT
Source organism: Crotalus tigris (assembly GCF_016545835.1). Lineage (NCBI taxonomy): Eukaryota > Metazoa > Chordata > Lepidosauria > Squamata > Viperidae > Crotalus > Crotalus tigris. Next base: position 355,908 of record NW_024100490.1, read on the forward strand.
TTTTTCTGTAACATAATGGAGATGAATCAAAGGGTTTTCCTCAAGCCAAGCCTCCTGAACTCCATAAACTCCTGTCCATCATTCTGAATGTGGGATTTCCTTTTGACTCAAAACATATGAACTTCTGCTCAAAGTTCACTTGAGCACTCTCAGAGCTTGTCATCTGGAAAGCCAGAACATCTCTGTAGGTACAGAAATTCATCTTCTGTTCCCATTCTTTAAAAAAAGGCTTTAGAAAAGAGATTGATTCAAGGATCTGCCTCTGATGAAGTCAATGAATTTTAGTGTAGTAGTTAAGAGTCTGTGGAGATTCTCAGTCACCCAGAAGGCATTTTGCTTCCTCTCCTTCTCCTTCTAGTTCTCCTTCTCCTTCTCTTTCTCCTCCTCTTCTTCCTCCCCCTCCCTCTCCTTCTCTATTATTATTATTATTGTGATTGTTGTTGTTGTCCTCCTCATTATCATCCCCCTTCCCCTTCATCCCTTCATGAAGGTTGGAAGAGATCCAACCTTTATGCCTGGCAGACATGGTTGGCTTCCTTCAACAATTTTACTGCTGCCCTAAGAGACTTGCCCTAAGATTTGGTGGCATCTTACAGCAGCCACCGTCCCTGGCTCAAGGCCTCAAGGGGAGAAGAATTGAATACTCTAGAGGAGGGGTCTTCAAACTTGGCCCTTTTATGACTTGTGGACTTCAACTCCCAGAAGCCACCGTCCCTGGCTCAAGGCCTCAAGGGGAGAAGAATTGAATACTCTATTGCAGGGGTCTTCAAACTTGGCCCTTTTATGACTTGTGGACTATGCTGGCTGAGGAATTCTGGGAGTTGAACTCCACAATTTATAAAAGGGGCACATTTGAAGACCCCTGCTATAGAGATTTTCAACAGGCCCAAATCCAGAAATGGGGGAGGAACAAGAAGAACTGGCCAGTCAATCATGTTTGTGTTGATACCAGAAGATGCCAATCTATCTGGGCACCTAAGCCCTTCTCAGTCCCAGAATAACAGAATTGGGATGGACCTTGGAGGCCTTCTAGTCCAACCCCTTGCTCAAACAGAAGATATCATTTCAGACAAATGGTTGTCCAGCCTCTTCTTAAAAACCTCCAGTGTTGGAGCACTCACAGCTTTTAGAGACAAGCCATTCCATTGGTCAATTGTCTGCTCTTTTCTCTTTTTCCTAGCTGGAAGCACAGAGAGAAGTTGCCATCAAAACCAAAAAGATTTGAGGGATGGTGAGAGGACTGGAAAAAAAACCCCACCAGGGAATCAATTGTCAGTGGAAAGGGGAGATGTTGCTGGGAAGACCGAGATGGATGCTGGCTAGTGACCAGAAGGAAGGGAAAGGGCTTGTCCACATTATCTGAATTATGTCCATGTCCAACATTCCAATCAGATCCATAATTAGTGTCCAGACTTCACACCTGGGCAATAATACCCTGAAAGAAGAAAGATGGAAGAGTGAATCAACCATGCTTATTCAACTAATTAGATCCTGCATAGTACAGAATTTGAAATTGCCTAGCAGCTGGACAACTTTTGTTGTTGTTGTTAATTGCGAAGTCGTGTCCAACCCATCGCGACCCCATAGACAACGTTCCTCCAGGTCTTCCTATCCTCTTCCATCTTCTGGAGTCCATTTAAGCTCACGCCTACTGCTTCAGTGACTCCGTCCAGCCACCTCATTCTCTGTTGTCCTCTTCTTCTATTGCCCTCAATCTTTCCCAGCATTAGGCTCTTTTCCAGTGAGTCCTTCCTTCTCATTAGGTGGCCTTCTAAAGAGCAGTCGGGGTTGATCTCCTCTAGGACTGACCGGTTTGATCGCCTTGCAGTCCAGGGGACTCACAGGAGTCTTCTCCAGCACCATAGTTCAAAGGCTCAATTCTTTGTCACTCAGCCTTTCTTATGGTCCAACTTTCACATCCATACACTGCAACTGGGAAAACCATGGCTTGACTATACATACTTTTGTTGGCAGGGTGATGTCTCTGCTTTTTAGCATGCTGTCTAGATTTGCCATAGCTTTCCTCCACAGGAGCAAGCGTCTTTTAATTTCTTGGCTGCAGTCCCCATCTGAGGTGATCTTGGAGCCCAGAAAAATAAAATCTGTCACTGCCTCCATTTCTTCCCCATCTATTTGCCAGGAATTGTGAGGGCTGGATGCCATGATCTTGGTTTTCTTAATGTTGAGTTTCAAGCCAACTTTTGCACTCTCCTTCTTCACCCGCATCAAGAGGCTCTTTAGTTCCTCTTCATTTTCTGCCATTAGAGTGGTATCATCTGCATATCTTAGGTTGTTGATATTTCTCCCGGCAATCTTAATTCCAATTTTGGATAACTTTTAGGATGTTTTAATTTGGATTCCTGTTCTGAGGGGGGACTAGGATTAAACCTACAGAAGCGAAATGATATCAAATGTGCTTCTTATTATGACCCACCTATTAATTGTTTAAAAGTGATCTTTAAAAATCTGAATACAGGTAATCCTCAACTTACCACTATTCATTTAGTGACTATTCAGAGTTACAAGGGCACTGAAAAAAGTGACTTATGACAGTTATTCCACCCTTAGGAATGTTGCAGCATCCCCATGGTCATGTGATCAAAACTCGGACGCTAGGCAATGGGCTCCTATTTACGACGTTTTTGCAGTGTCTTACGCTCATGGGATCTGACAAGCAAAGTCAGTGGGAAAGTCAGATTCAATTTGACAACCAGGCAGTTTCACTTATCAAGAGTGACAGGAAAGGACAGAAAATGGGGTGAAGCTCACTTAACAAATGTTTCCCTTAGCAATATAATTTTTGGGTGATCGTAAGTCAAGGACTACTTCAGGGATCTTCAAACGTGGCCCTTTTATGACTTGTGGACTTCAACTCCCAGAATTCCTCAGCCGGCTGAGGAATTCTAGGAGTTGAAGTCCACAAGTCATAAAAGGACCAGGTTTGAAGACCCCTGGACTAATAATAATAATAATAATAATAATAATAAAGTTGGAAGGGACCTTGGAGGTCATCCAGTCCAACCCCCTGCTCAGGTAGGAGACCCTATACCATTTTGGAAAAATGGCTGTCCAGTCTCTTCTTAAAAATTTCCAGTGTTGGAGCATTTACTGCTTCTGGAGGCAGTTTGTTCCACTGGTTAATTGTTCTCACTGTCAGGAAGTTTCTCCTTAGTTCTAGGTTGCTTCTCTCCTTGATTAATTTCCATCCGTTGCTTCTTGTCCTGCCTTCACGTGCTTTGGAGAATAGCTTGACTCCCTCTTCTTTGGGGCAGCCCCTGAGTTATTGGAAGACTGCTATCATGTTCCCCCTCGTCCTTCTCTTCATTAAACTAGACATACCCAATTCCAGCAACCGTTCCTTATATGCTTTAGCCTCCAGTCCCCTAATCATCTTTGTTGCTCTTCTCTGTACTCTTTCTAGAGTCTCAATATCTTTTTTACATTGTGGTGACCAAAACTGGATGCAGTATTCCAAGTGTGGCCTTACCAAGGCCTTGTAAAGTGGTATTAACACTTCACTTGATCTTGATTCTATCCCTCTGTTAATGCAGCCTAGCACTGTGTTGGCCTTTTTGGCCAAAACACTACTTGGTTTTGGTCCTGAAAACGACACACACCCTGACTTAAAAGAAAGCATCTATGCTTTGCTGGGTTGCTGGTGGTTGGGACTTCCCCCTAAAGCAACACATCTTTTCTAGCTCAGGTCACACTCCCTTGCTAATCCGCCACAATTACAAAGCAAATGGTATAAGACAGATGAGTTGTACAAGGAAAGGCCTTTGCTGGCCGCTGCTTCAGGGTAATTAGGAACCATCATCATCAACTACAGGAAACTGGCACATCTGCCTTTTCAGGCTGTTGATCCAACTGTGTTGCTGAATGCACACCCTGGCAACATGATGCAGCTTGGATGTACTCTGCAAAGATGTCTCTGCATAAATATTTACATAATTTTTTCTCCAGGCAGCAGTGCTAGAAGCAGCTGTTTTTAACACTTCTCTTCCCATGTGCCACTTTCTCTCCCCTCCCCTGATCTTGGGAAAGGCAAATTGACTTGAGATCCCAATGTTTGCTTTCTCTGCTGTTTTTCTCTCACTTTCTCTCTCTCTTTCTCTCTCTCCCCCCCTCCCTCTCTCTGGGAGAATTTCCCCACAAGCCCAGTAATATTAGTTGATTTTGTATTAAAAGAGCGCAGAGCTGACTTTTTCACCCTGGCACCACTTCAGATGTGTTGGATTTCAACTGTAAGGTTTTCCACTTAATCTCACAATTGCCCCAGCGTTACTCAGGAATTTAAAAGAGCCAAAGAAACTCCTGAGCCAAGGTTTCAGCAAGCAAACAACTTTTATTTTGATCAAAACAGAGTTGGGTGACCCCATCTCTCTTCGTGGCTGGTAGAGAGATGAAGGCAACCACCAGAAAAGATGTCTTCCACCTTTTATACCTTTTCAGAACAAAGAGATCAGGTCTTGGTACCAGGCATAAGATGGCACAAAAAAACAATTCCTAGATGATGACTCATACACAGCAACCCAGGCTCCATCCGTAACTCCTTTCCCCCTCCCCTTACTGTGCTCTTTTCATATAAGCTATCACCTGTACCTAAAGCATGAAGCCCTTACTTTTCCAATATATATATAAAGCATCTGATCAAGCAATTAACTATAAAATAATGATTACAAAATAACAAAACAATGATTACATGATAACACTATAATTATCAATATAAAATGGTTACTATATATAAAATAAATGCTAATGTCAAACTTAAACATACTAAAATCATAAGCACAATAAAATCCCTTCACAACTTAGAGAATACAGAATAATAGAGTTGGAAGGGACCTTGGAGGTCTTCCAGCCCAACCCCTGCTCAAACACCCACAAGTGGTTGTCTAATCTTTTCTTGAAAACCTCCTGTGTTGGAGCACCCACAACTCTGGGAGGCAAGCTATTCCATTGACTAATTGTTCTCAATGACCGCAAATTTCTCCTTAATTCTAGCTTAGATCTTTGTTAAGCTTTCATCCATTACTTCTTGTCCAAAGCCCGCAGGTGCTTTGGAGAATAGGTTGACCCCTTCTCTCTGGGACAGCCCTTCAACTATTGGAAGACTGCTATCAAGTCATCTCTAGTTCGTCTCTTCGTTAGACTAGAACAGGGGTAAGCAACCTTGGCTCTTTTATGACTCGTGGACTTCAACTCCCAGAATTCCTGAGCCAGCCATGTAACTAACTGGACAACTGCAGTGATTCACTTAACAACTGTGGCCAGAAAGGATGCAAAGAGGACCAAAACTCACTGGACGACTGTCTCACTTAACAACAGAAATTTGGGGGTCAGTTGTGATAAGTCCAGGACTATATATTGTAATCTGGATGTCAATCTCATAAAGTTCCATTTGTTTTTGGGATTGTGCAAATATTCTGGAACAAAACCATGAGGCCTTCGCAAGAGGAACAAAAGGGGTCACAATGTTCCCAGCACAGATGGGGTCAAAACTGTTCACCACAGTCCGGTATGGTTGGAAATTTCATCGGAAGAAAGAACTAGAAGGTCTTGGAGGTTGAATGAGAATTTATTTAGATATGAAGAGAATATATAGTGATGTAAAGGTTATTTAAAGGAATTTTTTGCTTGGAATATGAATAAGGGTACTTCAATGCCAATGGTATGGGATTCTTGTAAAGCATATATGAGAGGGGTTTTGATTTCTATGAACAATGCTCACAGATGTAAACAGACCCAGAAACGTAAACATCTTGAAGATGAGATTAAATGTAAGGAAAACTCTTGGGTCAATATTGGAAGAAGGATACTCTGCCTTCTTTAGAAGAATGGGTATTCAAGGTTTCTAATTTAGCAGAAATGGCTAAAATTTCTGCTTATTTAAAGGACCATTCACAAGAGAGATATTTTTAACGTATGGAGAAGAAGGATAGAATATGTTCAGAAGAAATATGGAACTACAAAGTTTCACTTATTCTATGAGTAATGATTTTGTTTATAAACTTATGATGTTAAAGTTTGAAGAGAGTTAAGGGTTTTTATGATTTTGTTCATTGTATAATTAGTAAACTTAAATAGATTATGTTTAATATGTTTGCATAATCCTGTATTTTGCTCTGGGAAGTCGGGGGGGGGAGGGGGGAGGGGGGTGGATGGGTTGAAGTTTAAGTAGTTCAGATGAAGTAGAAATAGTTTTATTGTATATAATATTAATGTTTTAATTTTGAGAGAGGAACTGCTCGGGCATTTCCCCTGGACCGCATCAAGAGGGAGAAGAAGAAGGTGAGAAGTAAGTAGGAAGGTTGAGGTGAAGGAGGAGAGGGGGTGAGTGAAGAAAAAGAGGGAAAGAAGTAAGTTGGTTTGAGGTGGGATGCGGTTTGGGGGGAAATGGGCGGGCAAGACCGAATGTGGTGTGTATCAATTTGTTTTATTTTTTATCTGAAGTATTTGTAAGATTGTTATGTATTGTAAAATTGAAAATAAATTTTTTTACAAAAAAACAACAACAACTGTTCACCTGTTTCTTAGCGCAGGATTTGCTGGAGAGTGAAAAAAATAAAAGCTTCGTATTTTAAAGTCCTACAAAAGGAGGAAGAAAGTCAGGTTGAAAGGCTGGGAAGGCTTTTAAGCAGTCAAGTGGGTCCATTTTTTTATCCCTGAAACCTTCCCGACAGCACAGTCCTACAATTAGACTCCTTCCTACAAACATACACAGTATTGGTGTTTAGGAAGATCATTAAAAAAAAACTTGTGGGAAAGATGGTGGTAAGAAGTGGAGAGATCTACTTTGTTTGTGGCCTCTTTTGTTTTGTTTGTCGTTTTTGATGTTTCTCGAGTATCTGGCTTTCGGTAGCTGTAATTTAATTACATCCTATTGTTTTGTTTGTGGTGAACCTTACGACTGATGACCACAGCTGAAACCAAAATTTACATTGCTAAGCAAGACGGTGTTAAGTGAGTTTTGCCCCATTTTATGCCCTTTCTTGCCACAGTAGCTAAGCGAATGGCTGCAGTTGTTAAGCTAGTAACACAATTGTTAAGTGAATCTGGCTTCCCCATTGACTTTGCTTGTCATAAGGTTGCAAAAAGGGATCACATGACCCTGGGAAATGGCAACCGTCATAAATATGAACCAGTTTCCAAGCATCTAAATTTTGATGGGGATGCTGCAATGGTCGTAAGTGTGAAAAACCACTCATAAGTCATTTTTTCAATGCCATTGTAACTTTGAATGGTCACTAAACAAATGGTTATAAATCAAGGACTGCCTGTATTGTAACATGTTTACCAGACTTGGTTGGGGGAACTATTTCTTATTTAATCGCTTTTTGGGTGGGATGTTCTTGACCTGAGATAGCTTCTTTTTTTGAACGGTTTCTAGACAGAACATCTGTCTGTCAACCATGCATTCTGATGAATCAGCCATTAACATTCGTCATCACACACCTATTAGTCAACAATCAAATAAACAGGAACAATTAAAGAAGAAACAATGTCCCATTCATATAAAGAACCGGGGAAACTCCATTCCCTGAGGCATTGAAGACATTATCTAGTGTGGTAATGAAATATCTGCAGGAGAATTACAAGAACCTAATAACTCAACCCTGAGTTACATATACTGTGCCTGTAACTCATCCTCAAAGCCTGGAAATAAAATAAAATGGAAATCAGTTGTAGAAATGTAATGACACTTTCAAGTCAAGTTTGACTCTTAAGGATTGGAATCTGTCAAGTACACACCAGATCATTTAGCTCAGCGGTTCTCAACCTGTGGGTCGGGACCCCATTTGGGGTCGAACGACCATTTCACGGGGGTCGCCAAACAACGCAGTCCGCCATTTTTTCCCCCTTTTCCTTAGCTGTGCTACTTCCTTTTATTCTATTGGCTTTTGAAAGCCAATAGAATAGACTCTCTTGAATAGAGTCTAATTCTATTGGCTTTCCAAAGCCAATAGGAGTTGTCCAGGCTGTCTCTGCCCTGCTGAGCCCGCCAAATGTCCCATTCTGCAAATGGTGCTGCAAGTTGTCTGCAGCGAAGGCGAGCTATCTGGAAGTTTCCACCCCTCCCTGCTGAGCAACTACTAAAAATGTAAGTAAAAGAGGGCCAGGGGTGGGAGGTGGGAGGCCGGCGGGCGCAGGGAGAGTTGCTGGTGTGCGTGAGGCCCGGCGGGTGCCTTACCTCCCTTGGGCTGGGCCAGCTGGTGGCCCAACCGGTGGTTGGCCTGTGCCGTCTCTGCCGCTTGCCAGCTACACCTCGGCCAGTGCAGGGGGCGGCACCACGCATGCGCGGCGCTCCCGGGCAGGGAAAGTCCTCGACTTACGACTGGTTGGGTAGTCCTCGACTACCGGTTGGGGGTCGCGGCATTAAAAAGGTTGAGAACCACTGATTTAGCTATACTCCTGGATAGAAATTCCCAGTTCCCACAACTGTTCATCATACAGTTTAGCCTCCAGTTCCCAACCATCTTTGTTGCTCTTCTTTGCACTTTAGTTTCTAGAGTCTCAACATCTGTTTTGTATTGTGGTGACCAAAACTGGACCCGGTATCCAGATGTGATCTTACCAGTGCAATATAAAGCAATACTAACTTTCTAAAATTAAGTGAATCTGCCCTCCCCATGGATTTTGCTTGTCAGAAGGTCACAAAAGGGAATCACATGACCCCGTGACACTGCAACCATCATAAATAGTAGCCAGTTGCCAAGAGTTTGAATTTTGATCACATGACCATGAGGAAATGCGACAGTCATAAGTGTGGAAAAACGGTCACAAGTCCCTTTTTTCGGTGCTGTTGTAACTTTGAATGGTCACTAAATGAATGGTTGTAAGACGAGGGCTATCTGTAATCAACTGCTTCCAGACTTGGTTTTAATAAAATCCTCCAGTGTAAGTCACCATGTTTTAGATCCATGCTGGTATCATCTCCTTGTGACATTCCTATGTTTTCCCATCTCTTTTGCTAGGCTTTGCTTCGTTTTTCACCAAATCAAATCAAAATAAAACTCTCAGTCTATTGAGAAGGATGCAAGAGATTGTCTACAGGATAAAACCTGCCATCTTAATAATAATAATAAAGTTGGGAGGTACCTTGGAGGTCATCTAGTCCAACCCCCTGCTCAGGCAGGAAACCCTATACCATTTCAGACAAATGGCTGTCCAGTCTCTTCTTAAAAACTTCCAGTGTTGGAGCATTCACCGCTTCTTGATGGGACCTGTCTCTCTAGAAGCCTGCTATGCATTAAAATATATTGATTAAATCCTACGTGTGGCAGTTGCTTGCTGGAAATGTCTAGATTCACAATCCCTAACTCCACTGCCATCCTCGACATGCCACGAACTAATATATTTGAATATCCTGTGTGAAATATCTTTTCCTATGATGATTCAGTCTAATGTTGCATGTTTGTCATTTCCTCTTTTGCAGAAACAAAGGTACTTTCTTCCCAGGCAAGTTTTTTCTTTTATTCAGACTTTTTAGGTTTCGGTGTTTGCCTAAATTGCTCTTGAAATATTATTGCCTTAAACTCTATTTCAATAAACTTCAAAAATGTTACACTTAAAATTTCTCTGAGGGGGACTCCAAATGGTATGCACATAAAATTTAAAAAATAAAAATAAAAAAAACCTGTGGTGGGATTCAGCCGGTTCGCACCAGTTCGGCAGAACCGGTGGCTAATTTTTTGTCACCCAGGCCTGGAATGGACTTCCAGAAACGGCATCCACACAGAGGACCGGTTGTTCACATATTTGAATCCCACCACTAGGCAAAGGGTGTCATCAATTAATTAAAAGGCACAGGAAGGACTTTCAGAGCACTAACCAGCCCCAGCTCTACTTGCTCCTCTGTGCAAGGCTGCAGAGCCATGTTTACATGATCTTCAGGAAGGCTAGGGGGGGGGGGAGTGCCTCACCTCTGGAGGGGGAGGGGAAATGTGCCGCAGAGTGGGGCAACGCCAGAAAACTTTCTCTAATCAATCACTCAACCAACCAACCAATCAATCAACCAACTTTGAAAAAGCAAAAAACCAAAGCCAAAATGGTACACCGTATATCTGGAATCTATACATGCACACACTTAAGAACGTGAAGACTTATATAGCAGGTTCAATCAAAAGATTGAAGATTGTGGTCATACGACCACAGTTGAGCCCCCAAATTTCTGTGGCTAAGTGACACAGTTGTTAAGTGAATTTTGTCCCCATTTTATGCCCTTTCTTGCCACAGTTGTTAAGTGAATCACTGCAATTGTTAAATTAGTAACACAGCTGGGAAGTGAATCTGGCTTCCCCATTGACTTTGCTTGCCAGAAGGTCTGCAAAAGGTGATCACATGACCCCGGGGCACTGCAACTGTCATAAGTACATGCCAGTTGCCAAGCATCTGAGTTTTGATCACGTGACCATGGGGATGCTGCAACAGTCATAAGGGTGAAAAATGGCCATAAGTCACTTTTTTCAGTGCCGTTGTAACTTTTAATGGTCACTAAACAAATATTTGTAAGTCGAGAAGTATCTGCAATGTCCCATTCTATGGAATGTGTTTCAACTTACTTTCTGAAATGCATCAAGGCTATTTTTGCCTATGGATTTTCTTTAAGGCACTGGATCATCCTCGGAATATTACAAACAGTTCTTTCCCTTATTACTAAACCTTTTATAACTTCATCGTCTCTCGGCTGCAAGTCGTGTTATTAAGATTGTGCCCGGTCATGTGAGGAATGTGGAATGTGGAACTGAGTTGCCAATTTTTCAAGTGTTGCTTTTTGCTTTGGTCTTAACATAGGCTGGCACATATACAATGAGCAGCTAGCTGCCTTTCATGGTAATCTGAAGTAACCCACCTTCTGCAAATAGAGCTGCTTTCAGGCTGGAGACAGATTAACAGCCTGAACCAGGGGAAGCAGTCACACAGTCTTTTCCCAGATGGGCTAGGCATTTTTCTTTCATGTGCCCTACTCTGCAGAGTAGTTGATGGATAAGAAAAGAATTATATGACCTTCCATGCTTCTTGATGGGAGGGAGAGATAAAACCTACTTAAAAGGTTCAACAAGTTAATGTAGGCTCTAGAACAGTGATGGCGAACCTTTTAGAGCCCGAGTGCCCAAACTGCAACCCCAAACCCACTTATTTATCGCCGGGTGCCAGGTGGGTGTGGCCCACTGGGTGGGCATGGCTGTGGTCATGGTAGACTGGGTGGGTGTGGCCAAGGTGGGCATGGTCACCTCGATGTTGCTCGTGGGGAGGGACGCCTGTGGGGGCCAGGCAAGGTTAGGGGAGATCCAGGGGGTCTCTGGCAGGTGGAGCAGTGGGCAGGAGGCTCATCCTGCGGGGTGAGGCGAGGCAAGGCAAGGCAGGGCAGGGATGCCATTGCCATGGGGCAAGACAAGGCAGGGACCGGGGCTACTGCTGCCTGACACCATTGGCCCCCGCACACAGAGGCGAGCGAGCGCATGGGGGCCAACAGTGTCTGTCAGCAGCCACAGCCTGCTGGCCCCTCAACCAGCGCATTCTGGGGCTCCGCAGCCCACCACCAGCAGTTCAGAGAAGCAGCCTCTGAGCTGGACGGCCGACCAACAGCTGAGGAGGCGATGCAGTGGGTCGTGCCCAGGAAAAGGAGAGCATGCAAGGCCAGCAGGGATGGGATGGGGGGAAAGGAAACCAGCCATGCTGGGATGCATCCGGCCACGTGGGAGCTCGGCAAGTTAGCGGGTGGCTGGTTGAAGAGGGATGGTTGCCATCTCCAGGGCATGGTGCACGTGCCCACAGAGAGGGCTTTGAGTGCCGTTTCTGGCACATGTGCCATAGGTTCGCCACTACTGCTCTAGAACAGTGTTTCCCAAACTTGACAATTTTAAGGCATGAGGACTTCAACTCCCAGAATTCCACAGCCAGCAACGCTGGCTGTGGAATTCTGGGAGTTGAAGTCCACATGCCTTAAAATTGTCAAGTTTGGGAAACACTGCTCTAGAACAATGGTGTCCAATCTTGGCAACTTTAAGCCTTAAAACTTCAACTCTCAGAATTCCCCAGCCAGCCTTGCCATTTCAATACCCTTTTCTTTTCTCTTTCTCTTTGCAATTTACAAGCCAGTCATTTTCCTGGTTTTGTTCACAAACTCAATTTTTCCTTGCTTTCCAAAATCAATTGTGTTTTTATTTCTCTTATTGTGAACATAGATAACTCTTGCTGTAAAATCTTAAATTGTTGATAGATACTTGTATTCCCTATAGAGTTCCTTAATTCTTCTCCTTTTCTTTATTACATCCAAAATATTTTATATTTTCTCTTATTTCTTCTTAAGTTCAGGATTTTGTTGTATCAGATAGCCTCTAACAAAGGCTTTATTCGTATCCCAAACCTTTCTCAAATTAGCATTTCTATCAAAATTATTTTCAAAAACTTCTTTTAATTTCTTTTTACAATCATCAACATTCTCATTTTTCCTGTTGCTCCTTGACCTTTTGGCTATGATCAGATGTAACACTCTCATAATAATGCTTCATTTAGACTCCCTCTGAAAGAATTTCTTTTACAAATCAGACTGATGGGGTGAGGATCTGAAAAAGTCATTGCTAAAATCTCTACATTGGACTTTTAGCAGCCAGATTACTTGAAATCCAAATCATATCTATTCTCAAAAAAGGATCTATGTCTTTCTGAAAAATAAGTACAGGTAGTCCCAGTTGTTGAGATAATTTTGCCCCATTTTTATAACCTTTCTAGCCACAGTTGTTAAGTGAATCACTGCAGTTGTTAAGTTAGTAACATTGTTGTTAAGTGAATCTGGCTTCCCCATTGACTTTGCTTGTCAGAAGGTCACAAAAGGCAATTACATGACCCCGGGACACTGCAACCATCATAAATATGAGTCAGTTGTCAAGCATCTGAATTTTGATCATGTGATCACGGGGATGCTGCAATGGTTGAAAGTGTGAAAAACAGTCATAAGTAACATTTTTCATTGTAACTTCAAACGGCCACTAAATGAATCATTGTAAGTCAAGGATTACCTTCATACTGTCTTGAGCTACTATTCTTCAGTCTCCATATATCAACCAATCTTAAATTGTCCCAAAAAATGTTTTGGTATTTTACAATGAGTAATAATAATAATAATAATAATAATAATAATAATAATAATAATAATAACATCAACAATAACAACAACAACACCACCACCACCAACAACAACAACAACAATAATAATAATAATAATAATAATAATAATAATAAAAAGTTGGAAGGGACCTTGGAGGTCATCTAGTCCAATCCCCTGCTCAGGCAGGAAACCCTATACCATTTCAGACAAATGGCTGTCCAGTCTCTTCTTAAAAACTTCCAGTGTTGGAGCATTCACCGCTTCTGGAGGCAGGTTGTTCCACTGGTTAATTGTTCTCACTGTCAGGAAGTTTCTCCTTAGTTCTAGGTTGCTTCTCTCCTTGATTAGTTTCCATCAGTTGCTTCTTGTCCTGCCTTCAGGTGCTTTGGAGATATTTGTTTCAGGTGTGCTGTCAGGTTGAAGGGAAACTGCTCCATTCCAATTCCCCAACAAACACCAATTTTCATAAGAAAAGCCCATTAGTTTCTCCGTAAGTTGTGTATAAAAAGTCACTTTATGTTCATTTGGGGGCATAAACTCCCATTACCATCATTTTAACTCCATAACTCCAACAAATTACCATGTTCATCAGTGTTTGAATTTAATTAAGGGGTAATATACAAAACAACGCCATCCTCTTTTTAATATCTGCTGAAATAAATTCTTCTTCCAGAGATTTATAGGTGAAATAGTTTACATCTCCCCCCCCCCCAACCTGAGACAAATCTTTTGCTGTGGCTCCCTACACTTTGGAGAGTGGTAGCTTGCCATTCTTTCCCACCAAAAGCTATATTTAGATTTAAAAAAAAGTATACTGCTGTACTTTCCTTGACAATAATGTTTTGTGGTCTGAAAAGTGCACAGTGTTTATCTTTAAATCATCCTGTGAAGTGAAAAATATCTTCTTGCAAAATAAAATACAACTCTGTTGCATTTACAGCAGGCAAAACAATATTTAAAATGTTTTAGATAGGCACAGCGGTTACATCATTCAATAATTAAGTTTGTACAATAAATTGTGCAACAGGCCTATCTGAACTACACACAAATAAGAACTGATGGAAGAGTTCATTTTGCTACAGCTGAAGTGGCTTTGATGGGACTTCCCCTTTTACACTCTTCATAATCTATGTTTCTTATTCTTATTAATTTTCTTCTGCCTTTATTATTTTTACAAATATCTCAAGGTGGCAAATATATCCAACAGACCTTCCTCCTCCTATTTCCCAACAACAACAACCCTGCGGGGGAGATGGGCTGAGAGAAAGTGACTGGCCCAAGCTCACCCAGCTGGTTTTCATACTAAGGCGGGACTAGAACTCAAAATTTCCTGGTGATTGGCCCAAAGTCATCCAGCTGGCTTTCACGGCTAAGGTGGGACTAGAACTCAACTTCTCCTGATGATTGGCCCAAAGTCATCCAGCTGGCTTTCTTGGCTAAGGCAGTAGTAGAACTCACCTTCTCCTGATGATTGGCCCAAAGCCAGCTGGCTTTCATGGCTAAGGCGGGACTAGAACTCACCTTCTCCTAGTGATTGGCCCAAAGTCATGCAGCTGGCTTTCACAGCGAAGGCGGGACTAGAGCTCAAAATCTCCTGGTGATTGGCCCAAAGTCATCCAGCTGGCTTTCATGGCTAAGGTGGGACTTGAACCCATGATCTCCTGCTTTCTAGCCTGATGCCTGAACTATTTCACCAAGCTTAATTACATACTTAATTGGGTGTGCCTCATATTGTTCAGATATTAATAAGCAGGTAATTTCCCTACCGTCGTTTGTGGAGTGCTGTAGGAATGAATTGCTTTCCTCTTTTAACATCTCCATGAAGATGCTGAGAGGATCATTCACAGATTTGGGGTGAGATGTTACCAAGATATTGTGGATTCTCACTTGTATGTTCTCATGCCAGGGCTGATTCGGAGATGATGTTCGGGTCTTATCATTTTGCCTGGAAGCTTTTAGGAGTGATGGCGAACCTTTTAGAGGCCGAGTGCCCAAACCGCAACCCGAAACCCACATATTTATCGCAAAGTGCCAGGGCCACGTCAGCATTGTGGTGCTCTTGGGGGGGACATGGCCCACTTGAGGGCATGGCTCACTGGGTGGGCATGGCCACCTCGATGTTGCTCATGGGGGGGACGCTTGTGGAGGCCGGACAGGGTTGGGGGAGATCCAGGGGGTCTCTGGTGAGTGGGGCGGTGGACAGGAGGCCCAGCACAGATGGGGGGGAGGCACGCAACCATAGCTGGGACTGGGGGGCCATGGCGCCAATGGGGATCCGGCTTTCCCTGCTCAGGGTGGCCTTTGGCTTGTTGGGTGTGAGTGTGCTCTACCACCTCTACTCTAGTTTCGCCTCCTTTGTGCCTGGTGGGGCTGCCGCTCTGGGCAGTGGCGGCAGCCTAATGGATCTGCGCAAGTTGCTGGCAGCGGCAGCACGTGTGCCCACAGAGAGGCTCTGAGTGCCATCTCTGGCACGCGTGCCATTGGTTGGCCACCACTGTTTTAGGATCTGGATGGGCAAATAGAGCAGAACTCACTATCCCTATTTATGTGCTTCAAGTGACAACTAAACAAAAGGAATGGGACTCTGAACATGAGGTTGTGGCTGCCATCTCAACATTTTCCCGTGGATACCCAATAGTCATATCTAGAGATGGTTAGTACAGGTAGTCCTCAACTTACAACCATTCATTTAGTGACAGCTCAAAGTTACAATGGCACTGAAAATAGAGACTTATGAACATTTTTCATATGACAGTTGCAGGATCCCCATGGTCACATGATCAAAATTCAGAGACTTGTCAACTGACTCGGATTTATGACGGCTGTAGGATCCTGAATCATATGATTATCATTTTGTGATCTTTTGACAAGTAAAGTCAATGGGGAAGCCAGATTTACTTAATAACCATGTTACTAGCTTAATTTCAGCGATTCGCTTAATAACTGTGGCAAGATAGGTCATAAAATGGGGCAAAGCTCACTTAACAATGGTCTCGCTTAGCAACAGAAATTTCAGGCTCAATTGTAGTTGTAAGTTGAGGACTACTGGTATGAGGACCACTGTTTGATGACCTCAAAAGCCCTGGCTCAAGTTATTTCTTATGTATATATCATAATTTCAAGTTATCTTTCTTTTTTTAATCCAAATGGATTTCAAAATACTGGTTTTTCTCCCACGGGCTATGATGCCACAATAGTGCTGGGTTGGTAATGTACGAATGCCGCAATACCTGCGATGAGAAAATATCTGCAAATGAGAAATAAAATCTGATATAGCTAAAGGGAAGGAAGAGCAGTTTCAATCATCACTTAAATTATAAAGCCCGTATCAGAGGTGCAGGCACAGAGACACATTTTGTAACTCTGTTGATCATAGGAAATGAGTCAGTGAGAGTCGTTAACATGGAATAGGGGGAACTTTAGCTGAGAAAATGACTTTGGAAGAAGAGGTGAAATTCCCCTGCAGAGATTTTATATCCAGCACCACTCCCATGTGCTTTATTCACAGCCACAAAACACTTTCGTATTGCCTGCAGTTTGTTTATATTGTAATGATGCATTCATGAACTTGGGCACTGGGTCACTATATCACAAGTCAAAGTCACAACTGAATTGTCCATGCTAACTGAGATTGTCAGAATGTTCTTCAGTTGCTTGGCCATCCAAAGTGAATGCCATTTTGTCAAGAGGCCCTTCGACAAGCTGCTTTTTCCAGAATAGCCAAAAAACTTAAAAATATGGATTTGCAAAATGTTCACGACGTAACACAGAGGACAATGTCTCCACTAAAACTCAGCAAGCTTGGGGCAGGTCAAAGAATAAGCAGATAAACAGGTAGACAGACATATATGTATGTATGTATGTATGTATGTATGTATGTAGTGCTTTTTTTGTAAAAAAAAAAAAAGGTGCCGGAACACACGTCATACAATCCGCCTTGCCTACCCTACAAGATTCCATCCCAAAAAGGTGCCGGAACACCATTCTGGGTGTTCTATGACAAAAAAAAGCCCTGTATGTATGTATGATACTGTCAGTGTTTCTCAACCTTGGCAACTTTACAATGTGTGGACTTCAATTCCCATAATTCTCCAGGTAATGTTGCTAGCTGGAGAATTTTTGGAGTTGAAGTCCACACATTGTAAAGTTGCCAAGGTTGAGAAACACTGACAGTCACACAAACGTTCTGCGCATGGGGGCGCTGCGCCGCCCCATGCAGGCGCATGCATGCGCCGCCCCGCCCCATGCGGGCGCATGCATGCGCGGCGACGCCCCATGCGCGGTGCACATGCGCAGCGACGCTCCCTGAGGGGAGAAAATGGCAGATCGCCTTCTTTGGCGACCCCCGAAAAATGGTCGATCGACCCCAAATGGGGTTGCGACCCATAGGTTGAGAACCGCTGAGATAGACAGATGGATGGATAGATAGATGCATAGATATGTAGATAGAGGTTTTAAGCAGCCTGTATTATAATGTAGCCATCAAACGAATCAGGTGGAACTGGGATAAGAAATACTAAATGAATTACAGATTTAAGCGATTGATACTCAAGAGCTGATATAAAAATCCATTTAATAAAACTGCCTATTGGATTAAGTTGTGTAACTCTGAATAGCTGCTGCATGTACAGATCACTTTTCTTCCATCAAAGAAGACATTTTTCCTCCACATGGGAACCATGCCATTTCTTGATATGACACATTGATTCTGTTATGTACTTCGCTGACGGTGAATTTCTGGGTAAATAAAAATGCCGTTTTAAAATGTGCATATATCAGGGGCAAAAATTGACTGTGTTTATTAATGTAGGCAACCACTATATTCTAACTAGCAAGTTCCATAAAGTAATTATGTACTGTGCGACTTCTGTACTTTTCTGGAGTCTGTTTTGAATCTCCCATAATTTAATTCCACTTCAAATTCTATCATAATGAGACTGTTTTTTTTTCTTTTTTCTTTTCTTTTCTCAGGGCCGTTGTAACTTTGAACGTCAATAAACTGTTGCAATTGAGGACTACCCATAGTCCTTGACTTACGATCAGAGTTGAGTCCAAAATTTCCATTGCTAAGCAAGGCAGTTGAGCTGCACGGCATTTTACATCCTATTTTTGCCACAGTTAAGTAAAACACCACCGTTGTTAAGTGAACCCTGAGGTTGTTAAGCAAATCTGGCTTCCCCCATTCACTCTGCTTGTCAGAAGCCAGCTGAGAAGGTTATGAATGATGATCACGTGACTGCAGGAAAATACAACTGTCATTAACATTCCAGTTGCCAAGTGCCACAATTTTGATCATGTGACCATGGGGATGCTGCAACAGTCATAAGGGTGAAAAATGGCCATAAGTCACTTTTTTCAGTGCTGTTGTAACTTTAAATAGTCACTAAAGAAATGGTTGTAAGTCAAAGGCTACCTGCATCCAGGTCAGTGGGCTCCAAAACTGGCTGGGGAATTCTGGGAATTGAAGTCCACAGGTCTTAAAATGGCCCAGGTTTAAACACACCTGGTTTACACCATAGTGGTCAGGAAGGTGAAATGTCTCTTCTCCCTTATTGCGTCTACAGACTGTTGTCCAGTGTTGGTTTAAGGTAGCAAACACTCTTTTAGGAACAGATTCCCTATTGCCACCATGACTTTGTGCAGTATTCAGCTTGTGCACTGTGGATGTTTTAATATTGTATTTGTTCTTACACTGGACTTGGGACTCTGCAGTCCCTCCTTGTTAGGCAAGGACAAACCCTTCTGAACATATTGCCAAGAAAACTAGAGAGGCTTTCCTAGGTGAGACTCAGGTATCACACTGAAACAAAGGCAGAAAACCCACAACAACACACACACACACCTTCTGGAAAGGGGCATGCCAGCAAGGGAGCCTCAGCCCTGAATTACAGATATACAAGCATTCATTTAGTGACCATTGGAAGTTACAACGGCACTGTAAAAAGTGACTTAGGACCATTTTTCACACCTATGACTGCTCTTGCAACATCCCCATGTTCACATGATCAAAATTCGGACGCTTGGCAATTGGCTCGTATTTATGACGGTTGCAATGTCCCGGGGTCATATGATGCCCTTTTGCAAACTTCTGACTAGCAAAGTCAATGGGGAAGCCAGATTCACTTACAGTAGTGGCCAAAATTGGGAAAAGTGTACAGTAGCAATGCCACCTTTGGTTAAGTTACCACCAATTTTTCTTCTAATTTCTTTATAACTGTAGCCTTGTAAAATAATAATACTATTTTGCATCGCTTTCTGGGCAACCAGTCAACTCTTTGCACCATTACTTTAATTTTATTACGTTTTACAAGCTCACTAAATGAAAGAACACAAAAAAACTTAACCGATTTGATAGCAATCACATAACACACTGACAAATGTCCTCCTCTCAGCTTCAATACATGACATCAATAACTGAATACTAGTGTGATCTGATTGGCTCATTGCCAAAACAAGATGACACCTGATTGGCTCTCTAAACACTCATGCTCATTGGTTACAATCAGAGGAAGGAAAGCTACCTGATATCAACCTAAGCAAGTTGTGTTTCCTTTTTCTGGTTCTTTGGCTATAACTTTTTATAGAATACAGTACAGATAATTGAACCACCTTTGTTGCATTACATTCCTGATTAAATTATCTTTCCTTTGATATATAAGTTTATGGTATTACTCCAAAAACAAAATGATGTTATTAGCCATTAAATCTCAAAAATACACTTTTCCCAAAAGGTTTCCACAGTTTTGGTTACTACTGTAACTACTAGCTTAATCAATCAGAACAGAGCAGGGAGGGACCTTGGAGATCATCTAGTCCAACCCCCTGCTCAAGCAGGAGACCCTGTACCATTTGAGAGAAGTGGTTGTCCAATCTCTTCTTGAACCTACAGTGATGGAGCATTCACAACTTCTGGAGGCAAAGCCGTTCCATTGGTTAATTGTTCTCATTATTAGGAAGTTTCTCCTTAATTCCAGGTTGCTTCTCTCCTTGATTAGTTTCCATCCATTGTTTCTTGTCCTGCCCTCTGGGCTTTGAAAAATAAGTTGACCCCCCTCTTCTTTGTGGCAGGCCCTCAAATACTGAAATACTGCTATCTTGTCCCCCTAGTACACAGGGGTCTTCAAGCTTGGCCCTTTTATGACTTGTGGACTTCAACTCCCAGAATTCCTCAGCCAGGCACGCTGGCTGAGGAATTCTGGGAGTTGAAGTCCACAAATCATAAAAGGGCCAAGTTTGAAGACCCGTGCCCTAGTCCTTCTTTGCTCTCTAGCCATACCCAGTGGCGTATGTTTTAGTTTCCAGGCGTTTAACATACGAACAACGGTGTCAGGAACTGGGTACGGCTAGTCTGGAGAAAAGCGGTTCACAATCGCAGCGGTTCACTTAACAACTGCGGCAAGCCGGGTGGTATAAAATGGTTGCAAAAACTCACTTAACAAATGTCTCACTTAGCAACAGATCATTCGGGCTCAGTTGCGGTTGTAAGGCAAGGACTACCTCTACGGGCAACCTCCCTGCTGAACTGCAGGGTTTCCCAAGCGAGGAAACCAAGGGCAAAGTTGGGAAGCCCGGCTCTGTAAACAGATGGTCGTCAGGAAGGGCGAAGCGAGTTGAACGCGCGCGGGCTTCAAAAAGGGCAGAACTGCCAAGAGACAAAAAAGGAAGAGAGGGGAAAGAGAGAGAGGGCCCAGCCTCCGAAGGCGTGGACAAAGCAACGCAGAAGTTGCTCCCTTCTTTCTTTTGGAGAAGGTTAACCCGCCGGGGACACTTGGTGGAAGAGCAGCGCCGGCGAAGGGGGGAACGCGGAGCGCCCCGAGCTACAGTCCTTCCACCCCCCCCCCCAACCCCGATCGTCGGAAGGAGTTGCCAACGGAGGTTCGCGGCCCTCCGCCTCCGCTCGCTCGGCCGCCGAAGGCGCCTTTCCCTGCCGCTTTGTAGCAAAGACCCTCGGCCGGAGATCGGCGGCGGTGGCTCCATGGATCGGCTGGGCCGGACCGCGCTGCTTTGCGCTCTGCTCGTTCTTCTCCTCCTCCCGCGGCCTCGGACTCTCGCTGAAGAGGAGCCGTCCTGCGGGTCCGCTTTCGACCTCTACTTCGTGCTGGACAAGTGAGTGGAAAAGCGGGGAGCGAGGAGGATGCGTTGGCGGGAGTCCGGGGTCCCCCTTCTCTCTCTCTCTGTGGAGAGAGGATTGCACCGTTTTACTCCGCTGCGATCTTGTGACACACGCTTGGCAATTCGGTGGGAGAGAGAGAAAACAAATCCACTCCCCCCCCCCCCGTGCAAGATTTCCCGGGCACGGGTCGTTTGGAAACGGCCTTGGGGCCCGGTGTTTTGTGTGTGTGTGTGTGTGTGTGTGTGTGTGTGTGTGTGTGTGTGTGTGTGTGTGTGTTGCAGCTGTTCCAGGGAAGACTCTGCATGCCCCCCTTTTATGCACTCCCCGAACTTCTACTTGAGAAGAGGCACAATTCTAAAGCGTGTTTGTGTTGTTCAAGCGCGAAGGGTAAAAGAAAAGTTTGCAGCGCTCCGGTTGTGCTTGGCGTGGAAGGGAGGAGGAGAAAGTTTCCTTGCAGCGAAGTCGAGCTGGTCCTCCACTTACGACCGCAATCGAGCCCAACGTTTCTGCGGTTAAGTGAGGCGTGTGTTAAGCGAGCTTTGCCCACATTTTACGACCTTTCTTGACCCAGTGGTTCAGTGAACCCCCCTGCAGTTGACAAGTTAGTTACCCCCTGGTTGTTAAGCGAATCTGGCTTCCCCACTGATTTTTTTTGCGGGTCAGAAGTTTGCAAAAGGGAAACATGACGTGACCCTGGGACACCACAACGGTCATAAATATGAACCGGTTTTCCAAGAATCTGAATTTTAACCATGTGATTGTGGAGGATGCTGCAAAAGACGTAACTGAGCAGCGGTCGTAAGTCACATTTTTTTCAGAGCCGTTGTAACTTTGAACAATCACTAAACAAACTGTTGTAAGTCAAAGAGTCAGGGGAAAAGACTTGAATTTGCAAGAATACGGAGCTGGAAAGCTAGTTGCTGAAGGAGAGAAGAGCAGTATCTGATAGAGATGAAGCCTGTGTAAATGACATGCTTTGTCAACAGGCATAGTGGATGTAAGAGGGGCGGTTGGGATGTTCCCTTTGTTCCTTAATGTGATTATTATGTAGACAAGTCCTTGAGAAGAGAGAAGAGGTCTCTTAATTGGGATGTGATTGTGCTTGTTCTTTTATATGCAGCGAATAAGAACTTGAGTGATTTGACAGAGGCTGTTTGGTAGGATGTACAGATAGTCCTTGACTTTGTTGTTGTTAGTTGCGAAGTTGTGTCCAACCCATCGCGACCCCATGAATAACATTCCTCCAAGCCTTCCTGTCCTCTACCATCTTCTGGAGTCCATTTAAGCTCACGCCTACTGCTTCAGTGACTCCATCCAGCCACCTCATTCTCTGTCGTCCCATTCTTCTCTTGCCCTCAATCTTTCCCCGCATTAGGCACTTCTCCAGGGAGTCCTTCCTTCTCATTAGGTGGCCAAAGTATTTGAGTTTCAACTTCAGGATCTGGCCTTCTAAAGAGCAGTCAGGGTTGATCTCCTCTAGGACTGACCGGTTTGATCACCTTGCAGTCCAAGGGACTTGCAGGAGTCTTCTCCAGCACCATAGTTCAAAGGCCTCAATTCTTTTGTGCTCAGCCTTTCTTATGGTCCAACTTTCACAGCTGTACATTGCAACTGGGAAAACCATGGCCTGGACTATACGCACTTTTGTTGGCAGGGTGATGTCTCTGCTTTTTAGTATGCTGTCTAGATTTGCCATAGCTTTCCTCCCCAGGAGCAAGCGTCTTTTAATTTCCCCATCTGTGGTGATCTTGGAGCCCAGGAAGATAAAATCTGTCACTACCTCCATTTCTTTCCCATCTATTTCTCAGGGATTGAGAGGGCCGGATGCCATGATCTTGGTTTTCTTAATGTTGAGTTTCAAGCCAACTTCTGCACTCTCCTTCTTCACCCGCATCAAGAGGCTCTTTAATTCCTCTTCACTTTCTGCCATTAGAGTGGTATCATCCTTGACTTACAACCATTCATTTAGCCACTGTTCAAAGTTACAGTAGTGGGAAAAAATGACTTATGACTGGTCTCGCACTTATGACGACTGTAGTATCCCCATGGATACGTGATCAAAATTCAGGTGCTCGGCAAATGACAGGTGTTTATGAGAGTTGCAGCATCCCAAAGTCATGCGATTGCTGTTTGCAACTTTCCTAGCCAGTTCCCAACAAGCAAAGGCTATAAGGGAAGCCAAATTTCCCTAATGAATGGATGATTCATATAATCACTGCCGTGATCTGCTTAACAACAGTGGCAAAAAGGTTTTGAAACTGAATGCGACTCACTTAACAACTGCCTGGCTTAGCAATGGAAATTTTCATCCCAGTTGCGGTCATAAGTCAAGGACTATCTGTATGATGCAAGGCTGTATATGTATACAAAAATTAGTGTATCAGAGACCAAGATGGGCACATTGAACAGGGAATGTGGATTGGATGATTGCAATTGCTGCAATCATGGTGGGAAGCTAAAGTCGATGTGGTATGTTGTGTGTTAAAGACAGAAATACAGTAGTGGCCAGATTGGATCCTACAACATTATCCTGGGATACGTACAGTAGTGGCCAAAATTGTGGAAACCTTTTGGGAAAAGTGTACAGTAGAAATGCCATCTTTGGTTAAGTTTCCACCCATTTTTCTTCTAATTTCTTTATAATTGTAGCCTTCTTCACTTAATAATACTATTTTACATTGCTTTCTGGGCAACCAGTCAACTCTTTGCACCATTACTTTAATTTTATTACATTTTACAAGCTTACTAAATGAAAGAACACAAAAAAACCCAACCAACTTGACAGCAATCACATAACCACATGACCAATGTCCTCCTCTCAGCTTCAATACATGACATCTATAATTGAACTCTACTGTGATCTGATTGGCTCATTGCCAAAACAAGATGACACCTGATTGGCTCTCTAAATACTCATGCTCATTGGCTACAATCAGAGGAAGGAAAGCTGCCTGATATCAGCCTAAGCAAATTGTGCTTCCTTTTTCTGGTTCTTTGGCTATAACATTTCATAGAATACAGTACAGATAATTGAACAAACTTTGTTGCATTACATTCTTGGTTAAATTATCTTTCCTTTGATATATAGTTTTATGGTACTACTCCAAAGAAAAGTGGTGTCATTAGCCATCAAATCTCAAAAATACACTTTTCCCAAAAGGTTTCCACAATTTTGGCTACTAATGTATAGAGACTTTTTATGACTTTTTATGCGAGGAAAAAAAATGTCTGTTGAAAGAAACAAAACAAAAATGCCCTTTAAAACGTGCCCACTTAGCTGTATTATATGGAAGAAAGAGCTGGTATATCAGGAGAGTTATAAAAGCAACGCATGGGAATTAGGTGCTCAAGGGTGTGTAGTAAAACAAGAGATTTCATAAAGGGCAAATATAGTGCTTTACAGTGAGATGCCTTTCAAGGAAAAAAGTTAGCTAAGCAGTTGTATTTTCTCTAACGAAATGTTGCCCAAAGAACAGCAATAAAAAAAAAAAATTGCACAAGCAGCTTCCAAAAATTCTGTCTCCAGTGCCAGAGTGGGGCTATATTAACCCAATAGTGAACTTCACTCAGTATCTCTGTGGCGTACAGATAGTCCTTGACGTGCAACCACAATTGTGCCTAAAATTTCCGTGGCTAAGCGAGACATTTGTTAAGTGAGTTTTGCCCCATTTTACGACCTTTCTTGCCACGGTTGTTAAGGGAACCACTGCTTTGTTGAGTTAGTAACACAGTTGTTAAGTGAGTCTGGCTTCCCTACTGACTTTGCTGGTCAGAAGGTCCCAAAAGAGGATCACATGACCCTAGGTCAGTGAAACTGTCATAAATAAGAGCCAGTCACCAAGCATCCAAATTTTGATCACATGACCATGGGGAAACTGCAACTTTTCGCCCTTTCCTCAGTGTGAAAAACGGTAATAAGTCACTTTTTTCAGTGCTTTTGTAACTTTGAATGGTAACTAAATGAATGATTGTAAGTCGAGGACTCTCTGTATCTCAAGGACTATCTTGATAAAACCATCTGACAGCCTCATGTGGATATTCTCTCTTTAAATATGGATGGAAACTAATCAAGGAGAGAAGCAACCTAGAACTAAGGAGAAATTTCCTAGCACTTAGAACAACTAACTAGTGGAACAACCTGCCTCCAGAAGTTGTGAATGCTCCAACACTGGAAGTTTTTAAGAAGAGGCTGGACAAACATTTGTCTGAAATGATATAGGGTTTCCTGCCTGAGCAGTGGGTTGGACTAGAAGACCTCCAAGGTCCCTTCCATCATCATCATCATCAACATCATCATCATCATCATCATCATTATTGATCATCGCACAGTCAGATGTTCAGATTGGATTTGGCATTTTTGTCTACCTATCGAGTCCTTACCAAGATGTGGATGTTTGATTAGATGGTATTACAGATATCGTTGCAGGATGGAAGCAGTTCCTAGTAAGGCAGCCTTTTGCAATTGACTAATGGCAAATTTGTCAATGCCAATGGTGTTCAAGTGGTGCTCCATTTGTTTTGGGATTGCACCCAAGGTGCCTATTACTATTGGTACTACCCTTGCTTGCCTTTGCCATAGTCATTCTATTTCTATTTGTAGGTCTTCGTATTTTGTTATCTTCTCCAGTTCTTTCTCTTCTGCTGTCTCCAGGCAATCCATATCCACTGTCCAGATTATCGTTGTCATCATCGTCATTGTCATCATCATCATCATCATCATTATTATTATTACCCAATCCTGCAAAGGGCTGACTTGCTTTCCAGTCTCTGATTCTCTTTGATCTCCAGCACATACAGAGAGCTCTGATTCTAAAAGAAAGATTTTTCTTATCTTAAA
The DNA here is from genome assembly GCF_016545835.1 of Crotalus tigris. Lineage (NCBI taxonomy): Eukaryota > Metazoa > Chordata > Lepidosauria > Squamata > Viperidae > Crotalus > Crotalus tigris. Next base: position 381,969 of record NW_024100490.1, read on the forward strand.
AAAGGCAGCAAGCACACAAGATACATAGAGACCATAGTCCTTTTTGGCAACATCACTGTTTTGTCCCTTAGTGAGATAACAATAGTTGTCGACAGTTTTCATCTTCGATCACTTGTAAGTTTGAAAGTGGTTGCAGGTATTTTTAGCTGATGTTTGCCTTGCCAAAGGAGGATCTTGAATATCAGCCCAAATAATAATGAAACAAGTGAGAGAAATATACTATGTGAACACCCATTGCTTGTACATGTACGGTACTGTGATAAGGTGACTTGTAATGTAAACAGGAATTTATTTTGTTTTGTGGATTCAATTGAAGTGAATAAGGAATTTTCTAGCATAAACCCTACCATTTGTGATTTAGGTCCACGCCCTTCCCAGTTCTTTGGTTAGCCCACGGGAAGATGGGAAGGGGATATTTATTTATTTATTTGCATCCTGCCTTTATTGTTTTTACATGTAATTGAAGGTGTTGAAAATATCCAACACATCTTCCTCTTCCTGTTTCCTCCACAACAACAACCCTGTGAGGTAGGCACAGCTGAGAGAGAGAATAGAATAGAATAGATCTGGAAGGGACCTTGGAGGTCTTCTAGACCAACCCCCCGCTCAAGCAGGAGAAATTATATACCATCTTAGACAAGTGTCTGTTCAGTCTCTTCTTAAAAACCTCCAGTGATGGAGCGCCCACGATTTCTGATGGCAAGCTGTTCCACTGGTTAATTGTCCTCACTGTTAGGAACTTTCTCCTTAATTCCAGGTTGCTTCTCTCTTTGGTCAGTTTCCAACCATTGTTTCTTGCCCTGCCCTCTGGTGCTTTGGAGAATAACTTGACCCCCTCTTCTTTGTGGCAGCCTCTCAAATATTGGAATACTGTTATCATGTCTCCCCTATTTCTTCTTTTCTTTAGACTAGCCAAACCCAAGTCACGCAGCCATTCTTCGTATGTTTTAGTCTCCGTGTCTTGGATCATTTTAGTTGCTCTTTTCCGAACTTTTTCCAAGATCTCAACATCTTTTAGAACTCATACTCTCCCTCTTTCTAGTCTGGTGTCTTAACCACTATACCAAACTGGCTTTCCTCTCTTTCTCTTAATGCCTCTTTGGTGGACAAGGACATGTTGGTTCCGTTGTAGGAGTCATTGTGCCCTGTTCTTTGAATTCACCTATTTTGGATATCTGTCTGCCTGCTTCTAACCTTCCCTTTTTAGGAAAGCATATTGGGAGATGGTGGGAATTCAGTTACAGAATGTCATAGAAGACGAGATTAGCTGAGTCCTTTTAAATACACTTTTAAAATTGGGTCTGGGATGGGTAGGCAACCTTGGCTTTTTATGACTTGTGGACTCCCAGAATTCCTGAGCCAGCATGGCTCAGCTTGGAAACTCTCCCTTTCTCCTCAGCATGGCTGGTTCAGGAATTCTGGGAGTTGAAGTCCACGAGTCATAAAAGAGCCAAGGCTGCCTACCCCTGACCTAGGACAATTTTCCAGGGCCATCTCATCGCATCGCCGTGGGCAACTTGCTACAGCCAACCTGCCATGGGACAATTCGCCCTGGCCAACTCGTCGGGGGACATCTTGCTGTGCAACGAAAGTGACATAATTTTGAAGAAATGGTGAAACGGAATCATTAAAGAAAGAATGCCAAAGGAGGGAGAAAATGAAATGTGAACGACAAAAATGAAAACAATTTTTAATTGTTTTAAATGAAATTGTCCCGTGGCAAGTTGTCCCACTGTGAATTGGCCGTGAATTATCCCATGGTGAATTGGTTGTGGTGAATTGTCCCTTTCCGTTTAATATCAGCATTCGGTCTGGGCATGGAACAGAAATAGTATTGCTGGTTTTTGTGGGTGACCTTTGTGGGAAATTGGTAGAAGGAGTACACTCCTCTTGGTTTTACTTCATTTCTCCACGCTGTTCAATACCCTTAATTATAATATCTTTCTAAGCCATTGCAAGAATTAGAGGCACTATTTTCAATAGCCCCATTCTTTTCAAAGCAAGAGGTGTCAATCATTTTAGGGGGAGGGGAATCAGACTGGGGAATTCTTCCTTATGGTTTTTTTTTCAGCTTTATGTCACACTTTCTTTTTAACATCCACATGAAACCGCTGGGATTGATTTGGTTCAGGGTGAGGCATCATCAGTTCCCTAACGACACTTTAAAATGGTAGAATTATAGAGTTGGAAAGGATGATGAATATATAGACCAGTGATGGCGAACCTTTTAGAGACCGAGTGCCCAAAAACTGGCCCCGCCCCACTCCACCCCCCTTCCCACCCCGCTCTGCCCCCCATCCCCCATCCCGCCTGCCCACAGGATCACTCACCGCCTCCAGGGCCCACGCAGATCGCACAGGCAGCCCAGCAGCGCTATGGCGGCCACACACTCTGCCCGCGCCCTACAGCATCAACTGCATGATGGGGTGTGAGGACAGAGTCTTGTCTATGCTGTCTGGCTGCCATGTCCTTGGCTGCGCTGCTCCGTGTGGGCCACGCTCGAGGGCGAGTCTCCTTCAGGGGGGCTGTTGGAGAGGAGGGGGTCACGGGGGGAGGCAAGACTGGGGCAATGGCACGTGTGCCCACAGAAAGGGCTCCGAGTGCCGCCTCTGGCACCCGTGCCATAGGTTCGCCACCACTGATATAGACCATCCCCCTGCAATACTCAGGAAGACGAATCAAACCATCCTTATCCAGCTTCTTCTTAAAAATCTTTAAAGATGGAGAACCCAACATCCATTGATCCATTGTTGTATAAACTTTACCATCAGAAAGTTTTCCATTTAAACCAGGAGTGTCCAACCTTGGCAAATTTGAGGCCTATGGACTTCAACTCCCAGAATTCCCCAACCAGCCACTTCAACTCCCAGAATTCCTCATTCCCCAGCCAGCCATGCTGGCTGAGGACGTCTTAAAGTTGCCAAGGTTGAACATCCCTGATTTAAACAAAATTTAGGTGAGTATAATTTATACCCATTATTTTGGGTCCTGTTTTTTGTGGGCATGGAGAAAAAGTTCTTGACCACACTCCTTATAGCTTCTCTTTATGTACCTGAACATGGCTGTCCTGTCCCCTTGCCTTTTCTTTCCTTCAGAATCCCAAGTTTTTTCAATTTGCACTGTAATCCTAAACTTTATTGTCTTACTCTGCAGCCTCTTTAATCGGTCAATATTCTTCTGAAAAAGCAGTGCCCCAAATAAGGTACGATTTTACCTGTGCCAAATACAGGTAGTGCTCAACTGATGACCACAATTGAGCCCCAAATTTATATTGCTAAGTGAGAAATTTATTAAGTGAGTTTTGCCCCATTTTACGACTTTTCATGCCACATTTGTTAAGCGAATCACTGCAGTTATCCCAAAGATGCTTTTTCACAAGACAGCTGAACTTTCTTGTTTTTCTTAGAAGATGTTTCGCTTCTCATCCAAGAAGCTTCTTCAGCTCTGATTGGATGGTAGGGGAATGGAAGGATTTAGTCTCCTTGCACAAAGCTGTTCATTTGGATTCTTTTAGCAAAGCTACCTGGAGGCTTAGCTGTGTCTCCAGGGTCACCCGAGTAGTGCAAATGGGTGTGGAGCCTTTTTGGAACTGCTAAAAGGACTGTGTTGTAGAATAGAAATAGTTGGTGTCGTATTCCCCCCCCCCTCTGTTGAGGGAGGGCTGTTCAGTTTTGACACAGATGGCCTCTTTGACCCCTCTTTCAAAATTGAACAGCCCTTTCTCAACAGAGGGGGGGGAACCGACATCATTTACCCATTGATTGTGCTAATCAGAAGGTCGCAGAAGGGGATCACAATGACCCTGGAACGCTACAACCGTCATAAATGTGAGTCAGTTGTCAAGCATTTGAATGTAAATCATGTGACCATGGGGAAGCTGCAATGGTCGTAAGTGTGAAAAACGGTCATAAGTCACTTTTTCAGTGCTGTTGTAACTTTGAACAGTCACTAAGTGAACTGTTGTAAGTCGAGAACTACTGATAAATCATGTCTTCTTGCATCTTTGATATAATACTGTTTTGGATATGGCTCATAACTAGGTTAAGCCTGTCCCACGTTACTAACTCAAATTCAGCTTGTTGCCGGTGACTCAACTGAAGTCCATCTTAGATGCTTCCAAGTCACAAACCCCCATTTTGTATGGGTCTTCTGCATTCCTTTCTTGCTAATGTAATGCCATATTTCTCCCTGTCTTGTTCCTCCCAGTTCCGTCTTCCAAGTGTTGACCAAACCTCTCAGTCTTGTGTCATCATAACATTTTATTAAGCAGCTCATTAATTCCATCATCTAGATCAGTAATTACAAAGCTCTGGCCACAAGACCCATCTCTGCATAAAACCACAGGTTGCTGATGTCCAGCTTGACCTAGGATCATAAGTGATGACGCTCTGAATTCAGTAGGGTTCTGATACTGTAACTGTAATTTCGTTTTCCTTTGGGGAGGTGTTCATTTATTACTTCAAATATTAATATAGTTATTTGATGGTTACCAATCACTTTCAACTGAGGACTAACATACGCCTCTAAATAGTACAATTAGATAATATAATAACGTAGGTAGTTCTTGACTTACAACCATAATTGGACCTGAAATTACAGTTGTAATTCATGCTGGTCATTAAGCAGGTCACTATGTGATCGTGCCTGATTTTATGACTTTTTTTGCAGCAGTCTTTAAAGGATCAATGTGGTCATTAAATGAATATTGTGGTTGTTAAAGGAATGTAGCAGTTGTTAAGTAAATCCGTTGTCTGCAATGGGGGTTTTGTGTCAGAAACCAGAAATCAACACCAGTTTCTAGCAAAAGAGTTGTAAATTGTGGTAATGTAACCACAGGATGCTATAAACAGTTGTGAATGTTGGCTGGTTGCTGAGCATCCAAAATGTGATCATGTGTCCTCAAGGTGTGTGTGTGTGAGTTGGTGTGTGTGTGTGTGCTGGAACTTTGAATCCAGGTTGTAAGTATCCTGGTGAGGACTGTTGTAACTTCAGGCCCTCATTATGTGACCAATCGTAACTCAGGGACTACCTATAGCAGGAAAGTCTGGATCAAACTTGAAAAGAGTGTTTCAAGGAACTATTTTAAGAAATCTGACTGTTTATTGCCACTTAATGAACTTTTGGATTTTTTTTTTTTTTTTTTTTGTAGATCAGGGAGCGTAACAACACACTGGTCAGAAATTGTTGAATTTGTGAAGCAGCTAACAGAAAGATTTGTGAGGTAAGTTGTCGAATGAGTTAGAAAGAACTATGTTTCCTTTTTTTTCTGGTAACTATTTTCTCTAATTTTCTGTTTTCCCTGGAGACTATGAATAATTTCATAGATTGCAAATGAGTTTGAAACTGGGCCTGGCTTGTTCTTAACAACATAAGAATGTATATATTGTTGGTCAAGTTGAAAAAAGAGTTGGAATCTGTTTAGATCAGATTTCCAACACTTACTAAGAATATCTATAGAAATGTCCAGTAAGAGTGGAATTTGAGCCTGCATTATAGGATATCAAATACCATTCTGACCAAAATAACTGGCACTGTGCAAAAAGAAATTGGAGGGGCAGGAAGAGGTTAAAAATATATTAAGATTAAAAAAAATATTTATCAGAATGTAAACATGAGTTGTTTTAAATCAGTCTTGTGGTGAAAAAAGGAGAACAAAAACAGGAAATAGATTTTTGGTTTCTTAGTCTTCCTTCCTGCTTTTTCTTCTCTTTTTCACTATACAATCACACTTTTTCATACATTTTCAGGAAAGCAGCTGTTGGACACCAAGCATTTATTGTTTTCTATATTTTTCTGACGTCTTCCCAAGGATGTTACAGAGATGTATGCAACATCTGCCTTATTTTGGCAGCATGATTTTGATCTTTTGTGCTACTCAGACAAAAATTGATTATTTTAAAAGTATAGACTACACTTAAGTCTTGCTAAACACGGGATCCTTTGAGTCTTGGAAGCAATTGCATAGACATTACTGCACTTAATTGTTTCCTATGGAAAATACAGTACAGTTAGGCAATTGTGTTTGACCAGCTAGCGTAAAATCATGAGGAATAGGAATCTTAATTGCAGCGCATCCATCTTCATAGGGCAGAAGACAAGGCCTCTATAGAATAGGGAAAGAAATCTGATTGGATTCTCTTTCCTGGGATAATGTAAGTTAATAAAAAGAGTAATTGGTAGAAGCCATGGGATCTGGAATTTCAGTTACTGGCAGTAGAGATGTTTATTCCTTCCAAAAATGATCTGATTGCCCATTCCTAAGCCTTTTGGTCACTCTTCATTTTGACAAGAACTCCACCCTTTCATTTCTAAACTGACTGGAACAAAAACGAATTGGTGAAATCATTGGTTGAATAATTCTTAACAGCTTTTAGAGGCTTCTTTTCGTTGTCCCTCCACTCCTTTTCTCTCTTAAGGGAAAAGGAGACTGTTCCATGGTTGACAAATGCTGTTCGGTGCAGCATATGGTGAAAATTCTGAGCAGGTTTCATTATAAGAATTAGATCACTCCAGTACGAGTTGTACATCTGTTCTCCATTTTTTTTTTTCTGGGCCTGAACGGCGAAGGCCTGAAGTTACAACATAACACACGTTTGATTTCTTTTTAAGAGCTTCAAACCTGCAGTGAGGATATTTAAAAAACAATGGGAACGTATGCTTATGAATTTCTCCCAGAATGGAATTCCTTGATGGTGGGATTAAAAAAAAAAAGTCAAACATACAAAAGGGTTTTAAAAAAAAAAAGGATTCGGCAATGATGTGGTCTATCTTTAGACAAAGAAAAATCTACTGAGGAAAATGCTTGAGATGGCTCCCTCAGATTAAATAATAACCAGCGGACACAAAACAGCCCGCTTTGTGTGATAATGGTCTCTGCTTCATATTTCATGACAAGATGCTTGATGTGGTCTTTCTGGACCTTCCTGCACTGTAACATGACCCTACGCCCTCATGCAAATTGTAGGACATATGCATTGTACAAAGGCAGCTCTGAGGTGATCCTTCACAATTTCTAGGAAAAATATATCTCTGCCTTTACTGACTCTCATACTTCTCGTTGGGAGAGGGAGCTGACGAAGAAACTCCACTTGTTAGGTTTTACGAAGGATGCTCTGGGAAATTATGGTCTCAAGGACACCCAGTTTAGGATAGTCCAACGGCTTGTGGACATAAATTTGCAATACTTAAGAGCCAGAGCCAACAAAACCTGCTCCCCTTTGATCTTTAGCCATTCTAATAATTATGGATTGAGGATGGCCTTTTATTTCTATACTCTAACCATCCCCAAGTATAGAAGAGTCTTTTCCCTAGCCCGTTTCAATGTCTTGCTCTCAGCACTACTCGACGGGCGATTCAAGAGGCTCCCGTTTAGTGAGCGATTATGCCCCTGTGATAGGGCTGAAGTTGAAACTGTGGAGCATGTCTTATTATACTGCCCCATGTATAATACAGCCATAATTAAACTATTGCCTCTCCTTGGAATTGATCCCTCTGGTTCTAATGTTAGTAATTTGGTTTTATATTGTCTAGGGGATGGCTCCTCCTATATTACTTCTCAGGTTTCTAAATTTCTTTTAAGAGCTGTAACTATTAGAGGAGAACGTTGTAATTCCCCTTAGCCAAGGCTTCTGGTGTTAATTTTTGTGATTATATTTTTCTTGTGTTTTCTTTTGTTGCACTTGTATTTTGGTCTGTGACTGCAAAATAAAAATTATTATTATTATATCTCTGCCGAATGTATTTATTTGTGTTTTACACAAGGGGAAACAATATATAAGTTGTCCCCGACTTAACAACCATAACTGAGACCAGAATTTCTGTTGTTAAGCTAGGTGGTTGTTAAATGAGTCCCCCTCAAGTCCCACAATCTTTACAATTATGATTCACTTAACAACTTTGTTAGCCATGGTTGTTAAGTGGATCACTGAGGTGGTTAAGGGAATCTGGCTTCCCACTCACCTTGCTTGTGGGAAGCTGGCTGGGAAGGTCACAAATGGTGATCACATGATCCCAGGATGCTGCAACTGTCATAAGTACATGTTGGTTGCCAAGGGACTGAATTTTGACTGTGTAATCATAGGGATTACACAGCAGGGAGTTGGACTAGAAGACCTCCAAGGTCCCTTCCAACTCTTATTCTATTCTATTCTATTCTATTCTATTCTATTCTATTCTATTCTATGCTATGCTATGCTATGCTATGCTATGCTATGCTATGCTATGCTATGCTACGCTATGCTACGCTACGCTACGCTACGCTACGCTACGCTACGCTACTCTACTCCACTCTACTCCACTCCACTCCACTCCACTCCACTCCACTCCACTCCACTCCATTGGGATGCTGCAGCACTTGTAATTGTGAGGACCAGTTGTAAATCACTTTTTTGAGTGCTGTTGTAACTTCAAACGGTCACTAAATGAATGGCTTTATGTTGAATAGGATTTCAAGAGATCAAAGATCAGCACTAGTGAGGCCACGTTTGTAATACTGTGTCCAGTTCTGGTCACTATGATACCCAAAGATGTTGAGATCCTAGAAAGAGCACAGAGAACAATAACAAACATGATAAGGACTGGAGGCTAAACCCATATGATGAATGATTGTGGGAACTAGGTATGTATAGTCTTAATGAAAAGAAGAATTGGGGGTGATATGATAACCCCCTTCCAGTACTTGAGGGGCTGTTACAGAGAAAAGTCAACATTTTTCTCCAAAACATCTGAGAGCAGGACAAGAAGTAATGAGTGGAAGATCATTAAAAAGAGACCCAATCTAGAACTAAGGAGAAATTTCCTGACAGCGAGGACAATTAATCAGTGGAATGGTTTGCCTCAGGAAGTTGTGGATGTTTCATTTCTGGAGGTTTTCAAGAAGAGATTAGACCACCATTTGTCTGAAATGGTATAGGGTCTCCTGCTTGATCAGGGAGTTGGACTAGAAGACCTCCAAAATCCCTTCCAACTCTATTATTCTATGTTCTAATATCCCCTCAGGTTTTACAATCATGGACAACTTTGTTTTGGACATTGTTATAAGGATTGGAGCCTGTTCAGTTTGGCCTTTGAGTGGAAAACACTTTCATTCCAGTTTTTTGTCTCAAATGTGCAGATTATACCTCATCATTTCCTACCAATGGACTGCAGTCAAAAAAGCAATTTTAGTGCTTTGATTTGTCCCATAATTTCTTCTATGGGCCAAAACTGAATAGACACAAACACAATGGTCTAAACTCTCAAAAGGGAAAACAACAGCTGGATTACTGAGAACTATGGTTTGTTTGATCCAGAATGTGAATTGAGCAAAATCAAGCAGATCCAATATAAGAGAATATCTGTAACTGAGGACTGAATTGTGCAGCTTCTGTGTTCTCTGAGCTGGTTACTTACAGACATTTCACTACCCAACTAGGTAACATCATCAGTTGACTAATGAAATGTCTGCAAGCAAACAACCAAGCTTAGAGAGTAGCACCAAATCTAACAGTGTTTATTCTGTTTTCAGGATAAAGCTCTTAGGTGAAATATACAATTGGCGACCAACATGTTATATGCTGGATATTACATAGTTCTCTGTGTGTTCAGCTGTCATTGAAGAAATTAAAGAATCCTTGAAATGTTCTGGCTTATATGTCTGAGGTTAATGTTTTTCTTTCTTATCTTTAAAAGCCCTCGGATGAGAATATCCTTCATAGTGTTTTCCATGCAAGCAACTGTGGTTCTGCCATTAACACAAGATAGGTAAGTAAATGTCGGCATTGCCCGTTTTAAAATATTTTTTTTAAAACCAACAGAACTGCGAACATTTCCAGCAATTAAAATTACGCAATTATAATAATTGGATAAGTAGCGTTAGATCTGATTCAGGGCCTCTTGGTGATTATCTGTTTTCCTGACATATGAATGGTCGTGTTGAATTGCTGTTTTGAATATCTCCTTAAGGGCATTTAAAATCAGATGCAAATCCTCTGGCTCAGAATCATATATAGGTAGTCCTTGATTTAGGACCACAACTGAGCCCAAAAATTCCATTGCTAAGCAAGACAGTCAAGTCCATTACTTTTTGGGGTGTAGACTCTAAGGTGCCACTCAGACATCAAATACAGCCTTTGATTAAAAGAATAAAACCCCCAGATCCAAAACGGACAACTTTTAGATCCAGACCACAAGTCTGCTTTCTCACTTCATTCTAGTGGCCTGTTATAAAGGTTGTCATGGTGGCGCAGTAGTTAGAATGCAGTATTGCAGGCTGACTCTGCCCACTGCCAACAGTTTGATCCTGACTGACTCAAGGTTGACTGAGCCTTCCATCCTTCCGAAGTCAGTAAAATGAGGACCCAGATTGTTGGGGGGCAAGATGCTGATTCTGTAAACCGCTCAGAGAGGGCTGTAAAGCACTGTGAAGCAGTAGATAAGCCTAATTGCTACTGCTATTGTTAGGAAAAAGTTGGGAAGCATTTGGAAAACTCTGATATGCCCTCTAGAGCAGGGGCCTTCAAACGTGGACTTCAACTCCCAGAATTCCTCAGCTAGGCATGCTGGCTGAGGAATTCTGGGAGTTGAAGTCCACAAGTCATAAAAGGGCCACGTTTGAAGGCCCCTGCTCTAGATGCTGAGTCACATAGAAGATGCTAATTGGGAGAGAGCCACGTGCCTTCTCAAATTTGACATCAAGAATGAAGGACTTGGCGCGATGAGTATTAAGTACGGTTTGGAAGGAAGACAACCAGCATGATAACTGTGAGGGATAAAAATGTGCCTTTGCTGAAAGACAGAGGTGTTAGATGCTTCTGCATATGTTCCACTGAGATGTTCTATTTTGTAATTGTGAAGCAGCTTCCAAGTTGCCATCAACGGATTGTCTTCCTCTGCTTTTGTCTTGAATTTCACAAACCTTCCAGATTTCACTCGGTTGTTTCAAGGTAGCCAACTCTTCAGGAATTGTGTGTCTGCTTTTGCTGTAGCAAACCATCACCTTATTCAACTGTGCAAATGTCTGCTTTTATTGTTAAATATGTTTTGATGTGTACACAGTTACTTCCAGCGAGGGAGAAAGGATTCAGAATTGAGGGGGGTTTTTTTGGGGGGGCGAAAAGCTTCGTGTTCAGGAAAGAATCAAGAAACGGGCATCTACCACGGATGGTGAAGAAACATACCCGGTGACATCATGATACAAACTCTGTACTGCATACCCTGGTGTTCAGTGCCAAGACATTGCAACACACATTTCATCATTTTTGTTTTTGCCATTGCCGTTTCTACTGGATGTCTGCAACGGGAAAGAAATAGTATATTTTATTTTACGATGTTTTGCTAAAACCTGTATGTTTCCATCACTTGCAGCATAACTTATCTTTTCCTCTAGACCAGGGGTCTTCAAACATGCATGCCTGGCTGAGGAATTCTGGGAGTTGAAGTCCACAAGTCATAAAAGGGCCAAGTTTGAAGACCCCTGCTCTAGACTGTAAGACGTGGGCTGAGAGTTTATCAGAGATGTTCTCCAGTTCTGAAGAAGCTTCTTGGATTAGAAGAGAAATATTTTCAAAGAAAATAACCCAAGAAAGTCCAGTTGGAAAAAATAAAGCATCTTTGGGACTTCCTTCTCCTATTTTCCTCACATCAAGAACCCTGTGAAGTGGGTTGAACTGAGAGAAAAATGACTGGCCCAAAGCCACCCAGTTGACTTTCATAACTAAGGCAGGACTTGAACTGATAGTCTCCTACTTTCTAGCCTTGTAGTATCTCAAGATATTACATCAAAGCTAAATCAAGTCATTGCCAAGTTCTTTAAGTATCTTAAGATGCAATCAATGTGTCATGGGAGATTTTAGCTCATTTAAAGTAAAGAGCTATTTTCTAGAATATTGTCACTTTTCTCTTTTCCTCTGCAAGTTTTAATCCAACCCCTTTGTCTTGTTTTACCCGATTCCCTAATAAAACACATTTCCACTTGTTGGAGAAGATTTAGGAGCTGACTTTTTCTCTGTTAGTATTGTAATATTCTGTGTTTATTGAGCCTCTGGCATATTGATTTTCTTTCTTCCTTTTTTTTTTTGAACGTATTGAAATAAGTTCTTCTTATTACATCTCATCCCAGATCATTCTCAGTTTTAGCTTTCTTGCCAATCTTCAGTTCTGATCTAAAGTTAGTTTTGATCTACCTGTAAGTATTTTGTGACCTCTCATTTTTACCACACTTGTTTCCTCTTTAAAAGGGCCGTTCCTGCTGAAGAAGAATCCTAACACCTTCGGAAATATATATATCTTTCCTCATTAGTCTTTTTAGATTTATAGACCCTTAACAATCATGGTGCAATTCTATGCTTGTATCTCAAACTAAGAAAAACCATAACAGAAATATGGAACTTCACAGTTCAAAATATAGTTAATGTTCACAATCAGCTTAGAAGTTCAGTCCAGGAGGAACAGTCTTGGAGTTAAGAGAACTGATAGATGAATGAAAAGAATACATCAGGAAGGAGTGTGTCTATGTGCCTACCGCCCCAGGAAATATGGGTGTTGCTTTATTGATTGTTTAAAGTGTGATAAGCAACTCTTTCTTCATTTCCTTCACTCAAGCAGCAACCACCATTGGCGGTCCTCCACCTTCTTTACCACCTCCTTCTCCTCCTCTCCCTGTCCTCCTCTTCCTCCTCCTCTTCTCCCTGTCCTTCTCCTCCTCTCCCTGTTCTCCTCCTCTTCCTCTCCCTGTCTTCCTCCTCCTCCTCCTTACCCTGTGCTCCTCTCCCTGTCCTCCTCCGCCTCTTCTTCTCTGTGTCTTCCTCCTCCTCTCCCTGTTCTCCTCCTCTTCCTCTCCCTCTCCCTGTCTTCCTCCTCCTTCTCTCCCTGTTCTTCTTCTCCTCTCCTTGTCCTTCTCCTCCTCTCCCTGTCCTCCTCTTCTTCCTCTCCCTGTCTTCCTCCTCCTCCTCTCCCTATGCTCTTCTCCCTGTCTTCTTCCTCCTCCTCCTCTCCCTGTCCTCCTCTCCCTGTCCTCCTCTGCCTCTTCCTCTCCCTGTCTTCCTCCTCCTCCTCTCCCTGTCCTCCTCTCCTGTCCTCCTCTCCCTGTCCTCCTCTTCCTCTCCCTCTCCCTGTCTTCCTCTTTCTTCTCTCCCTATTCTTCTCCTCCTCTCCTTGTCCTTCTCCTCCTCTCCCTGTGCCTCCTCTTCCTTGCTCCTCTCCCTGTCCTCCTCCTCTTCCTCTCCCTGTCTTCCTCCTCCTCCTCTCCCTATGCTCTTCTCCCTGTATTCCTCCTCCTCTTCTCCCTGTGCTCCTCTCCCTGTCCTCCTCCTCCTCTTCCTCTCCCTGTTTTCTTCCTCCTCCTCCTCTCCTGTCCTCCTCCTCTCCTGTCCTCCTCTCCCTGTCCTCCTCCTCTTCCTCTCCCTCTCCCTGTCTTCCTCCTTCTTCTCTCCCTGTCCTCCTCCTCTCCTTGTCCTCCTCTTTCTCCTCCTTATCTCCCTATCCTCCTCCTCTTCCACATTTCCTCCTCCTCTCCTCCTCCCCTCCTCCTTCTCTCCCTGTTCCCCTCCTCTCCCTGTCCTCCTTCTTTTCTTCCTCCTCTCTCCCCCCTTCCTCCCCTTCTAGAATATTACAACCCAGATGGTAATGTCCTCTTTTTCTGTGGAAGCCACTGTGTTTTCTTTTTGTAACCGTTGGGCTCCGCAGCTGAAATAGGGCTGCAGGTGTCAAAAAGTGCTGGGAGGTCTTGGTTCTATGCTGGATAAATAAAACCGAACTGATTGTACGAGGGCTATTTTTTGCATTGCAAAATCTGGTTTGGAAAAAAAAAAAGAAAAAAAGAAAAAAAAGAAAAGAAAGCAACCCTGGAACTTGATTTGTCATTTGTTTCTTGGCAGCAGAACTGCCAGAGCCTGCGGACAGTCTGCCAGACATCCCCTGGCAACCAGAGAGCGTCTGCTTTGTAATCTGCCTTCGTACATAATCAGTTTCAGGTTGTTTTCAATAGACGCTGAGTGTAAAATATTTTGGATTAAACAGATTGCATTGACTTTATGTAACTTGTTCAGCTGCCATCTATAGCGCACAGCATGTCTTCGGTGGCAACCAGAACTGATAGTGCAGATTTAAATGGATTGTGTAAGGGGTTTTTCCCCCCCTCCCCTCTTAGTCTACTTTTTCAACTGTGGGTGAGAGGGATGAAATGGAGAGCGATTCAGAAATCCGAAGTCCGCAGATTTCTCTATATCTTATTTATATCTTACATTTCTATGCCGCTTACAACAACCTAAACACAATATATATAAAACATTAAAATGATAAACATTAGCATTACAGTGAACACAGATAGCTAAGGAAGTAGGAGAAGGGCAGGCATAACTGAGGGCGGAGTTGAGCATGTCATAAGCTTAGAATCCTTGCGTTACCACAAAGGGTCCAAGTCCGACCCCTCTGGCATTTGGTTGACCCTTATCTGCTACCAATGTAGTACTGAACTTTAATTGACTAGATCAGTGGTGGCGAACCTATGGCATGGGTGCCAGAGGCGGCACTTGGAGCTCTCTTGGTGGGCACACGTGCCGTTGCCCCAGCCTTGCCCTTCCTCACCAGCAGCCCCGAGCATGGCCCACACGGAGCAGTGCAGCCAAGGACATGGCAGCCATGCAGCGTAGACAAAACTCTGCCCTCACGCCCCATCGTGCACAGTTGATGCTGCGGGGCGCGGGCAGAGGACGTGGCCACCATGGCGCTGCTCGGCTGCCAGGATGAATTGCGGTGGGCGCTGGAGGTGGTGAGTGACCCTCGGGGCAGGTGAGGGGGGGATGGAGCAGCGTCGGGGATGGGGGGGCAGTTTTGGGGCACTCGGTCTCTAAAAGGTTCGCCATCACTGGACTAGATACTTGTGTACAGGCTTGAGCAATAAATCTTCTGAACTGGAATTTAACATGTCCTGATTATTCACAGCTGACACTTATAGGCCAGATTTACCATGGACAATGAATCTGGTTAGGTGTAGCTGTAGAAAGCAAGACGTTTTAGGATTCTGGAGTGAATACTTTTGACTAGAGGACAACTGTATTTACAAATCTTTTGTCTCCAATGATCTGTTCAAGCTACTAGGAGCTGAGTTAATTCCAGTAATTTTGGTGTCTTTAATAAACGTTTTTTTTTCATGATTTCCCCCCCCCCTTATTTTTAGGCAAAAAATTCAGAGAGGCATTGAAGATTTACAAAACGTTAAGCCAGGAGGTGAAACGTATATGCACGAAGGACTAGAAAAAGTAAGTTCCCTGCATTTTCTACAATTGGAGATGCAGCGTAGTTCATTGCTGTTCGAGAACTTTCAACTTTTTGAATCATTTTTTGGCAGTTTTTTTTTAAAAATTGGTAGTATTTCTAACTTGCTTCACTCCAGAAGAATTCTGATGATGATGATTCTGCCCTGAAAAGCTCTTTTACAAATAATACAAATACACACATGAATAAACACACAAAGAACTGTGACTCATAGAGCAGAACAACAGAGTTGAAAGGGACCTCGGAGGTCTTCTAGTCCAACCCCTTGCTCAAGTAGGAAACCCTATATCATTTCAGACAAATGGCTGTCTAATATTTTCTTAAAAACTTCCAGTGTTGGAGCATTCACCGCTTCTGGAGGCAGGTTGTTCCACTGGTTAATTGTTCTGTCAGGAAGTTTCTCCTTAGTTCTAGGTTGCTTCTCTCCTTGATTATTTTCCATCTGTTGCTTCTTGTTCTGCCTTCAGGTGGTTTAGACTATAAGTTGACCCCCTCTTCTTTGTGGCAGCCCCTCAGATATTGGAGTACTGCTATCATGTCACCCCTAGTCCTTCTCTTCATTAAACTAGACCAGTGGTTCTCAACCTGTGGGTCGGGACCCCATTTGGGGTCGAACAACCATTTCACGGGGGTCGCCAAACAAGGCTGTCCACCATTTTTTCCCCCTTTTCTTTGGCCATGTCCCTGGCACCTGGTGATGTATAAGTGGTTGGGGGTCACCACAACATGGGGAACTGTATTATGGGGTCGCGGCATTAGAAAGGTTGAGAACCACTGAACTAGACAAAGCCAATTCCTTCAACCGTTCTTCATATGTTTTAGCCTTTGGTCTCCTAATCCTCTTTATTGCTCTTCTCTGCACTCTTTCTAGAGTCTCAACATCTTTTTTATACGGTGGTGACCAAAACTGGATCTAAGAACTAAGCAGATTGTTTCAGGATCTAGAAATGGAAGATAAAATTATGACCTAATGCCTTTGGGAGAAGACATCTTCTACCAGGGCACCTAACTAAGAAGAAACTACAATAATCACTCTGTGAATTGAAGAAAGATTTCATTGCTGACTACAGTAAAAGCAAAAGCTTTCCCCAAATGGATCGTGGTCTTAGCGATGGGAGTGAAAACCACTTCGTTAAAAGGATTCAGTCCAATATTGTAACGGACTGTAAAAATAACTCCAAGGAACAGGAGGAAGAACCACAACCAAGACATTGGTTAGAAAAAAGAAATTTGAGTCCCTGGCAGAAATGTAATTTGAGAACTGTCCCTGGTTCTCACAAAGATACGGTGCAGTGAAGCAGGGGGGAAAGCACATTCTGTTATTGTAATCCTATAATAAAAGTAATACTGGTAGTTCTTGACTTACAACCATTTATTTGGTGACAGTTCAAAGTTGCAACGGCACTGGAAAAAGTGACTTACGACCATTTTTCACACTATTTTTGTAGCATCCCTGCTGTCACATGATCAAATTTTGGATGCTTGGCAACTGACTCATATTCATGACAGTTGCAGTGTCCTGGGGTCATGTGATCCCCTTTTGCAACCTTCTGACAAGCAAAGTCAGTGTTGCTAAGTGAGAGAGTTGTTAAGTGAGTGTTGCCTCATTTCACAACCTTTCTTACCACATTTGTTAAGTGAATCCCTGCAGTTGTTAAGCTAGTAACACAGTTGTGAAGTGAATCTGGCTTCCCCATTGGCTTTGCTTTGTCAGAAAGTCACCAGAGAGGATCATGTGACCGGGACACTGCAACCATCATAAATATGAGTCAGTTGCCAAGCATCTTGAATTTTGATGAGGATGCCACAATAGTTGTAAGCGTGAAAAAACGTCATAAGTCACTTTTTTCA
The DNA here is from genome assembly GCF_016545835.1 of Crotalus tigris. Classification (NCBI taxonomy): domain Eukaryota; kingdom Metazoa; phylum Chordata; class Lepidosauria; order Squamata; family Viperidae; genus Crotalus; species Crotalus tigris. The sequence goes on from NW_024100490.1 coordinate 399,072, forward strand.
GTGCCATTGTAACTTCAAACCATCACTAAACAAACTGTTGTAAGTTGAGAACTTCCTGTATATCAGGGGTCCCCAACCCCTGGTCCGTGGACCAGTACCCATCCGCACAAACAAGTGAAGCCCCATCTGTGGGATGCAGGCACCACACAAAACCACGCCCCCTCCAGTCCACGGAAAAACCTCTCTCCACGGAACCAGTCCCTGGTGTCCAAAAGTTTGGGGACCTTTGCTGTATATCATTCACGCTGACATTAAACATAAAAATTTGGGTGTAACTTGATCAACTCTTATCTCACTATGATTCACCATTTTTATGCTCCATTTCTTGCTCGTCTCCACTTCCAAATGCGATTGTAAGAGCACAAATTCTTTCGTTTTTCCAGGCAAATGATCAGATTGCAAAAGCAAAAGGGTCCAGTAGTGTAATCATTGCCTTGACAGATGGAAAGTTGGAAGGCTTGATTCCACTGTATGCGGAAAAAGAGGTGAGGGTTGAAGTGCAACGGCAGTTCCTGTTGAGTTCAACATTTGCACATATGTGTTATTTTTTTGGGCAAATGTAGACATAATTCATCTTCTCCCCCCATTCTCTCTGCTACAGGCAAAAAATGCCAGGTCCATGGGAGCTAGAGTTTATTGCGTTGGAGTCCTCAATTTTAATCAAGAACAGGTAGGGACCCCCTGTCTTGGAAATTTGATTGTCTGCATATCAAAATGAAAAAAAAATCTGGCAAAGGTGCTTTCTTATTTGAGAAATTTCCTTGGACGAAGAAACCCAAACTCATTGGTAGCCTCACATTGCAATGAACAAGGACGTGCATTCAATTTCACAACTACTATGATTGTTGGTCGAGCAGGGTCAAAAATAGCCAGACAGATGATTGAAGTCTGGGAAATGGGCCCCTTGACAGTCAATAGGAGGGCTGAATTATCACCAGCCTATCAGATACTTAGGAGCCAAGGGCGTAGTGGCACAAGGAAACAACAATCAACAATGTAGTAGGCAGCCATTAACATCCTAATTAACAACTAAAAGCTACATACAACCAGGAATTATACAAATACAATGCATAGAATAGTCTGCTGTGCATATTCTGGAGAGAGGGAGAGAGAGAGGGAGGGAGAGAGGGAGAGAGAGAGGGAAAGAGGGAGAGAGAGGGAAAGGGAGGGAGGGAGAGAGAGAGAGAGGGAGAGAGAGAGATGGGCTCCAGTATAAAACTGAAAGCTTGGAAAAATAAACGTTTGGTCCCAGTGACCGATTCAGATTGGATCCTGCAGAAATTTCTTTCTTCACTGAATCTTTTCAGCAACTATTTTGTGTTTTGGGATTCGTTTTCTGGGCTGGTGGTGGCGCCTGTTTTCCAGGTACGTTGAGGTATACCTGGCAGCTTACACACAATTTTTGTATATCACTTAAAATGGGTGGAAAATCTTACCGTCATTTTTGTGTGTGTGTGAATTGCTGCCAAATTTCAGAAGTATGATTTATTGGGGGGGGTGTTTCCAGGATACACACTTAGGCCCACTCACAAACTAAGAGGCATATAGCTTGTGACCCACGACTAGCCCATCCCTCTGTTATGCATTCAGTGTAACATGTAGTTTGACCCTTAGCCTGAAGCTCCTGTTTCTGCTAAATTGGATCATTCAAGATTGTTCTGTTTGGTTGGCTGCTCTCTGGTGCTTTGGATAATAATGGTTGGTGGGAGACAACGATGACATAATGATTAGTTTGGTTTTAAAGAAAAGAATCAGCAGAGTCGGTGAAAACCATACTCTATATGAAACTACTCCTTGTTTTTCCTTGGTGACCTTTCATAACTGGGAATCTTCCTTGAAGTTGTGTTAAGTTTGTTTTGCAGCGGGAATAAGAAAAGTTATGACTAGTAAACAGGATTCTGTCTGTATACCTGTGGGTTCTCTCTAAGCCATTCATTTCCCTGCTCTAAATCATTGCTAAATCTTGTGCATGCATGTCTATCTGCGTCTGTCTGTGTGGTAGCACAAACCTCTGTTGTATTTGTGCGTCTTTCCCTAGCTTGAAAGCATTGCTGATTCAAAGGATCAAGTCTTCCCAGTAAGAGAAGGATTTCAAGCTCTCCGAGGGATAATTAATTCTGTGAGTATTCAAAAAAAGTGCACCTTGTTTAATTTGCAAAGCTTGTTTATTTATTTTTTTTATAAGACATTTCTGCAGCTATTTCATTTTTATGTTAATGATTGGTTCCCTGGGCTTTCTTAGCTTCAGTGCTCTATTGTGGAATGAGCTGATTTTGAACAAACTAAAATGGCTTAGTTGCACGATCAAGAGACTCCCTGAGACAGGAACAGAAAACTGGCTTTTCAAGGGTTCCTGAGTAACTGCTCCTGAAATTCCTTACCGTGGGCTATGATTGTTAGAGTTCCTGGCAGTCACCGTTCAGTGTAATCTGCTTACCTTTAAGGATTGGTAGGTTGTAGAAGAGGGAAGGGTTTTTCTTCTATTGTTGTTGTTAGTTGAGAAGATGTGTCCGACCCATCGTGACCTCATGGACAACGTTCCTCCAGGCCTTCCTGTCCTCTACCATCTTCTGGAGTCCATTTAAGCTCACGCCTCCTGCTTCAGTGACTCCATCCAGCCACCTCATTCTCTGTCATCCCATTCTTCTCTTGCCCTCCATCTTTCCCAGCATGAGGCTCTTCTCCAGTGAGTCCTTCCTTCTCATTAGGTGGCCAAAGTACTTGAGTTTCAACTTCAGGATCTGGACTTCTAAAGAGCATTCATTCAGCCCAAACTAGTAAGGCTGGTTGCATATCCCATCTGATAATAAAAGGTAGTCCTGGACTTACGAGCACAGCTGAGCCCGAAAATTAATGTTGCTAAGTGAAACATTCGTTAAGCGAGTTTTGCCCCATTTTATGACCTTTCTTGCCAGAATTGTTAAGTGAATCACTGTATTTGTTAAGTTAGTGACATGGTTGTTAGCGAATCTGAATTCCCCAGTAATTTTGCCTGTCAGAAGGTCGCCAAAGGGGATCACATGACCCCGGGACACTGCAACTGTCATAAATATGAGTCAGTTGCCAAGCGTCTGAATTTTGATCCCGTGACCCTGGGGATGCTGCAATGGTCGTAAGTGTGAAAATGACCATTTTTTTTTTCACACAACCTTGCATCATCCCCATGGTCACATGATCAAAATTCAGAAGTTTTGTCCACTGGCTCATGTTTATGACGGTGTCCCGGGGGTCATGTGATCACCTTCTGCAACCCTCTGACAAAGCAATGTCAATGGGGAAGTCAGACTCACTTTACAACCGTGTTACTAACTTAACCACTGCACTGGTTCACTTAACAACGGTGTTAAGAAAAGTCGTGAAAAAGGAGCAAAACTCACTTACCAGCTGTCTCGCTTAACAACATACATTTTGGGCTCAGTTACAGTCGTAATTGAAGACTACCTGCATTTCTGAACAGCTGGTAAGAAAGAAGATGGGAAAGATGGATAATCCCAAGGATTTCTGTTGTCCGAGTCATGGGACGGTTGGGAAGATTTCTCAGTATTAATCTCCATGCAAGTTGTATAAAACATTGCTGCTTCCTTCTGGCCCATTATCTGGATCCCATGTAATGGATCTCATCAAGAATCTAGTCGATCAAAGTTCAATGTTGAATTGGTGCCAGATTGAACTTCAACTGTTTGTGGCAATGTAACGATGCCAAACTGATGTCTCACTTCACTCCACCCCCTCGCTCTGTCTGCTCTTCTCCTACAGATCTCCATTCAAAGAAAGGCAGTTGGGTTAGATTCATATTTTTGAGCGAGTTAGTATGAGAAGATATAAGACCCTGTGTGTGATATTTTCCTTGGATAGCTTCACATGTTTCTATTATAGGGAATTTATTTTGGAATGTAAATATACTGGCAGGGTTTGATTGCTAAAAAGGCTTCTTAAATCAGGCCCCACCGGCTTGCTTAAGAATAGATGAATTGCCTCTTTAAATTGCACTTTTGACTTGGAAGAACTGCATCGACTTAGTTTGTTTCCTTGGAGAAAATTGCAGTGTGAAAGCATTGTGGAACCGTTTAACTCTGCATATTTATTTCTGTACTAAAATAAATGCACAACTCTCCATTAAGGAAAGATATCGGCTCCAAGAAATGTAAACGCATTAAATTTCAATGAGAATTTTGGGGAAATATTTGCTAATGTGTTTGCTTTCTGTTGCTCACTGTGGATGAAAGGGATCCAGTCAAATCGGTCTGGGTGTTTACATCTGCCAGTTCAGCTAGTACATGTGAAAACATGCTTTTACACCAACTGTGAGTCAGGAATTGTTGCTACGCAGATAGCCCTTGACTCACAGCCATTTGTTTAGTGACCATTTGACGTTTCTACATTACTGAAAAAAGGTGACCATTTTTCACACTCAAGACCATTGCAGCATGACCCCATCACATGATCAAAATTCGGACGCTTGGCAACTGGTTCCTATTTATGACCATTTTGCAGTGTTCCGGGGTCATGTGATCACCTTTTGTGAACTTCTGACAAGCAAAATTAACAGAGAAGCCAGATTCACTTAACAACTGCAATGATTCACTTAACAACTGGGGCAAGAAACTCATAAGATGGGGCAAAACTCAACAACTGTCTTGTTTAGCAATGAAATTTTGAGCGCAGTTGTAGTCGTAAGTCAAGGACCACCTGTAATTTTAGGTGTTGTTGTTAGTAATTATATTCTGGAGCAACGAATAGTTAATAATCATAATTATAATTATAATCATAATATAATAATATAATCACAATCATAATCATAATCAAAGTTGGAAGGTATCTTTGAGATCATCTAGTCCAACCCCATGCTCAGGCAGGAAACCCTATATCATTTCAGACAAATGGCTGTCCAGTCTCTTTTTAAAAACTTCCAGTGTTGGAGCATTCACTGCTTCTGGAGGCAGGTTGTTCCACCAATTAATTGTTCTAGCTGTCAAGAAATGTCTCCTTAGTTCTAGGTTGCTTCTCTCTTTGTTTAATTTCCACCCGTTGCTTCTTGTCCTGCCTTCAGGCGCTTTGGAGAATAGCTTGACTCCCTCTTCTTTGAGGCAGCTCCTGAGATATTGGAACACTGCTATCATGTCCCCCCTCGTCCTTCTCTTCGTTAAACTAGACATACCCAATTCCAGCAACCGTTCCTTATATGTTTTAGCCTCCAGTCCCCTAATCATCTTTGTTGCTCTTCTCTGTACTCTTTCTAGAGTCTCAATATCTTTTTTACATCGTGGTGACCAAAACTGGATGCAGTATTCCAAGTGTGGTCTTACCAAGGCATTGTAAAGCAGTATTAATACTTCACGTGATCTTGATTCTATCCCTCTGTTAATGCAGCCTAGCACTGTGTTGGCTTTTTTGGCAGCTGCAGCACACTGCTGGCTCATATTTAAGTTCTCTGAGCCAAGTCTTTATTTTACAGATGGTAGCTAGAAGATGTTAAAATTCCTTTAGTAGTTTTCTGCTTTGTAAACTAATTAGGTGGCCAAAGTACTTGAGTTTCAACTTCAGGATCTGGCCTTCTAAAGAGCAGTCAGGGTTGATCTCCTCCAGGACTGATCAGTTTGATTGCCTTGCAGTCCAGGGGACTCGCAGGAGTCTTCTCCAGCACCATAGTTCAAAGGCTTCAATTCTTTGGCGCTCAGCCTTTCTTATGGTTCAACTTTCGCAGCCATAGATTGCAACTGGAAAAACCATAGCCTTGACTATACAGTACTGTACAGTACTGATGTCTATTTGTATATCACTAGAGGAAGATGGGCAGTTTCTAAATATAATGAGTAAATAAAATAAAAGTTAAGTGAAGATTGTTGTACTTTAATATGAGGCCTTGTCTTGGATTGCATCTAGGAAAAGAAATGCCACTTTTGTGGCACTGTGAAAAATGGCCAAACTCATATCTTGTAGAATTATTTTTGATTTTTTTATTACTGAAAAACAATTCTTTCAATAAGGTTATTATCAGAGTAGGATTTGATTATTCTGAATAGCGAAGCTTTATCTGGGCAAATACAGTAGGGTAGAACACAGATATGTAATATTCTGCTGCAGTTAAATTGCAAGTAACCTTTAACCAGATTTTCTGTTATTGTTAATGTCTCCCAACTTTACAAATGTTTTAACATGAATATAGAGCTGTCAGAATAAATACAAGTGGAAAGTTGAATGGCTTGCGAAAAAAATGTTGAAGTACTGCCAGAATATCTGGATCACAAAAATGTGCCCGATCACTAGACATAACCTTTTTATTATTTTTTTGTGTATGTGAGATTGTACATTTTAAGGGGTTTTTTTTTTTTGTAACCGTTCTGAATGTTGCAGTTTGCAATATGACTCACAGCTGTAACTGGGTGGTGCAAGAATCTCAGAAACTCTTTGTTTCCCCCCCCCCCCCGTGTGTCAGAAAAAGCAAACTAAATTATGCCAAGTGTACATAGTACGAACATGGTAAAGTAAATCGAATATGGTACGTATAAGCTTGACAGCTAAAACTGGCTGCATCCCTACCTGTGACATGGTCTTAACTGCTGTGCACCATCGGCTTTTCTGTTGCAGCCCTTGCACCCTCCCCCAAAATCTTAAGTGCTACTCAAAAGGTTTGCATGCATAAAACAGTTCTGCCCTTGCGTTGATTCTGTTGCAGATGGATTGCAAAACATTTCACTGTTTTGCAGTCCATTACACAACCTTTTGTAAGACTTGCCTAAAAGAAGCAGTCCTCCAGAGGGGTACAGTTAACTGCTATGATTCTGTATCTGCAACAATCGGTTTGCAGTTAACCACTGAAATGTAAGGTGTTGTTGGTTGTCAGTTTTTAGCCTGATTCCTGTGTGGTTTGCAGCATCTCAGCACGGAGTCCTCTGTGGTTACCTCCTGCTACCTCAGCCTTCCCCTCCACGAGCATCCTTCAGATGTGTGGACTTGAGCTGCCAGAATTCTTAGCAATGATGTTGGCTGAAGATTTCTGGGTGTTACACCCATCTCCTCAGTCGTTTGGTATGCCTATGAATATTTTAGAGATGCAAACCTTTTTTTTTTCCTGTGTCAATCTAATGACCACCAGTGGATTAATGTCAAGCTCCAAAAAACCCCCCAGAAAGACAAGTTGGGGTTTTTCCAACAATAATGACTTCTTTATTGTTCCTCACCCATAGACAGAATCTTGCCGAACTAAAGCAAATTATCACCTCCATAAAGCATATACTCTGGGAACGGTTAGGGAGGAGCTGTCCTCACCCTCTTTCTCTCACATGAACAATCTGGAGTTGTCTTTTGTTCCTCTGGAACACACATCCTCCTCCTGGGAGCCCGGACCACATTCCCTTGCAGTTAGGCCCACTATCCCCACATTTTCCAATCAGCATGACCATTGGGAATTACAAGTAGTCTTCAACTTACAACCACTTGTTTAACGACCGTTCAAGTTTACAGCGGCCTTGAAAAAAGCGACTTAATGATCGTTTTCGCACTTGCAGCTTTAGCAGCGTCCCCGTGGTCGCATGATCAAAATTAGGACGCTTGGCAACTGACTCTTATTTATGACAGTTGCAGCGTCCGGATCCCCTTTTATGACCTTCTGACAAGCAAAGTCAACGGGGAAGCCAGATTCACTTAACAACCGTGTGGCTAGCTTCAGCGATTCACTTAACAGCTGTGGCAAGTAAGGTTGTAAGAGAGCCGTGGTGGCACAGTGTTAGAATGCAGTTGTCAGTGCTGCTATCATCGGATGTTTTTGCTTTGACAATAGTTAGAGATGCAACCATTTTCTTCTTATGTTTTAATTTTAGAATTAGATGATGCTGGGGGGGGGGAGGATTGTGCATGAAAGTTTAGATAGACATAATAATACTGGACTTAGTGTGTGAACCAAGGTTAATGAAATAAGAGATGATAAAAATTGGCGGGCTGGAGAACTGGAGGGAAAGCCTGCATTTCAAACTAATTGGAAAAAGTGATTTATGACAGTTAATTAGGGGAGGGAATTGTCTTTGATACTACGGGCTCGGAAGGGGAATCCAGTTTTTGGGTTTGCCTGTGTTAGTGCCAGTGCTATGCTTCTCAAATAAAGATTCTTTAAGGCAAACAATGCCTCAAAGTTCTTTGAAGAGTTTCATCTGTTGGAATCATGACAGCAGTATTGCAGGCTTCTTCTGCTGACTGCCGGGTGCCAGCAGTTCGGCAGTTCGATTCTCACCGGCTCAAGGTTGACTCAGCCTTCTATCCTTCTGAGGTCAGTAAAATGAGGACCCAGATTGTTGGGAGCAATGGGCTGACTCTGTAAACCGCTTAGAGAGGGCTGTAAAAATACCACTGTGAAGCGGTATATAAGTCTAAGTGCTATTGCTATTGCTGTTGATATTATTTTCTTAATCATTACATTTATATACCATTGGTCCTTCCAAAGTGTGGCAGTGCCAGCACACCTTGAAGACACAACGTTGGGGGAAGGTGGAGCTAAAAAAACAACTCCCCCAGATAGGCATCAAGATGCACATTAGATGTTACTGATTGTGATGCTAAGGAAGTTATATTGATATTAAATTTGATTATGGCTGTTAGGCTGTTAGTAGGGCAATATTGGAAGAAGGAATCTTTGCCTACCTTGCAAGAGTGGTTTTTTAAAATTTCTTATTTGGCGGAAATGGCAAAGATTTCGGCTTTCTTAAAGGAGCAATCGCAAGATAAATTCTTTGTGGTATGGGAAAAATGGATAAATTTTATACAATATAAATTGGATATAAAAAATATCATTTAGCTTTCTAATAACTTGTATATAAACTTTAATATTTTATAGATTGTACTTTTTTATATCTCTTTTCTTCTTTCTCTTTTCTTTTTTTTATTATCTCTTTTTCTTTCAAGTACTTTTTCTTTTTAATACGTATGCTTTATATACATATATTTTATTGTTAATTACTTTATAAATTGTTTATGTAAGGTATTTAGATATATTTATGATTTATACTTTTCCAATTTTTTTAAGATTCTTAAAAATTTTAATTAAGCCTATATTCAGCTCTGGGAAGCTCGGGGGGGATGGAGAGGGAGGGTTGGAGTGGGTGGGTTAGGGTTGTTTTTTTTTGTTTTTTTTTGCTTTTTGTAAAAATATCTAAAAATTTTCAATTTAAAAAAAAAAAAAAGATGCACATTAGAGTACCCCAGAAGTTGGATAGAGAGAACTGGAGTTTTCTCCTAGCCTCTTTTCCTTAATTCTTTTATGAGATCTCTACTCCCAAGTGGGGCTGAGCAGAAAATACAGGCTTCTGCAAGGGCCCAGAAAAAATGGATGCTTTCGGGGGGGAAAAAAAGAAAAAAGAACTCCATTAACAGAAAGCATCTGATTATTAATTCCCAATGCCCTTAATTGGAACGTTTCCTGAAGGAGAAGACAGGAGGGGGGGGGGAGGGAGAAGCACCATATTTAGATTTTGCTTGTAGTGGAAAGAGCCAGGAAATGAGCCATAAAGAGTTTTCGACGGTAAGAGAAGAAAAGAGGCGAATAAAGAGGAGGTGTACGAACTGAGCACTGAAGGGAAATTATTCCGATTACATCAGTCGGGTTATTTTTTTTTAAAGTCCACATGGAATAGCCTAACGCTTGAACTGCTCTTGCGATTTACAGCAAACTTGTTAGGGCTTTCTGTGTGCCGAGCGGGAATGGGGGAATAGCAGAAAACAGGGATGGGGTGGAGTGTGGGGGGGAAAGATTATTTTAGTTGACTTGTTAAAGCAGCCCAATGGCCTGGAAATGAAGCTATTTCTTTCTTCCTAGCCTTCAGGATTGCACAGGGCTTAATTTGACATCCACTGACATATTACAACTCTTATAAGGTTCTGGTGTTCAGACGGCTGCTTAAGAAACTTCGCGGATAAGTTTCCAGGTTCCCTTGCCTCTGCTTCGAGTGGACTCCCTCGGGGCAAATGCACACACTTGAATGAGGATTCGGAGAGGACTTGTCAGATACCCTAAATTGCGATCGCTTTCATTACATAACCAATCTGATCAACTCTCTCGTAACAAGCCCAGATCCAGAGAGGCATTATTTCCCATTTTTCTGTGAGCGCATTCGTTTTCCCCTTCAGCCCTTCGAAGACGTAGTCTGAGCTAGAATTCCAAGAAGCCCTCGGAAAAAGTTTCAGTGTTGGACTGCTTCGTGTCTCTCATAAATAGATAATACGTTGTTTGTATTCTTGGGCTGAATTGTGATGTTCCCTGAGCTTATCGAATAACAGAATAAAGAGAGCTGGAAGGGACCTTGGAGGTCTTCTAGTCCAGCCCCCTGCTCAAGCAGGAGACCTGATGCCATTTCGGATAAATGGTTGTCCAATCTCTTCTTAGAGAACCTTAGAAAATTGTGGCAATTTCTGAAGGCAAGTCATTCCACTGATTAATTGTTCTCACTGTCAGGAAATTCCTCCTTAATTCCAGGTTGCTTCTCTCCTTGATTAGTTTCCATCCGTTGCTTCTTGTCCTGCCCTCTGGTGCTTTGGAAAATAGGTTGGCTCCCTCTTCTTTGTGGCAGCCCCTCAAATATTGGAAGACTGCTATCATGTCCCCCCTCGTCCTTCTCTTCATTATACTAGACAATTCCTGCAGTCTTTCTTCATACGTTTTAACCTCCAGTCCCCTCATCATCTTTGTTGCTCTCCTGTGCACTCTTTCTAGAGCAGTGTTTCTCAACCTTGACAATTTTAAGGCATGTGGACTTCAACTCCCAGAATTCCACAGCCAGCAATGCTGGCTGTGGAATTCTGGGAGTTGAAGTCCACATACCTTAAAATTGTCAAGGTTGAGAAACACTGTTCTAGAGTCTCAACATCTTTTTAACAGCTTGTTTCATTTCCTGCAGACATCTCATTACCAAGTTAGGTAACACCTGCAGTGCAGGGGGAATGGAGTTTGCTGGCTGTTTGTAAGTGAAGGCTTGCCCTACCATTTCTTATTGGGGTAATTTTTTTTTCTTCCTTTAGGGATGGGTTATTATTACTTTTCGTAGATCTTCAAACTGTTCAAGAAAGGAAGCAAAGAAAGGTCAAGGAAAGAGGCAAACAGAGATATTCTTCTTCATCATAAGCTATTAATTAATATCTAGATAAATAGGAACCAGGAGCAGAAAAATACAAAAATGAAGATAAGCACTAGATGGTGGCACAGAGGGGTTTTTTTTTTGTATCCCTTTTCTGCCATGTACTGGGTATCTTGATTTTTCTACATCAGATCTGGTAGACCTAAGGATAGTCTACATCAGACATGTCAAACACAAGGCCCGGGGGCCGGATGTGGCCTGTGAAGTGGTTTCATGTGGCCTGAGAAGCCATCCTGGAAATAGTGAGGGAATGGCCCCCGCTGCCTTGGCCTTGGCCCAGGCCAGCCGGGAGCCAATGTACAATTTTGTGGTGGCCATCTGTGCTGAAACGCATTCAGTCTTAGCTTCAGAAGGCCGTCTGGAAACAGCGAGGAACCAGCCCATGCTGTGTTGGCCCTGCCCCCAGGGTGCATGCTGGGGAGGTGTCACCCTTTGTGAGGAATGAAGAAATGGACTATGCCTTGGCACTTGCCCCAGTCCCACCCCCTTCTGCCAGAGACCCTCAGATCTGTCCCACTCCTGCCCAGGCCCCCACAGGCACCCTTGACGCGAAAGATGTAGAGCTGGCCATGTCCACCCACTCCATCCACGACCACCCAGTAGGCTGCATCCACTCTGGCCACACACCCCCACCCCCCCGAGGGCAACCGCAATGCTGATGCGGCCCTCAATGAAATTGAGTTTGACACCCCTGGTCTACATAGCTCCTTATAATTATTACCAGCTTTCAAAAGACCTTATAAACTATGGATGTTAAGATGAAGCTTGTGGGTAGTAATCCATTTCTATAACAACAAACCTACAGTATCTTATCAGCAAAAGCCAAAATCAAAGGTTCATTTTTGCCACCTCAAGCACAAAGTCCAGAAGCGGTTTCCAGTGAATATTGAATTCAGTTTGATTAGGTCTGCATTTTGAGTCTGTGTTTGGTCTTTCTTTTTCTTTATAATAATAATGAAGCATGAAGGCCGATTATGATCAAGCCTAGAACGTTAAAATCAAAACAGCTGTGATTTTAAAAAGAAGGCCCGCTCTTAGGTCTCGACTAGACATACCCAATTCCTGGAATTGTTCTTCTTTTGTTTGAGTCTCGAGCCCTCTAATCATTGTTGTTGCTCTTTTCTGCGCTCTTTCCGGAGTCTCCACATCTGTTTTTGGTCACCATATTATACAAAAGATGCTGTGACGTTAGAAAGAGTGCAGAAAAGAGCCACATAGATGACTAGGGTGCTGGAGGCTAAAACATGAAGAAAGGTTGCAGGAATTGGGTATGTCTAGTGTAATAAAAAGAAGGACTAGGGGTGACATGATAGCAGTGTTCCAATATTTGAGGGGTTGCCACAAAGATGGAGGGGGCAAAGCACCAGAAGACAAGATGAGAAACAATGGATGGAAACTAATCAAGGAGAGAAGCAACCTGAAAATAAGGAGAAACTTCCTAACAGTGAGAACAATTAACCAGTAAAACAGCTTGCTTTCAGAAGTTGTGCATGCTCCAACACTGGAGGCTTTGAAGAAGAGACTGGACAGCTATTTGTTTGGAATAGTATAGGGTCTCCTGCTTGACCAAGGGGGTGGATTAGAAGACCTCAAAGATCCTTCAAACTCTTATTCTGTTTTTTCATTTTGCTTAAACCTGAACTGATCTTCCTCTGGTCCCTGTTTTGTTAAGTTCTTCATCACTACAACTTTAATCAGAAACCCAGATGCATCAAAATAGAAACATGAATTTATCCTAACATATACTCGCTGCTGCCTCAGTCTCTCTGCCTCTGACTTATGCCATTTCCCTTATGGATGCTTGTGTTTTCAAGTTGAATTTGACAGCCGGAACAGCTCAAAATGTCTTCTATCAAAGCTAAGTTTCTTAGAAATCACTTTTGAAAGAAGTGATCACAATTCATAGCTGTACATATGCTTCATATGCCAAGTGCTTTACACTCCTGAATATTTCCATTTAGCAAAGGGCAACAAGATTAGAACGGAGCGTTCTCAAAGTGGCAGTATATTTTCCATGTGCTATAGTAAATCAGTAGCGAAGGCAATAAAAGCTTTTCTTTTTTATGCTGATTTGTTTTAAAATGGAGTCTCTTTCGAACTAAACTAAACTCCAGCTGGCCAATTGGACATGCGGGTAATTCTTTTTTTTTTTTAATTAAAAAGTTTTATAAAAATTACAATATCAACCCATCCCAAAACCCCCCTCTCCCTCCCCCACTTCCCAGAGCTGAATACAGGGTTACAAATATAATAATCATAATCTAAATAACATTAACCAACTATATAAATAATCAAGTCCATAATGCACTTTAACTCCCCTTTAACATAAATATAAACAAATTAAAAGTGAACATAATAATAATGAGAACATAAACAAATTAATATCCTAATTATTAAGCAATACAGTCCCCAAATAGTTAAACAATGCTAATACTAAAAATAATAATAATATCATAATAATGCTCTAAAATTCACTCATAGGCTAAATGAAACTTTTTAGTCCCATATTTATTCTGAATATAATTTATCCATCTTCTCCAAACCGAAATATATCTTTCTTGTGAATGATCCTGGATGTAATTCTTGATTTATGTAATTCTTGATTTGTAATTCTTGATTTATGACCGATTGAAAGTACCGACAGACCTACCTGGGCACTACTTATGACCTGGATTCAAATTTTTGACGGTCGCCCTTCCTTGTGGTCACATGACTGCACTTCGGGCATTCAGCAACTGACCTGTTTTTATGCAGCGTCTTGTAGTCATGTGATTGTGCTTTAAGGTGGTTTTGCTGAAAATTGACAATCGTTTACAAAATGTTGGCAAAATTGGATCTAAAGCGAATCATTGGCTTGCTTAATAAACACAGTGTTCACTTAATAAGCACCGCAAAGGAAGTTGTAAAACCGGGTCAGTCATATGATCAATCCACTTTACAAACAACATGATAGGTTCCGGTCACAATCTTAAGTCAAGAACTATTGTACGTGTACCCATGTAGTTTTGTTGACAACAGTACAGAAGTGTTATATTTTTCTAGTGCAGGTAGTCCTTGACTTATGACCACAATTGAGCCCAAAATTTCTGTGGCTAAGCAAGATAGTTGTTAAGTGAGTTTTGCCTCCATTTTACGGCCCGTCTTGCCACAATTATTAAGTGAATCACATCAGTTGTCAACTTAATAACATGGTTGTTAAGTGAATCTGGTTTCCCTGCTGACTTTGATTGTCAGAATGTCACAAAAGGGGATCACATAACTCTGGCACACTGCAACTATCATAACTATGAGTCAGTTGCCAAATGGCTGAATTTTGACCACGTGATCATCCAATGCAATGCTGCAATGGTGTTAAAAATGATCACAAGTCACTTTTTTCAGTGGCGTTGTAACTTCAAATGATCACTAAATGAATGGTTTTACATGGAGGGCTGCCTGTATGTATTTATTTTCAGCTTTCCAGGATTTCTATAGCCTTATAATTTTATGGTGGTTTCTATAGTCCTGATTTTGCTTAGCTTTTCAAGGCTAACTGGAATAGCCTGGCTACTGCTACCTAACTGAGCATGATATATTAAAAAATATCATATGGGCAGAATCCGGTATGCTGCCAGTCTTTAAAACTGTGAGAAGGATCTCAGAGTCCTAGTGGACAATCATTTAAATATGAGCCAGCCGTGTGCTGCAGCTGCCAAAAAAGCCAACACAGTGCTAGGCTGCATTAACAGAGGGATAGAATCAAGATCATGTGAAGTGTTAATACCACTTTACAATGCCTTGGTAAGGCCACACTTGGTATACTGCATCCAGTTTTGGTCACCACGATGTAAAAAAGATGTTGAGACTCTAGAAAGAGTAGAGAAGAGCAACAAAGGTGATTAGGGGACTGGAGGCTAAAACATGTAAGGAACGGTTGCTGGAATTGGGTATGTCTAGTTCAATGAAGAGAAGGACGAGAGGGGACATGATAGCAGTGTTCCAATATCTCAGGGGCTGCCACAAAGAAGAGGGAGTCAAGCTATTCTCCAAAGCACCTGAAGGCAGGACGAGAAGCAACGGATGGAAACTAATCAAGGAGAGAAGCAACTTAGAACTAAGGAGAAACTTCCTGACAGTTAGAACAATTAACCAGTGGAACAACCTGCCTCCAGACGCAGTGAATGCTCCAACACTGGAAGTTTTTAAGAAGAGACTGGACAGCCATTTGTCCAAAATGGTATAGGGTTTCCTGCCTGAACAGGGGGTTGGACTAGATGACCTCCAAGGTCCCTTCCAACTTCATCATCATCATTATTATTAAAAGAAACAGTCTCTATGTCAGATGCAGAATACTTGTGAGTTACAAGTCTCTGTGTTATTAATCCACAATGAAAATCAAAAGGGATGATGAATATTAGGAATATCTACAAAGTTTATGGCAGTCCTGTTGTTCTTAAGCAGGGATGGTTTGAATGTTTTCTGCATCACCTTCAAAAGGCATCTAAGCGGGGCTCTTTTTAAATTAGCATTAACTAGAGGCCTTTTCATTAATGAACAGTTTCACCCATTGCATTTTAAGATTTTCAATGGCCAAATTAAACTGAAACTGATATTTGTGTCTATTTGTGTGGGATGAAGGGAGGTTCAGCTATTCTGTAGCTCTTACCCTAAATCTAAACTCTGTCTTTTGGTAATAAGTAGAGCAGATGCCAGATGCTATACTGATTTGGCAAATGAGGAAACATCATGATTGATGATAATGTTGATTGTCAAAACCTCTTGAACTCTTGAAATCAAACAATGCTATGAAACGATTTAACGTTTAGCATATTCTGCTTGTTGTCAAATGTTACTCATTCTGTTCCCTCCCTCCCTCCCTCCCTCCCTCCTTCCTTCCTTCCTTCCATCCATCCATCCATCCACCCACCCACCCACCCACCCACCTTGGTTATGTATTGTGGATGAATTTCAACAGGAAGGGTGTCAAGCTTTTTCTCCGACCACTTTCTCTATAAATGAATCTATTGGAAGAAAAGTGGCTTGAATCTCTCCTGCCTCGCGTGGATCATCTTAATTTCCCATGAGTGAGACATTGAGGGTAGGCGGGTTTAAAAACATCCACATCCATTTTCTTAGACATACTTACAGTAGGGTTGATCTCAGTGATTTAAACCAGAGGTCCCCAACCTTTTGGGCACCAGGGACCGGTTATGTGGAGAGAGATTTTCCGTGGACTGGAGGGGGCATGGTTTTGTGTGCTGCCTGTATCCCGCGGATGGGGCTTTGCTTCTTTCTGCGGCCCTGTTGCTGGCATGCTGTGGCCCGGTACCGGTCCACGGACTGGGGGTTGGGGATCCCTGATTTAAACAGCTATAAGTATCCATAAGTTTGTTTGTGTACTCAGGTTTGAATTCAGCTTCAATCTGTAGTTTCTTGGCGATTTACGCTATGCTACAAAACCGAAAATCAGTACAGTTAGCCCTCAATTAACAACCACAATTGAGCCCAAAATTGACATTGTGCTAAGTGAGTCCGCTGTTAAGTGAATGTTACCTCATTTTACAACCTTTTTTGCTATGGTTGTGAAGAGAATACTGCAACAATTAAATTAGTAACACAGTCGGTAAATGAATCTGGCTTCCCTTTTGACTTTGATTGTCAGAAGGTTGCCAAAGGGGATCAGATGACCCCGGGACCCTGCAACCGTCATAAGTACCAGCCAGTTGCCAAGCATCTGAATTTTGATCACACGACCACGGGATGCTGCCACGGTTGTAAGTTTGAATGAAACGGTCATATGTCATTTTTTTTTCAGTGCCATTATAACTTTGAACGGGTCATTAAACATCATTGTAAGTTGAAGACTATCTATATTGCTAACGGGCCAAATATTTTGCTCTTGTTTATCTTGAACTGGGTGTTTTTAATGCTTTTAATCACTTTTTTCAGTGCCGGCGTAACTTTGAACGGTCACTAAACAACTTGTGGTACATAATGACGACGAGACGTGGTCAGTAAATAGAGGAGGTGCTGCATTTGGCGATGCAGTGGTAGAGGCGGTTGGTTTTTGCTTGCGAAGCATTTTGCTCTACGGTTCTTTTCTTGAGAAGAACTGTGGCGGCAATCCGGAAGCATTTGGCAAGGGAGTCCATAAGAAGCAGCTCTATATTTAATACAGGAAACGAAGGTGGTATCGGCTCTTCCGCTCACTTTGCAGTGTTCAGTCAAGAAAGTTGACTGATCAGCTTCGATTTATGGTGCGTTGCACAAACGCTTTGCTCTCCCCTAATGGCCTTCTATATAAAACTCTTTTAGATGTAGATTTTGGCAGCGGATCAGCTTTGTGCATTTTTTTTTTTTTTGTGGTTATCTGGCCAGCTTTCCCCCCTGGCCTGGTGAATCAAACAGGTGGCTGCTTTTTAATATGAGGGTCCCTCAGGGGAGTTGGGCTTAACTTAAACCCAGACGGAGGAATGGGCCTTGACTCTCAAAAAGCCAGGGAAATTTCCTTATCCATTTTTGGCTTTGTAAATAGCAATCACATTTAGGCTTATAAACAGCCTCATAGTGCTTTATGGCACTTCTTGGGCGGTTTACAGCGTTAGAAGCATTATGTCAACGCTGCTAACATTGGATGTTCTTGCTTTGACAAAATATGAAGAGGTAGCCACTCTCTGTATAAGCTATTTTTGAAGTTAAATTAAATGATGCTGGGAGGGGAGGAGAAAGAATGTAGGTGGGGATTAGTTAAGGTAAGAAACTGTGGGCTACAGAACAAAAGGGAAACTTTGCCCTTCAAACCAATTGGAGAATGTGATTTATGACTGCAAATTAGAGGAGGAGAATATGCTGGAATATTACGTGCTCAGGGGGAGGGGAATTCAGATCTTGGCACATTATTTGCATATTGCCCCCAACAATCTGGGTCCTCATTTTACTGACCTCAGAAGGATGGAGGGCTGAGTCCGGAATGGAACCACCTACAGCAGCCACGTGGGCATGACTGGGTGGGCGCAGCCAAGTGGGCGTGGATGGGTGTGGCCAGGTCAACGCGGAGGAGGAGTCGTTTCAGCCCGCTGGGGCGGATTATTCCATGCGGGTGACTCATCGCGGCTGGGTGGGCGGGGCTAGGTGGACGCAATCAGGTAGGTGTGGCTGGGTGGGTGCCGCCAGGTGGGTGCAGAACAAGCCGCCTTGGGCAACTGGATGTGGAGCCAATTCAGCGCCCCTCCAGAAGAAAAAAAAAAATCTCCTGGAGACGTGCCAACAAACGGAAAGTGGGAAAGCGGCAAAGTTTGAAAGGAAAGGGAAGGGAAGGTGCTGTGAATTGTACTAGAACTGGCTGAGTCAAACTTGAAGCCAGTCAGGATCGAACTCCAGGCTGTATACAAGCCAGAGACGTGTCGGCACGTGTGTGTGTGTCTGTGTGTATGCATTGTGAGAATTGAGCTCTTGGTGAACTGTTATTTTTCTGGGAGTTGAAGTCCACAAATCATATTGCTGCTCAGTTTTGGAATGCACCCTTTGCAAAGAGGAGGGTCCTGATATATTTAATAGTTTTATATTTACTGACTTTTAACACACATCTTTAAAACTGGCTTTTAATTGCTGTTTTCTTTTTTGTTTACTTGTTTTTATTTGCTTTGTTTTTATTTATTAGTTACTTCAAGTTTAATGTACTGAGTTTGAATTGGAATTTATTTTTACAGTAAACTGCAGAAGTCTTGGTGATCCACATATACTACTATTTAAAAAACACAACATAAATAAGGCTTGTTTTTCTTTGAGGTAAAGATGGCAAGAATCATGTAAATACAATTTAAAAAAAATGCACTTCCCACATCTGTAAGCATGTGTATGCTAAAAAGGAAATTGAAATCCTGGGAAATGTGGTAATACTAATTTGCAACCAGCTTCCTTTAGTTACAACAGGAATTGGGAAATACAGTCACGTTGAGGACAGGAAACATTGCAGTCCCTCTATTCAGAGTCAGATTGAAGCTTGTTTTCAAGTGTTTATTCAAAACCCTTTCATTGGTAGTGGCTGATGCTCACACAATACTTAGGTGAGAGTCTGTTAGGGAACCTAAACTTAAGTAAGCCCTCATTTTTAAAAAAATATGACCAAAGATTGTGACAATGCAGACTAACGAATGCTTTATCTGTACAGGTAATCCTTGATTTATGTCCACAACTGAGCCCAAACTTTCTGTTGCTATGCAAGACACTTGTTAACTCAGATTTGCCCCATTTTATGACCTTTCTTTCCACAGTTATTAAGTGGATCATGGCAGTTGTTAAATTAATAACATGGTTGTTAAGTGAATCTGGCTTCCCCGTTGACTTTCCTTGTCAAAAGGTGGCAAAAGGTGATCACATGACCCCAGGACACTGCATTTGTCATAAATACATGCCAATTGCCAATGTCCAAATTTTGATCACATGACCCTGGGGATGCTGGAACGGTCGTAAGTGTGAAAAATGGCCATAAGTCACTTCTTTCAGTACCAGTGTAACTGTTAAGGTTCCGACTGACGATCCCAACTGAGCAAGTACCATCGAGACAATCCAGTCTCTTAATGCAAAACTTTATTGAGTACATCATTTCGGCACAGATAAAAGCAAAACCAGCTCTGATTATTTCCCGCGCAAACTAGTAGAATTAAAGTATAGAATTCTTCCTCCCCTATTAGTGCAGGTCACACGTTCCAATCGAGCGTCAAAATATTGTCCTGAGAAAGTGTCTTTCTGTGTTTGCCAACACCTGCTGAAACGTCCTTGGTTCACACGAGCTGAATTCTTGTGGTCTGGAGCTCGCATTCCATTTCCCCCTCTCCTCCCTGGTGCGTTGGCAAGCTGAGAAGCAATAATGGTGGCAACATCATACATGCGCTTCGAGCTTGACAGTAACTTTGAATGGTCACTAAATGAATCAGAGTAAGTTGAGGACTGCCTGTACATACAGTGCAGGAATACGAAGTCAGATTAGTGGCATCCTTGAATATATATATATATATATATATATATATATATATATATATATATATATATATATATATACACATACATACATACATACATACATACATACACACACACACACACACACAAACATAGATATTAAATTTTACCGACAAAGAATTAAGGCGAGACTAGTATAGCTATTTCGAGCTATTTAGCTCTCATCAGCTAGCCCACAGGTCGGCAACCTGCGGCTCCAGAGCCGCAGGCGGCTCTTTGAGCCTTCCCCTGTGGCTCCCAGCCTCCTCTGCCTTTGCAGAGAGAGACAGAGAGAGAGGCAATTGCGCTTCCCTGCTTCTCTCTCTCTCTCTCTCTCTCTCTCTCTCTCTCTCTCTCTCTCTCTCTCTCTCTCTCTGTTTGTGTTTTTGTGTGTATGTGTGTGTGTGTAAAAGAGAGTGCACTCACAGTGTTCTCCGAGGAGCTGAAAAGCTTACTGGGCGGAGCTCCTCCCTTTGCTGCGTCTCTGCAGGAAGCAGGAAGGGCAGGAGAGAACTAGCTAGCCCAGCTAGGCTGACTCAGGAATTCTGAGAGTTGAAGTCCATGAGTCATAAAAGAGATGAGGTTGCTTATTCCTGAGCTTGTTGGACAACAGCTTGAAGTTTGCCAGGTGAGCAGCAGATGGGGGGGGGAGAAAGAGAGAGAGAGAGAGAGAGGGAGGGAGAGAGAGAGAGAGAGAGAGAGAGAGAGAGAGAGAGAGAGAGAGAGAGAGAGAGAGAGAGTGGGGGAAGAGGAGTGGCAGACCAAGGGCAGATAGAGAGGGAGGGAGAGAGTCAGACAGACACACCCTTTTGACATCTAAAATGAAGATAACACTGCATATATCCTTTTTTTATCTGTGTGTGTATGTAATTTTATTCTCTTAAAGCATTCTCTTGGTGATCATTGTTTTAATAGTATGGATATTCCCAAGAGTGATATTTTTACTTTTATTTTTAATGTGTGTGTGTGTATGTATGTATATATATATATATAGGTCTTTGGTTGTTCGGGTTTTCTCCCGCGTAAAATTGGAAGTGTCTTGGCAACGTTTCGACGAAGTCCCATTCGTCATCTTCAGGCTGGTGTTTTCAGCTTCGTGCTTTGAGCAGCAATGTGTGGTCTTAGCTGTTTCTTCCTTTTAACTGCCAGTGGGGGTATGAACTGATTGGGTGGGAGCTTGGCTGTGTTCTGATTGGGTGGAGGTGTGTTCTGAATGGTTAGGGGCTTGGCTGTGCTCTGATTGGCTGGGGGAGTGTTCTGTTTGGTTGTGCTCAGGTTAGTCTGAGTTGCAGAGGGGTTTAAGATTTTGGGGTTAGGGAGTCGTTTGTCAATAAGGGCGGTTTCCAAATGGCTGGTAGGCGGGAGGTATCATCTCGCTTGTTCATGCTGTGTGGGCGTTTTTCTATCTCGATGGCTTCTCTGATTATTCTGTTATTAAAATGTTCACTTTTGGCAATGGTTCTGGTATTTTTAAAGTCAATTTCATGTCCTGTGGCTTTAAGGTGTTGGACCAGGGAAGATGTTGGTTCCTCTTTTTTGACTGAGTTCTTATGTTCTTCAATGCGTGCACTTATTCTTCTGTTGGTTTGTCCGATGTATGTGGTGGGACAAGTGGTGCATGGGATTTCGTATACTCCTTGATTTTCTAATTCAATTTTATCTTTGGGGTTTCTAAGGATGGTGGATATTTTTCTGTTTGTGCAGAATGCTGTTTTGATGTTGTGTTTATGGAGGATCTTACTGATTCTGTCTGTGGTGCCTTTTATGTATGGGAGGAGGGCTTTGCCGTTTTCTTGTTCTTTGTCTTGGATTTTAGTGGGGGTTTCTTTTTGGATTAGGTTTGTAATCTTATTTCTATGGAATCCATTGGATGTTAGTACATTGGTGAGAGTGTGTAGTTCGGTTTTTAGGTGTTGTTCGTCAGCTAAGCGTTTTGTTCTGGAAATCACCAACATCCTCTGCACCAGCAAGCCACCAAAAGCAACTTACCCAAAGAGGAACAGACAGCACTACGTAACCTGAAAGAAGACACCAGCATAATAATCCTACCAGCAGACAAGGGCAACGCCACAGTGGTTATGAACACATCTGACTACCAAACCAAATTAACCAACCTACTCCAAGACTCCACATACAAACCCCTAAATACAGATCCCACCACCTACCTGGAAAAAACCACCAGATCCAAAATAAAAGCCTCCCCCATTAGCGAAGAGATCCAGCAAAGAATCATTCCCAGAGAGAAATCATCCAGATGCCCCAAACTCTATGGTCTCCCCAAGATACACAAAGAAGGAACCCCACTCAGACCTATAGTCAGCTCCATAGGCTCACCTCTACAAAACCTAGCCAAATTTCTCGCCAAACAACTACAGCCCTATGCAGAATCCATCACCTCACACGTAAAAAACTCATTCCAGTTTATAGAGATCATAAAGAAACAAAACTTACAGCCCAGCGACCTACTAGTGAGCTTCGATGTCATATCCCTCTTCACCCAAGTGCCTATCAAAGAAGCCTTGACAGCTATTCAAAACAAATATAACCCCCCCAAACACATCTTAGATCTGACCAACCACTGCCTATCCAACACATACTTCATCTATAATGGACAAAAATACAAACAAACAGAAGGAGCACCCATGGGATCACCCCTCTCACCTGTCATTGCCAACCTCTACATGGAACACTTTGAAACCCAAGCTCTAGAAAAATCGGATCACAAACCCAAACTCTGGCTCAGATACGTAGACGACACCTTCATAATCTGGCCACATGGGAAAGAAAAACTGGACAACTTCCTCACACACCTCAACAGCCTACACCCCAAAATACAGTTCACCATGGAAACAGAAGCTAACAACCAACTTCCCTTCCTGGATGTCTTAGTCTACAAGAAATCCAATGGCTCCCTAGGACACACCATCTACCAGAAGAAAACACACACAAACCGCTATCTGCACGCTCTCTCACACCACCACCCAGCACAGATCAGTATCAACTCATCTCCAGAACAAAACGCTTAGCTGACGAACAACACCTAAAACCCGAACTACACACTCTCACCAATGTACTAACATCCAATGGATTCCATAGAAATAAGATTACAAACCTAATCCAAAAAGAAACCCCCACTAAAATCCAAGAGAAGAAAACGGCAAAGCCCTCCTCCCATACATAAAAGGCACCACAGACAGAATCAGTAAGATCCTCCATAAACACAACATCAAAACAGCATTCTGCACAAACAGAAAAATATCCACCATCCTTAGAAACCCCAAAGATAAAATTGAATTAGAAAATCAAGGAGTATACGAAATCCCATGCACCACTTGTCCCACCACATACATCGGACAAACCAACAGAAGAATAAGTGCACGCATTGAAGAACATAAGAACTCAGTCAAAAAAGAGGAACCAACATCTTCCCTGGTCCAACACCTTAAAGCCACAGGACATGAAATTGACTTTAAAAATACCAGAACCATTGCCAAAAGTGAACATTTTAATAACAGAATAATCAGAGAAGCCATCGAGATAGAAAAACGCCCACACAGCATGAACAAGCGAGATGATACCTCCCGCCTACCAGCCATTTGGAAACCTGCCCTTATTGACAAACGACTCCCTAACCCCAAAATCTTAAACCCCTCTGCAACTCAGACTAACCTGAGCACAACCAAACAGAACACTCCCCCAGCCAATCAGAGCACAGCCAAGCCCCTAACCATTCAGAACACACCTCCACCCAATCAGAACACAGCCAAGCTCCCACCCAATCAGTTCATACCCCCACTGGCAGTTAAAAGGAAGAAACAGCTAAGACCACACATTGCTGCTCAAAGCACGAAGCTGAAAACACCAGCCTGAAGATGACGAATGGGACTTCGTCGAAACGTTGCCAAGACACTTCCAATTTTACGCGGGAGAAAACCCGAACAACCAAAGACCTATATACAAATACCCGCGAAAACCTCAGAAAACATATATATATATATATATTATACCATACATACATACATACATACATACACACACACACACACACACACACACACACACACACACACACCTATAATAAAGGTAAAAAAGGATATATGCAGTGTTATCTTCATTTTAGATATCAACAGGGTTTTGCGGCTCCCGGTGTTTTCTTTTTGGTGGGAAACGGGTCCAAGTGGCTCTTTGAGTGTTTGGGGTTGCCTACCCCTGAGCTAGCCATACCCTTCTGAGATTCGAATCTGGGCTGATTGCATGTTAGGCAGCTGTATTAACCTCTAGGCCACAGGTTCTCCTTGCTTTGTCAGCTGAACCAGGGAGGAGAGATTAACTGTAACAGAGCACCCAGTCTCTCCTGGGATGCAAAGAAAAAATATCTGTTGTGAACTCCGCATGGTGTCAGGAAGGGCATCTGGCTAGTAAATGCTCAGTTCCATCCAGTCGCCCCAACTTTACCCCGAATTAAGGGATTACAGGGTCATAAAAAGGGAGTTTTATACACACACATGCACACACACACACACCTATACACACAGAGATAGAGAGATATAAATATATACACATACATATATATTCCTGGAGATTTCAAATGTAGATTAAACCAGCAGTGCTCTACCTGTCCATTTGCACGTACAAGAGGAGAGCAGAGAATAATAGATATGTATAGTAATTTGGCTTGCCCCTTATTAAGAAAACCATTTATCTTCATTAGAAATTCATTCCCTGCCCTCTCCTGCTTATCACGATAGTTTTTATTATGGTATGCTTCACTGCAGCATTGATGATTCTTGTGTCACTGGCATGTCACTTAAAACAGAGGAGCTGAATTACTGCAGTGCCCAGAAATTCCTATTTTCCTGCCAGATGGTGGGAATCTTGAAAATAAAAGTTCAACGTTTGAGATGTTGAGAAAGATAGAATCTGGAAATGCCTGCCTTGTGTTAGTTCAAATCTCTCTGGGGCTGGATGGATTGCATTGTAGAGTACTAAAGGATCTCCTTAATGCTTTTGCCAAAACTTTTACATATTATCGTTGATCAATCTTGGAGAATTGGCAAAGTGCCCTATGAAAAGGTGCAAATGTTATCACAATCTTTTGAATTTTCTCCATCATCTCAGTCATCCAGGTCATGGTTGTCCCAAAGGTGCTTTTTCAAGAGGCAACCGGACTTCCTTTGTTTTCCCCTGAAGACATTTCGCTTCTCATTCAAGAAGCTTCTTCAGTTTCTTCTTTCAGTTCTTCTCTGCAAAGAGTGCATTCCAGAACCGAAGAAGCTTCTTGGATGAGAAGCGAAACGTCTTCAAAGAAAAAAGAAGGAAGTCCAGTTGCTTCTTGAAAAAGCACCTTTGGGATTTCTCAATGACCCTTTTCCAAATTCCCAGTCTGACAATAATCCCTGGGCAGATATCTAGAACAATTCATAACACAAACTGATCTGAAAGCAGCTTGAAAACAATGGAGTAATTACCAGAAGACAGCATTATACTGACCAGAAATAAACAAATAAACAAATAATGGGATGAAATTTATCAAAACCAAATGCAGAGTTCTTCATTTATCAAATGCCCAAATGTAGAGTAGAAGATATTTGGTAACAGCACTGGTAGAGTTGCTGATTACAAACTGAGTACCAGCCTGTAGCAGTGACGTGGCTACAAAAATGGGAAATACACTTTTAGACTGTATCAAACAACGTATCATTTCCAACCCTTGGAAAGTGCTAGCCCAGGTAGTCCTTGACTTATGGCCATTTGCTTAATGGCCATTTGAAGTTACAAGGGCACTGAAAAAAGCGACTTAGGACTGCTCCTCAAACTTACGACTGCCGTAGTGTCCCTGCAGTCACATGATCAGAGTTCAGATGTTTGGCATCCATAGGGTGTTTATGACGGTCGCAGCATCCCGGGATCATTGCTTTAATATTTCAAAAATTATTATATTTTTTCAATGCCTTTTGAGAATCCAGCATACTAGGAGTCCCTGATTTAGGACTACAATTGAGCCCCAAAATTTCTCTTTTTAAACGGGACATTTGTTAAGTGACTTTTGCCCCATTTTACGACCTTTCTTGCCACAGTTGTAAAGTGAATCAGTGCAGTAAGTAGCAAGCTTGTTAAGCGAATCTGGCTTCTCCATTGACTTTGCTTGTCGCAAAAAGTGATCACATGGACTCGGGACACTGCAACTGTCATAAATATGAGTCAGTTGCCAAGCATCTGAATTTTGATTACATGACCGTGAGGATGCTGCAGTGGTTGTTAAGTGTGAAAAATGGTCAAAAGTCACTTTGCAAAGTTGTAACTTTGACCGGTCACGAACTGAACTGTTGTAAATCGAGAACTAACTGTACAATATTTGAATCAGCAATGCAATCCCCCCCCCCCAAGTTCCGCACTCCAGCTTGCATCTTGTTACTGATATGGAAGCACAGGGGCCTGCATAATACAGGGGTCTTCAAACTTGGCCCTTTTATGACTTGTGGACTTCAACTCCCAGAATTCCTCAGCTAGGCACAAGTCATAAAAGGGCCACGTTTGAAGACCCCTGGCATAATAGAATCCAAAACTTTATTTGGCCAAGTGTGATTAGACATACAAGGAATTTGTTTCTCAGTGTACATACAAAGCAACAGAGTAATCACTTTCATCATAATACCAATAAGAGGGGTTTGTAAGGATGATAAGAAGGATAATAATAATAATAATACTACAGGCATGCAACATGGGTAAATATACGTAGACATTAGAGAGTGCTGTGAGAATTAGGTGTTCAGCAGAGTGATGGCACAAGAGGAAAAAAACTGTCCCTATGTCTAGTTGTTTTGGCATGCAATGCCCTGTAGTGGCATCCTGAGATGAGGATTTGAAACAGTTTTATGTCCAGGATATGAGGGTCTGTAGATATTTTCTCAGCCCTCCTTCTGACCTATGCAATATACAGGTCTTCTATGGAAGGCAGGTTAAATATTAATCCATGATGCCTATGAATTTCTTTTTCAAATGAAGACTCTCTGTAATAACCTGTACCTAGAGAGGTATCACACTTCCCAACATCTTGCTAAAGTAATTCCTCATAACTGAATCCTTGTTGCCTTGAAAACCCCGTAATATATATTTGTCAAAAATATTTCTCCCATTTTTACCCCAAACAGATACTGAAGCAATCATGCACGGAAATTTTAAATCTGGAACCCTCAAGCGTTTGTGTAGGAGGTGAGTGTGCGACTGGAAAACAATGTGAAAATATTGACAATCCTGCTGTTACATCCTTGGGCAAAATGTGTAACTGTACTTCCATATGCTGAGTAGGAAGATGTGAATAAAAGGATCTTTCCTTTCCTTGCTCCAGTTTGCCAAAGCCTGCGTTGCAGATTTAAACTCTTACAGTTTCCTTTCCAGGAACCTTGGAAGTTGTAGATTTAAAATGAAGGCATATTTTGAGTATTGTATTGCGTATGTGATGGGACACTAACCTGGGGAGATTTGTTAGGTTTTCAACAGCTAGAATCTTCTGAACTATAATCAACATCTTCCTAGATCATCTCCACAATAATTTTGCGAAATAGAGTATCTTTCTCCAGTGGGGGCACAATCTTCATCCATGGTTTTCTCAACCTTGGCTATTTGAAGATGGGTGGATTTCAACCCCCAGAATCCCCCAGCATAACATAGTTGTCTGGGGAATTCTGGGAGTTGAAGTCCACCCATCTTCAAGTTGCTAAGGTTGAGAAACGCTAAAAATACTTTCACAGTTCTCAGCATTCCCAGCCAGCCTGACCTTTGCTGAGAATGCTGGGAGTTGAAATCCACACAGCTGGTGAGCACACCAAGCTGGCAAAGGAAGAACCAACATCTACAAGTAGTCCTTGACTTGTGACTATAATGGTGCCTGTCCATGTAGTTATAAGTCATGATGGTCATAAAGCAGGTCATCATATGACCGGACCCATTTTTATGACCATTGTTTGTTACAGGTGTTATCCCTGCAGTCATAAACAAAC
This sequence comes from Crotalus tigris, assembly GCF_016545835.1. Lineage (NCBI taxonomy): Eukaryota > Metazoa > Chordata > Lepidosauria > Squamata > Viperidae > Crotalus > Crotalus tigris. The sequence goes on from NW_024100490.1 coordinate 427,171, forward strand.
CCTTTTGCTGTGGGCTGTTTTTGCTGAAAACAGGAATTAAACGCCAGCATTGTACAAAAATGTCATATAATGTGGTCAGGTGACCGTGGGATTCTGCAAGTAGCTGTAAATGCGATTCATTTGCTGAGCATTCAACATGTGGTCACATGACTTTGGAGAGACGGCTGTTGGTTCTTTGGAAATGGATTGGTAGTCCTTGACTTACAGCCATTCATTTAGTGACCGTTCACTGAAAAAAGTGACTTATGACCGGTTTTTATACTTACAACTGTTACAGCATCCCCATGGTCATGTGATCAAAATTCAGACGCTTGGCAACTGGCATGTATTTATGACGGTTGCAGTGTCCCAGGGTCATGTGATCACCTTTTGTAACCCTGACAAGCAAAGTCAATGGGGAAGCCAGATTCATTTAAGAACCATATTCCTAACTTAACAACTGCAATGATTCACTTAACAATTGTGGCAAGAAAGGTCATAAAATGGGGCAAAACTCCCTTAACTGTCCCACAAAGCAACATAAATTTTGGGCTCAATTGTGGTCGTAAGTCAAGGACTACCTGTACCTTTGGAGGGATTTGCTGTAACTGGTCGCTAAGCGATGCCTCATAAGTCAAGGACTAGCTGTAAGGACCTCCCGTTGTCATTCAGTAAACTTTCTGCCTCAGCTAGCATTTCCCATTGAATTAGCTGCCATTAAATGTGGTGGGTTCTGTGAAATGTGGAGAGATTTCAGCTCATGAGGAGCAGTTTCCTGTCTCAGCAGTGTATGAAGTGGGATGAACAAGAAAGGAGCTGAAATCTGGGCCTTTCATTAGGTCAGGGGTCTTCAAACTTGGCCCTTTTATGACTTGTGGACTTCAACTCCCAGAATTCCTCAGCCAGTGTGCCTGGCTGAGGAATTCTGGGAGTTGAAGTCTACAAGTCACAAAAGGGCCAAGTTTGAAGAGTCCTGCATTAGATGAATTAATACTGACAGTATGCAAAAATATGTGCTTTTCCAACTTTTCAATTACCAGAAGAATGCTGGTTAACTTGCAGGAGGATTTTAGTTTTTGAAATGTATTGGTGTCCATTTAAAATGTTTGCCTCCCTTTAAACATTTTGAAAATGTTTCAAAAATAGAAACCTAGAAAATTGATAACAGAAAAAGACCTAGTAGCCCATCGAGTGTGCCCTTTGAGTTTTGTTTTGTTTTTTTGTTTTCCTTTTAATTAATGTATTCATTTATTTATGATTTTTAATTATTATTTTTACATTTTATTTGTATCTTAAAAACTAACCCTTTTGACTAAGAGAATTGAATTTGGCTCATCAGTGGAACAGCTTTTATTCACCGTGACACTTAGCAATAACTGCTAGAAATTACTATCATTCCTTTTGCGGATATTTAGTGATATTTCCTGACCAAAACTTGAAATATGAGGATTATTGCAGAGAAAGAAATGAAAGGGCTGGAACAGCTGTTTCTAATTTATGAATCCATTTCATAAGTTCTCAATTAGACTGGCTGTGGATGATGGAGTGAGTGACTGAACTGACTTGTTCCATTTCCTCTTGTGTATTCTTGAGCCAGGTTCTTTGTAAAATTTGTTCTAATTCATAAAACTCTTTGTGTTTGAGAGCATGAATTTTCTTCTTCTTCCCCCAATTTCTTGTTCCATCTTTAAAGTCAAGTCAAATCAATGTTTATTACATTTGTTAAAGACCAGAGCAAATTAAAAACACTCAAGGAAGATCCGGTACAAAATTCTCGAATAAAATGATAAATAACAAATAAAATCTATATTAAAACCATAATTTGCCACCCAATCTGTTGCACATGAACAAAACACAACATGGCCTAACTGTAATATAATAGCAATCCTTAAACTCTTAAACTCGCCTATAGCAGGGGTCTTCAAACTTACCCCTTTTATGACTCATGGACTTCAACTCCCAGAATTCCTCAGCCAGGCACGCTGGCTGAGGAATTCTGGGAGTTGAAGTCCACGACATAAAAGGGCCGAGTTTGAAGACTCCTGGCCTACAGTCATTAGATACCAAAATGCAAGAGAGTGATAATGCGAAAGGAGTTATTGCATTAGTTGTGTAAAATAGCTGTGATGGATTAATCGCCTGATTCTGAGAAATCCACAGTGCTGCTGTGCAGAATCCCATGTTAATAACAACAACAACAACAACAACAATAATAAAAATAAAGTTGGAAGGGACCTTGGAGGTCATCTAGTCCAACCCCCTGCTCAGGCAGGAAACCCTATACCATTTCGGACAAATGGCCGTCCAGTCTCTTCTTAAAAATTTCCAGTGTTGGAGCATTCACAACTTCTGGAGGCAGGTTGTTCCACTGGTTATTTGTTCTCACTGTCAGGAAGTTTCTCCTTAGTTCCAGGTTGCTTCTCTCCTTGAAAGTAAAAACCATCACAGTCCAGCAAGAGTTAGTCCGTCTGTGAGGAAAATGGGTGGTTTCAGAATTTGATAAATAAATAAAATATAGATTGTCCTTGACTTATAAGCATTCATTTAGTGATAGAAGTTACAGGGACACTAAAAAAAAAGTGAATCATGACCCTTTTTCACACTTACGGCCATTGCAGCATTCCCCATGGTCATGTGATTAAAATTCAGTCGCTTGGCAACTGGCTCATATTTATGACGGTTGCCGTGTCCTGGGGTCATGTGATCCCCTTTTGTGACCTTCTGACAAGCAAAGTCAGTGGGGAAGTCAGACTCACTTAACAACTTTGTTACTAACTTAACGATTGCAGTGATTCACTTAACAACTGTGGCAAGAAATATAGTAAAATAGGGCAAACTCACTTAACAACTGCCTTGTTTAGCAACAAAATTGTTGGGCTCAGTGGTGGTCATAAGTTGAGGACCACCTGTAAATAAATTGCTATCATGTTCTTCTCCTCCTTTGAGCCTGTTCTTGGCATCTTTCATTTGAATGAGTAGGAGGAGTAAAAAAATTGGGAGATGCACAGAACACCTAAATTTAAATTTTGGATATGTTAGCATTTCATTAGTAGCTAGATGGAGAATGTAAACAGACAACTGCCACTCTTAGATGTGTAGGAAATAAAGAACACTTTAGTACTACAAGGTAAAGAAGAGCTTACTCTGATTTAAATTCAGAGATGTTTAGGAATCAACCTTTAACTGTCAGACTACAGCTGTAAATTATACTGTTTATGACTTACAGTAAATATTTAGTCTTTATGGAAAATTTCTTTTGAAGCCTGGCAGGAGAATATTTTCAGAGGCAGCATATTCTACCTCACGGGTGAACCAAAGTCTGTTACAGATGTTCAAAGTTACAACGGCTGGAAAAAAAACAAAAAAAAAACAAAAAACGTTTTTCACACCTATGACCCTTGCAGTATCCCCATGGTCATGTGATCAAAATTTAGCCACTTGGCAACTGGCATGTATTTATGATAGTTGCAGTGTCCTAGGGTCATGTGATCACTTGGCAAGAAAAGTCAATGGGGAAGCCAGATTCACTTAACAACTTACTAATTTAACAACTCTAGTGATTCATTTAACAATTGTGGCAAGAAAAGTCATAAAATGGGGTAAAAATCACTTAGCAACTGTCTTGCTTAGTAAAAGAAATTTTGGGTTCAGTTGTGGTTGTGAGCTGAGAACTGCTTATATTTGGCTTTTGGGGCCGAGCCAAAAAAAAGCTCCTGATTTAGTTTACTTTAAATTAAAATTAGTCCATATGATTATTCCCTTATATTTAATAATGATCCCCTATTGTGTTAATAATTTACCCTTTCCATCATATTAAAATCTATAATTTAATGACAACTACTGGATGGATTGTAAAGGGCTGCAGATAGCATCTCTCTTGTTTTACAATTTAAACAAAGAGAGACATTAAGAAGATGATGGTTTGGATAAACACATCTGCGATCCTAATTACACCCTCTCAAAATTCACGGGGAAATTTGGTGAAAAGAATTGTCACTGGGGATATATATCAACTGACCTCCCACTCTCTCCCTCCTTCTCCAGCTGCTTTACAAGAACAAGAATTTATTGATGTGTTTTGCTTTCTTTCTAAAACCATAGGCGTTAAATATAAACACTATCAAGCACTGAGTATAAAATATTAAGAGTTTATCTTGTTCTCAAAAGCCAGTGAGAAAACTTGGCATGGATCTACTTGCTGATAACTTGTTGGTTCTGCTTTTCAGAGGAATTTCAAGTAGTTCTAAGTGGAACAGGATTCACGTTGGGTAGGACATCAGAGAGTGTCGTCTGCAGTTACATGCTAAATGGATCAACCATAAGTAAGTATCCCTGCAGCAAAGAGCATTTGAGTCATCAGATTACAGATAGTCCTTAACTTACAACTGTTCATTTAGTGACTATCGGGTGTGAAACTTTGGCAGCGACCTGTCTCTGCGTTTCAACTTGCTTTTAGATAAAGAGGGTGGGAGGTGTTACTTTCAAGTGGGTAGACAGAGAAACGAAGCTTCTTCGATTCAGCTGCAGACCATGGGAGCCTGAAGCCTTGTCAAGGACACCCGAACAGGTGTGGATTTGAAGGGGACGGTTCCCATAACAAAGTGGACTTGTTGATATGGATTACATAAGACGTTGAGGGTTTGGCTGGGAAAACTATTGTTTAAGTCTGTGAACTGTTGTGGGAACCTCAGAGTTAGTTTTGCTTCGACCTAATCACACAGTGTATTCAATAAACCTCAAGATTTCGGAAATGGAATTAATCTGAAGTTTTATTTGGATTCTCGAGCTGGATGTTAATAGTGACCATTTGAAGTTACAACAGCACTGAAAAAAGTGACTTATGACTATTTGTCACACGACCATTGCAGCATCCCTGTGGTCGTGTGATGAGCATCCAGACACTTGGCAACTGGTTCATATTTATGACAGTTGCAATATCCTGGAGGTACGTGGTCCCCCTTTGTAACCTTCCAATGAGCAAAGTCAATGGGGAGGCCACATTCACTTAACAAATGTCCTGCCAACTTTACAACTGCAGTGATTCACTTAGCAACTGTGGCAAGAAAATGAGGCAAAACTCACTTAGCAGCTGTCTTGCTCATCAACAAAAAATTTGGGCTCAATTGTGGTCGTAAGTCGAGGGCTACCAGTATAAACTCTTGAACTCTCTGCTGTGTTCTTCAAGCTGGCCGAGAATATTGGAAGTGTGAGAATTTGGGTAAAACGGAAACAAGGACATCATAATATTGGAGGCAGTGGTAGGATTTAGCTGGTTTGCACCTCTTTGGCAGAACTGGTAGCTAATTTTTTGTTGCCCAGGCCCAGAATGGATTTCCGGAAGCGACATCCAGACGAAGAACCGGTTGTTCACATATTTGAGTCCCACCACTGATTGGAGGCATAAAAGTTTGTATGAAAAGGGAGACAGAGAGATCACAACTGTCTCCCTTTCATACAAATGATCATGCTTACCCATGTCCGTAGCGATCTTTGGGGGGCCTAAGATTGAATCAAGGAAGAGGAATATGTATTAAGGCAACACTTGACTTATTAACCACTTCCGATTTGTAATGGTATGCAGGAATGGTCTTGGCAGACAGGGGGAAGCATCCCTGCTTCAGACAAGAAGGCGGTGCAGAGAGTGGTGAGGATGGCAGAAAAGATAGTAATAGTAATAGTAGTAAAGTTGGAAGGGACCTTGGAGGTCATCTAGTCCAACCCCCTGCTCAGGCAGGAAACCCTACACCATTTCGGACAAATGGCTGTCCAGTCTCTTCTTAAAAACTTCCAGTGTTGGAGCATTCACCGCTTCTGGAGGCAGGCGGTTCCACTGATTAATTGTTCTCACTGTCAGGAAGTTTCTCCTTAGTTCTAGGTTGTTTCTCTCCTTGGTACTTCCCTCCCTTCCATCCAGAACATAAGCATATACTGTAAGCATTGCTTGAGCAGGGTCTGCAGGATTGTCTGGGACAGTACACACCCTCTTCACAACCTGTTTTCCTTCTTACCTTCTGGGAGAAGGCAGCTTCGTGGTATCCGAAGCAGAGCATCCAGATTCAGTCATAGTTTCGTTCCATACAGTATTAATCGTGTGAACTCTCAACTTTCCTCTTTCCACTATGTATTCAAGATGGACAGTGATTAACATTTATATGTTTTATATATATATGTAAGGATGTAGGTTTTTATGCATATGTTGTATATAGCACGTTTAAATGTGTGTTATGTATGTGTACACTTTGAGAGCAAGCACCTAAATCTCATTTTTAATGTGTGCCAGTGTGCCCACAATAAAAAAAAAAAGACAATAAAGGTTAACTGTCTAGAAAAGTCGCAGACTAGACAGCAGCCTGATAAACCAAATCTGAGGAGTGGAGGGTGGAGAAAGCATGTTGGAAAGGACCCTTCCTAGTTTTCAGGAGAATAAATGTAAGGGAGGAGACCCTACAATAACCCTGCAATAAAGGTAGCATTAATATAGGCAGTTCTCGACTTATGACCACAGTTGAGAAGGTTGCAAAAGGAGATCACGTGACCCCGGAACACTGCAACCATCATAAATATGAATCCGTTGCCAAGCATCCAAATTCTGATCACATGACCATGGGGATGCTGCAGTGGTTGTAAATGTGAAAAAATGGTCATAAGTCACTTTTTTTTCAGTGACGCTGTAACTTTGAACGGTCAACAAATGAACAATTGTAAGTTGAGGACTACCTGGAAGGAAGGCAGGTGTCCAGCAGGGACTTAGCTTGGAGTTCTTGCGCAACCAGAAGAGGCAAAAGGTGACTTCCCTAAAATCTATGTAACCTTATCTGGTTGTTCCTGCGGGAAGGATACCACAATAATAGAATAACAAAATAACGGAGTTGGAAGGGACCTTGGAGGTCTTCTAGTCCAACCCCCTGCCCAAACAGGAAATCCTATACCGTTTCAGACAAATGGTTGTCCAATCTCTTCTTAAAAACCTTCAGTGTTGGAGCACTCACAACTTCCGGAGACAAGTCGTTACACTGATTAATTAGTCCATCCAGTCTGGGAAGATTCTTATAACATGGTAGAAATCAGTAAAGTTGCTATCAGAAGTTATTCAGGCTGGTTGCTTGCTCCTGAAAATTGATGGTTCACTGATGGATTCTCTCATCTTTATGGATCAGAAGACATTCTCCGATTAGTAATAGTAATAGTAGTAAAGTTGGAAGGGACCTTGGAGATCATCTAGTTCAAACCCCTGTTCAGGCAGGAAACCCTACACCATTTCGGACAAATGGCTGTCCAGTCTCTTCTTAAACACTTCCAGTGTTGGAGCATTCACCACTTCTGGACCAGGTTGTTCCACTGGTTACGGTAATTGTTGTCACTGTCAGGAAATTCCTCCTTAGTTCTAGGTTGCTTCTCTCCTTGCTTAGTTTCCACCCGTTGCTTCTTGTCCTGTCTTCAGGCAACTTGGAAAATAGCTTGACTCCCTCTTCTTTATGGCAGCCCCTGAGATATTGGAACACTGCTCTCATGTCCCCCCTCGTCCTTCTCTTCATTAAACTAGACATCCCCAATTCCAGCAACCGTTCCTTATATGTTTTAGCCTCCAGTCCCCTAATCATCTTTGTTGCTCTTCTCTATATTCTTTCCAGAGTCTCAACGTCTTTTTTACATCGTGGTGACCAAAACTGGATGCAGTATTCCAAGTGTGGCCTTACCAAGGCATTGTAAAGTGGTATTAACACTTCACGTGATCTTGATTCTATCCCTCTGTTAATGCAGCCCAGCACTGACAATTATAGAGCTTATGGTGTTTTGATCTTTTGTTTGCTTGTTTTTAGATGTAAAACCCGAAAAAGTGGAAACCAATTTCATGCTGTGTCCAGCACCTGCTCTTCATGAAGTTGGACAGTAAGTACTTTATCCCATTGAGGCATAAGGTGGGGTGAGGGGAAGGAGCTTATTTCACGGATGGACAGGTAGTCCTCGACTTACAGCCGTGTGTTTAGCGATCATTCGAAGTTATGGCGACACTGGAAAAATAGACCTACGAGCAGTTCTTGCACCTAACAACTGTCGTAGCATCCCCATAGTCATGTGATCCAAATTTGGATATTTGGCAACTGGCATGTATTTACCACAGTTGCAACGTTTCAGGTCATGTGATTGCCAATTGTGGCCTTCCCAGCTGGCTTCTGACAAGTAAAGACAATGGGAAAAGCTGGATTAGCTTACCAACCTACTGATCCAGTTAACAACTGTGGGAAAACAGGAATAAAATCAATCAATCAATCAATCAATGGAGCTGGAAGGGACTTTGAAGGTCTTCTAGTCCAACCCCCTGCTCAAATAGGAGATCCTATACCAGTGGTTCTCAACCTTTTTAATGCCGCGACCCCCAACAGTGCAGCACTGTTTGCAGAATGGGACTTTTGGCGGGCTCAGCAGGGCAGAGACAGCCTGGACAATTCCCATTGGCTTTGGAAAGCCAATAGAATTAAATTCTATTCAAGAGAGTCTATTCTATTGGCTTTCAAAAGCCAATAGAATAAAAGAGAGTAGCGCAGCTAAGGAAAAGGGGGAAAAAATGGCGGACTGCGTTGTTTGGTGACCCCCGTGAAATGGTCGTTTGACCCCAAATGGGATCCTGACCCACAGGTTGAGAACCACTGTCCTATACCATTTCAGACAAGTGGCTGTCCAGTCTTTTCCTAAAGAAGCTCCCACAACTTCTGGAGGCAAAGCTGTTCCACTGGTTAATTGTGTTCTCGCTGCTGTTAGGAAGTTTCTCCTTAATTCCACGTTGCTTGTCTCTTTGGTCAGTTTCCAACCATTGTTTCTTGTCCTGCTCTCTGGTGCTTTGGGGAATAGGTTGACCCCCTCCTCTTTGTTACAACCTCTCATATCCTGGAATATTGCTATCATGTCCCCACTAGTCCTTCTTTTCTCTAGACCAGGGGTAGGCAATCTTTTATGACTTGTGGACTTCAACTCCCAGAATTCCTGAGCCAGCCATGCTGAGGGGAAACGGAGACTTTCCAAGCTGAGCCAGGCTGGCTCAGGAATTCTGGGAGTTGAAGTCCACGAGTCATAAAAGAGTGGTTTTGTGTTCTGCCTGCATCCCGTGGATGGGGCTTTGCTTGTTTGTGTGGACTGGTTGCTGGCATGCCGTGGCCCCGTACTGGTCCATGGACCGGGGCTTGGGGACCCCTGCCCTAGAGGTTTCCCTTTTGGTAGTGTATATACAGAGGGAACATTTTTTTCCTACTTCAGGAAAAAAAATGATGAAAAGAGATGGGCATTTGGAATGGGTGACTTTTTCGGAGGATATTAGAGTTGTTAGCATGTAGCTAGACATTTGCATAGCATACTTAGTAATCTGATTCTGTAAGCTTTGAGCTTAGGGCAGTCAGGAGCAGTTGGGAAGATAATTTTATGATTTGTTTAAAGAGTTTGGTGGGAAGCCTCCAATTGTAAAGTAACTAATACTAGCCCAACAGGCTAAATGAGAACGAGAAAAGCTTCATGTTTGGGTAGTGCCATTTCCCCCCCCCCCCTTTTTTTGGCAAGTACGGGTAGGGAGTTAGAGTTAGAATAGTAACCCTTAACTAGCATGTTGAGTAGAAAATTCTAGGCCAACATAATGCATATTTTAATGTGCTGAGGATAAAGTCCAAGTTGAAAGCACAGAAGCATTGCTCAATTTCTCTCCCCCCCCCCTTTAGAGTCTGAAATGGTACATCCGAACATCATGTTGAGCTCATCTGTTTTAGCTGCAAAGTGATCACTACAGTGCAACCTGCCAAATGAGCACAAAATGTGCTGAATTTTTATTGCATGTCTTTCCAACCTTGGTGCAAACGAGGAGAACATGTTGTATTTTTATTGTGTTGGGCTACAGTTGTAGTTTTATTGTGTTGGGCTACAATAGTCACGCTGGACAGGGTCGCTGCAGTCAGCACACTAAATTATAATGGTGGGGGCCAGACAAGCACTAAATAGACCTGAAGCGCTCTCTCTCTCTCTCTCTCTCTCTCTCTCTCTCTCTCTTTTGCATAGTCCATATTACAGATCTTTGGCCCATACATGCACAGATATTACATAATAAGGTGGACTTGCAAAAAGAATTTTAGCTCATTGGATGGACATATAAAGTCTTGTGGCTTTGGAGAGACTTAAAAAAAAATACAATGGGAAATTTGGCCTAGGTTGCTTGTAACCGAATACAGAGTTGACATCCTTGAAAGCAAATGTAGGTATTTGAACTTCTGACTTTTCTATTGGCATAATTTGTGCTGTTGTTGGACACCGAGCAAAGCCTCTCTTTCAAGTGGAGTGAGCTTTAGATGCTAACTCACTAGCAGTTTGCAAACTGCTTCTCTCCCTCCCTTCTCCAGTGGGGTTTGAATGTGGAGTAGATTAAGTTAAAACGATGCGAAAGTTATAGCCGTGTCTGCTGCTAATAAACGCAAATATGCTGGCACACGAGAGAAGACTAGCTAAAATAGTCATCGTTGGCAAATTGCTGGACTGGGTTGCCCTACTGACCAATCAAACATCTCTGTTGCCAGTTCCAGTTGAGGGAGGAGATTATCCATTATCCTTTGGCCCCCAACAAACAGTCTCCTGCCTTTTGCCTCGTTGACAAAGCTGAATTTATCAAAGGTTGGAGAAAGAATGACAGCATCTGTCAGCAGAGAGAGCAATGGCAAATTAGGAGTTAGAATAAACATTAGCATCCTGAGGCTTGCTTGCAGCGCACACATTAAACTAACACATTTTATTCTGAATTTACATAAGTTTAAGCTCACTCTTTTCTTTTATGGGTTCACTTTCTGCAGAGAAGGGGAAGCTGGCACATAAGGTATCAGAACTGGCACACAGATCCTGGGGGGGGGGGAGGGAATTCATTTAGCTTTCTTTTGACTTCTGAGGTTTTAGTAGTTGTGGGTTAGGTTTTTGAAGATTCGTGCCTGGTCTATTCCTATAGATTTTAGCATTGAAAAATACCCCTACCTCTTGTTTGGCCAATGGATTGAAAAAACCTTTGGGAATTCTGGTTGGCAGCCTGTACAAAACCCAGAGATTTTTATTTTGGTCTTTCTTCTCAGCTGCTAGATCAGTGGTTCTCAACCTTTTTAATGCCGCGACCCCCAACTGGTCGTAAGTCGAGGACTACTCAACCAGTCGTAAGTCGAGGATTACTCAACTGGTGCAGCACCGTTTGCAGAATGGGACTTTTGGTGGGCTCAGCAGGGCAGAGACAGCCTGGACAATTCCTATTGGTTTTTGAAAGCCAATAGAATTAGACTCTATTCAAGAGAGTCTATTCTATTGGCTTTCAAAAGCCAATAGAATAAAAGGGAGTAGCACAGCTAAGAAAAAGGGGAAAAAAATAGCGGACTGCATTGTTTGGCGACCCCCGTGAAATGGTCGTTCGACCCCAAATGGGGTCCCAACCCACAGGTTGAGAACCACTGTGCTAAATGTTTATGGAGAATCTCAATCATCCAGGTCATAGTTGTCCCAAAAGTGTTTTTTTCTAGAAGGTAATTGTATTTCCTTGGGTTTTTTTTTTCTTCTTCTTTGAAAAGGTTTTACTTCTCATCCAAGAATCTTCTTCAGAACTGAAGAAGATTTTTGGATGAGAAGTGAAATGTTTTCAAAGAAAAATAAAATAAAATAAAAAAACCCAAGAAAATCGAGTTGCCTTTTGGGAAAAAAAAAAGCACTTTGGGGACTTCTTAGCTGCTAGTTTTCTGATCATCCTCATTGCTTGTCTTGACAATTGTGACAGTTGGTTTGGTCCCTTTTAAAGTTTTGCAGCTAGCACTAGACCAGGGGTAGGCAACCTTGGCTCTCTTTATGACTCGTGGACTTCAACTCCCAGAATTCCTGAGCCAGCCATGCTGAGGGGAAAGGGAGAGTTTCCAAGCTGAGCCGTGCTGGCTCCGGAATTCTGGGAGTTGAAGTCCACGAGTCATAAAAGAGCCAAGGTTGCCTACCCCTGCACTAGACGCAGGCAGTCCTCAATGTATGATCACAATTCAGCCCAAATGTTCCGTTGCTAAGTAAGGCAGTTGTTAAGTGAGTTTTGCTCCATTTTACAACCTTTCTTGCCACAGTTGTTAAGGGAATCACTGCAGTTGTTAATAACACAGTAATAGTAGTAAAGTTGGAAGGGACCTTGGAGGTCATCTAGTCCAACCCCCTGCTCGGGCAGGAAACCCTACACCATTTCGGACAAATGGCTGTCCAGTCTCTTCTTAAAAACTTCCAGTGTTGGAGCATTCACCACTTCTGGAGGCAGGTTGTTCCACTGGTTAATGGTTCTCACTGTCAGGAAGTTTCTCCTTAGTTCTAGGTTGCTTCTCTCCTTGATTAGTTTCCACCCGTTGCTTCTTTTCCTGCCTTCAGGTGCTTTGGAAAATAGCTTAATTCCCTCTTCTTTATGGCAGCCCCTGAGATATTGGAATACTGCTATCATGTCCCCCCTTTTCCTTCTCTTCGTTAAACTAGACATACCCAATTCTCGCAACCGTTCCTTATATGTTTTAGCCTCCAGTCCCCTAATCATCTTTGTTGCTCTTCTCTGTACTCTTTCTAGAGTCTCAACATCTTTTTTACATCGTGGTGACCAAAACTGGATGCAGTATTCCAAGTGTGGCCTTACCAAGACAGTTGTTAAGTGAATCTGACTTCCCCATTGCCTTTCTTGTCAGAAGGTTGCAAGAGGTGATCACATGATCCTGGGACACGGCAGCCTTCATAACTGTGAGTCAGTTGCCAAGAGTCCGAATTTTGATCACGTGACTCTAGGGATGCTCAACAGTTGCAAGTGTGAAAACTGGGCACAAGTCATTTTTTCAATGCTGTTGTAACTCTGAACGGTCACTAAATAAATGATTCTTCTATCTGTATTCAAAATGCTATCTGGCCAGCGCAGAATGGAGTGGAGAGATTCACAAATCTTACATACCTTTCATTAAATATGAAAACATAATAAACTTGTATTTTAACAGCCTTTGAAATCAGAGAAGTTGCTTTGAATTTCTTTCTCTCTCCTGAATTTCATTGGGTTGGCCTACTTTACAGGTCTATTTAAAAGATAAATACGGGGTGGGAGCGAAACAACGTATGAGCTTCTTTAAACTTAGAAACTTTCTGGGAGACAAATATAATTAAACATAGCCCTGCAATTCAACCCTTACTTGTGGTTTTTTTATTGCACTCTAAAGTCAGGAGTAAGCCCTCTAGATTCTCCATCCTGTGGTCCAGAAGACTTCTGAAAACCTCAGTTGATGTTGGATGAACATTACAGCTCATTTATATTGGCTGGTTCGCCATCTTGCATTTTGTTAAAAAGAAAACAACAGCCTTCACAGTTCTGCTTTATAGCTTGAGAAGTCTCTGTTCTCTTGGCCAGCCCCCACTTTCAACAGCAAGCTGTTTTCCAACAAGATAATAATATACCCATTTCTTTCTGTAAAGCAACTTTGGAAGCTCAAGTGAGATTTATGCTTTATTGCATCCAACTGATTTTGAAACCTAGGTTTTTTTTTATTATTATTAATTCACAGCAGCATCTGGCTAAAGAGGAGGGCAAGGGGATTATCAGACCCATAAACCAGACACAGCTGAGTCATTCTGGAAGAATACGATATGGTTGATAGGCAACCGTGTCCTCCTAAAACCAGTTTGCAAAGAAGAAATGATGATATAGTGCAATCCTCTGCATGCTATTCAGAAGTGCACCTCAGTTGAGTTTAGTAGGAGTTACTCTCAAGTGTCCTCGACGTACAAGAGTTCATTTGGTGACTGTTCAAAGTTACAGCGGCACTGAAAAAAGTGACTTATGACCGTTTTTGACACGTACGACCCTTGCAGCATCCCCATGGTCACGTGATCAAAATTCAGACACTTGGCAACTGACTCATATTTACGGCCGTTGCCGTGTCCCAGCGTCATGTGATCCCCTTTTGCCACCTTCTGACAAGCAAAGTCAGCGGGGAAGCCAGATTCACTGAATAACTTCGTTACTTTTGCAACAGTGGCAAATATCGGTAGCTCAGGGGTAGGATGAAGGTGAAGGTTCGTTCTCCGAGTTGTGGATTGGTTTCTGAACGTTTCGTTACCAGGCTAGGTACCATCTTCAGCAGAGTTTAGGGGATGCCAGTGTTCTTCGATCTGTAAGGGTTTGGGGTGTGTCAAGAGCCGAGGTGGCGCAGCAGTTAGGGTGCAGTACTGCAGGCCACTTTAGCTGACTGTGTTCAGCAGGTCAGCGGTTCAAATCTCACCGGCTCAAGGTTGACTCAGCCTTCCATCCGTCCGGGGTAGGTAAAATGAGGACCCAGATTGTTGGGGGCAATGTAAATATATATATATATATATATATATATATACACACACATTGCTTACTGGTGTACACCGCTTAGAGAGTGCTTGCACTTAAAGCGGTATATAAGTCTCATAAATAAATAAATAAATAAGTGAGGATCTTGTGATGGGTCTGGAGTGAGTCATCAGTGAGAGGCTTGTGATGGGTGTTGTGATGGGGAGGTTACATCATTGGGGGGTGAACTACTGGTGGGTGCCTTGCATGGGTTGGTTGAGGGTCGGTGCCATCGCTGGTTGGCTGTGCGGTTGATTTGGATTCTGAGGGCTTTGTAGGCTGGTTGTAGGTCAGTGTGCCCATTGATGTGTACCTCCCAATGATCCTGACCTGATGTAACCTCCCCATCATTAGATTCATTGATGACTAACACCTGACCCATCACAAGACCCATCACAGACCCTCACTTAGGAACATAAATTTTGGACTCAGTGGTGGTCATAAGTTGAAGAATACCTGTACCAATATCGTCGTCATCAGCCATTCAGCTGTTCTATGGATTAGCACTCTCCATGCCCCTCTGTCTCACACCATTTCCTGCAGATCCGCCATGGTCATCTGGTGTCAGCCTTTATAGTGTCCAGCCAACAAGTGCTAGGGCGGCCCCTTCTCCTTTTTTGGCTGATCACTCCTAGCACTATTGACTTTTCGAATGAGCAGCAAAGATAATCAGGGGACTGGAGGCTAAAACACATAAGGAACAGTTGCTGGAATTGGGTATGTCTAGTTTAATGAAGAGAAGGACGAGGGGGTACATGATAGCAGTCTTCCAATATCTCAGGGGCTGCCACAGAGAAGAGGGAGTCAAGCTATTCTCCAAAGCGCCTGAAGGCAGGACAAGAAGCAGTCAAGGAGAGAAGCAACCTAGAATTAAGAAGAAATTTCCTGACAGTTAGAACAATTAATCAGTGGAACAATCTGCCTCCAGAAGTTGTGAATGCTCCAACACTGGAAGTTTCTAAGAAGAGACTGGACAACCATTTATCTGAAATGGTATAGGGTTTCGTGCCTGAGCAGAGGGTTGGACTAGAAGACCCCCAAGGTCCCGTCCAACTCTATTATTCGATTCTATTCTAATTGGCAAAATTATTGCATTAACTAATCCGCATTTGGTTGTAAGGCTGACGTCTTTATTCTCCCAGATGTTATTCATGGCAGACATTGTAGTGTCTAACATTAACGGTCAAGGCAAATTGGTGCCAGATTAGAGTTAACGGACTTCAAGGGGTTTGGACCTAGGTCTCTTACAGGGCACAGAGAGTCCAAACTGATAATACATTTGACCCTCCCCTCCAGGTCAGCCTGGTCTTCTCCTACCGTAAGGTCTCATCCCTCTTTTCTTCTTTTGGTCTGGATATCACAAGTAGAGCAAACACCCCCACACACACACACATTTTTAGCCTTGGTTTGGTGCACATAACAATATTTTTTCTCAGTCTCCCCCTTTTGGAAATGTTCCTGAAGAATTCTTCCCAACTTGTCCAAAAAAAAGAAAAAGAAAAAAAAAAGAAGGCAATGTGAAGATTTGGGTTTTAAAACATTCACACCGGTTGATGATTACAGAATATTATCCATCCAATTTCTTTCTAATATTTCCTATGCACTTTCCTTTCTCTTTTCCACACCCGGCTTTTTTTTTTTATGGCTGTCCTAAATTTGAAGAGGTTTTTATTATTATTATTATTATTTTTAAAAAACATAGAAACCACACGAACGCGTTCCTACAGATATAGGAGATCATTATAGACTTCTGTTGGTGCTGCTGCAACTTACTTACAAATTTGTCAGTGAATCGAGGTGAATATACAGTAGTGGCCAAAACTGTGGAAACCTTTTGGGAAAAGTGTATTTTTGAGGTTTGATGGCTAATAACACCACTTTTTTTTGGAGTAGTACCATAAAATTATATATCAGTGGAAAGATAATCTAATCAAGAATGTAATGCAACAAAGTTTGTTCAATGATCTGTACTGTATTCTATGGAAAGTTACAGCCAAAGAACCAGAAAAAGGAAGCACAACTTGCTTAGGTTGATATCAGGTAGCTTTCCTTCATCTGATTGTAGCCAATGAGCATGAGTGTTTAGAGAGCCAATCAGGTGTCCTCTTGTTTTGGTCATGAGCCAATCAGATCACAGTAGGATTCAGTGATTGATGTCCTGCATTGAAGCTGAGAGGAAGACATTTGTCAGTGTGTTATGTGATCGCTATCCAGTTGGTTGGGTTTTTTGGTGTTCTTTCATTTAGTGAGCTTGTAAAACATAATAAAATTAAAGTAATGGTGCAAAGAGTTGACTGGTCGCCCAGAAAGCGATGCAAAACAGTATTATTAAGTGAATAAGGCTACAGTTATAAAGAAATTAGAAGAAAAAATGGTGGAAACTTAACCAAAGATGGCATTTCTAGTGTACACTTCTCCCAAAAGGTTTCCACAATTTTGGCCACTACTGTACGTATCCCAGGATAATGTTGTAGGATCCAATCTGGCTCGGTCGCCAGAGGTTTTTGTCTTCTGGACTCGTTCTGGAGCCCATTCCAGGAAATCTCTCTCTGATAGCCCAAAGCACAGAGGGAAGTTCCCTGAAGGTAAGTACCAGCATGAATCCCGGTGACCAACCCAGATCGGATCCTACAAATCTATCAGCCTTGGAGATGTTGGGAGCTTTGATCTTTTTGCTAGAGCTCTTGAACGAAGCTCTGCTGGTCTTGTAACTGCTGGTCCTTCCATTGGATTGGAAGGCCCCAACTTTGAATTTCCAATGGCCAGTTTCCTTTCAAAGGGAAGAAGGGACTTTTCTTTCCATTTCTCAATTTTACAGAGCGGATTTTTCCCATGGGCTTCACCCTCAGGCCGAGCAATGGTATCCGAGGAGTGGTCAGCATTATGATGCTATTGTTTTATCTTTATTTGTTTTAGAGGAATGCAGGGAAGGGGCGGCTGTGCAAGGTGCCGGCTATTTAGTGTGTTTGTCTAATTAACTTTTGGCGAAAGATTCCGAACCATTAAGAAGCTAGTTAGTAGCGCTCCGGAATAAACACATCTGGTCCTGCAAAGAGGTTCTGCCTGGTGATGGGTGACAGATGTGCTGATGGCTCCCTCTGTCCTCTCCTTTAAATAATTAACAATGTGCTGGTGGACAAGTCCTCAAAGCCAGCTGTTTGCTCCACCCTCATTAGCTTGCAGCATCTAGTCTAGTGGGAGTTTTTTTTCCGGCTTTTCCAACAAAAGTCTTTTGCTGGGCAGGGGTTGTGGGGAACGGGGAAATCACATCTTTTGAAACAAGACTAGACATTTGGCTTCTGGGGTTTACAAAGGCCCTTGAGGAGGTTGCAGTGTAGCCCAGACCACCCACACGAGAAAGTGTGTGCATTGGCTTGAGAGATTGATCTCTGCTTCTAGACACAAAAGGCATCTAGACCAATCCCACCCAGATGTTTTCATTGTTGAGAGGTGGTGGTGAACATCCCTCTTTCGAAAGCGGTAGTGACTTGTCGGAAGAATTATTTTCCCGGCTGTCCATCCTGGAACATCTGGGGACTTATGGGTAATTGCAGCGATGGAGGCAGAGAAGAGGACAGAGCAAGAGCAAGAAAGAGGACACAAATTCCACCGATTTGTAGATTTGTAAACCATCTCTACTCCATATTCTAATTGGAAAGTCTGGTTTTGCACGGCAGTGGATGCTCTGATTTGGAGAACAGGAAGACCAATGCTTCGTTTGCTTTATTCGCAAGAAAATATACATCTTATTGCTATATGTGGTTTAGGTCCGTTGGTGGCCCTTGAGACAGGCCACAAAGAACAATATTTAGTACTTCACTTTTTTAAAAAAAAAACATCCAAACTTCATTACATTTTATTCTGATTGGCAAAGCAATTCTCACTGGCATTGTCTTGTGATTTGGGCTGTTTCTGCAGTCTTTTTTTTTTCCCCTAAAAAAAAAAAAAATGGTTTTTTTTCCCCCCCACAACAGTCAACAATAGCGCAGCTGTCCTTCTGTCTAGTAGAGATCTCAAACCTGCAATTTGGCAACAAGAAAGGAACAAATTGGATAAATACCAGTAAGTGGTTGCAAAAAAAAAAAAAAGGGGGGGGGGAGACTGAAATGAACTCTACAACTTGTTTGATAGAAATGATTTAAAGAGGCATATGGTATAGTTAAGAATGCTTTCAAAAACATTGGCCTACTTTCGTGAATCGTTTTTTTCCATTATTTTAAAGTTATTAAAGCTAAAAGAAAGTGAAGTCAGGATGTGAATGGTATATATTTAAAGCATACATCTCTCTCTCTCTCCCCACAAGCAATGCACATCATTCACTGATAATTCAGGACAAAGTTGACCTAAGGACAATGCTTTTAATTAATCAATCTTTCAATTAATTAATTAATCAGTAATTTAATGAAGAGAAGGACGAGGGGTGACATGATAGCAGTGTCACCAATATCTCAGGGGTTGCTACAAAGAACAGGGAGTCAAGCTATTCTCCAAAGCACTGAAGGCAGGACAAGAAGCAACGGATGGAAACTAATCAAGGAGAGAAGCAACCTAGAACTCAGGAGAAACTTCCTGACAGAACAATTAACCAGTGGAACAATCTGCCTCCAGAAGTGGTGAATGCTCCAACACTGGAGGTCTTTAAGAAGAGACTGGACAGCCATTTGTCAGAAATGGTATAGGGTTTCCTGCCTGAGCAGGGTTGGACTAGATGACCTCCAAGGTCCCTTCCAACTGTTGTTGTTATTATTATTATTATTATTAATCATCATCGCACAATCAGCCAGATGTTCAGACTGGATTTGGCATTTTTGTCTACATATCAAGTTCTCACCAAGGACCTGGGATAGGCAGATGTGGATGTTTGATGGTATTACATAGGATGGAAGCAGTTCCTAGTAAGGCCGCCTTTTGCAATTGACTAATGGCGAATTTGTCAATGCCAGTGGTGTTCAAGTGGTGCTCCAGTTGTTTTGGGATTGCACCCAAGGAGCCTATGACTATTGGTACTACCCTTGCTTGCTTTTGCCACAGTCTTTCTATTTCTATTTGTAGGTCTTTGTATTTTGTTATCTTCTCCAGTTCTTTCTCTTCTATTCTGCTATCTCCAGGCACTGCCACGTCCACTATCCAGACTTTTTTGTCTTTCTTATCGACAATTGTTAAGTCCGGGGTGTTATATTGCAGGTGCTTCTTCTTCTTCTTCTTGTTGTTGTTGTTGTTGTTGTTATTATTATTATTATTATTATTATTATTATGTTACTGAAGATGTGGGGCTGTTGATAAAAATGGGTGGGGTGAGGATCACTGTCTGTCAAGATTATTTATTATTGGTTGGGACCACTTTCTCATGGCGGTCAAGATCCAGTGCAGGTAGTCCTCGACTTATGACCACAATTGAGCCCAAATTTATGTGGCTAAGTGAGACAGTTGTTAAGTGAATTTTGCCCCATTTTACGACCTTCCTTGCGGCATTTGCTAGGTGAATCACTGCAGTGGTTAAGTTAGCAACAGGGTTGTTAAGCGAATCCGGCATTCCCCGTCGACTTTGCTGATCAGAAGGTCACAAAAGGGGACCACACAACCCCAGGACAAGGCAACCGTCACAAATATGAATCAGCTGCAAAGCATCCGAATTTTGATCACGTGACCAAGGGGACGCCGCAACGGTCCTGAGAAAAATATTCATAAGTCCCTTTTTTTCAGTGCTGTTGTAACTTCGGCCACTAAGTGAACGGCTGTAACTCAAGGACTATCTGTAGTTGAGCCCAGAATTTGGAGAGCCTTCTGCATTTCTTTTTGCCAAATTGCAGGTTTGAGATCTCTATTAGGCAGAAGGACAGCTGTGCTATTGTTGAGTGTTGGGGAAAAAACCCATTTTTTTAGGGGGGGGGGAAGGCTGCATAAACAGCCGGGATCACAAGAAGAGGCCAGCAAGAATTGCTTTGTCCCGGCCTCGCTTTTGTGACCTTCGCAAAATGAGGCAAGACTCCCTTAACAGCTGTCTCACTTAGCAACAGAAACTTTGGGCTCAAGGACGGCCTGTATGCTTGTGACGTGAGTGCGGTTAGTTTTCACCTTCATTGTTTCCTTTGCTTTCCCAAATTATCTCAGATATTCTTCCAGCCATCCAAGGATCTCCTAACTGCGTGCGTAGTCTTATTAATAATAACTAATCATTATTCCATGCTGGCTAGGGAATTCTGGGAGTTGAAGTCCACAAGTCTTAAAAGTTGCCAAGTTTGGAGAGCCCTGATATGGGCCTAATTTGATCTGGAGGTTTGAAATTTGGAGTGCGCTTGACATTCAACAGCCGTCCAGTTTAATAATAATAATAATAATAATAATAATAATAATAATAATAATAATAATAATAATAGTCATAGGCTCCTTGGGTGCAATCCCAAAACAACTGGAGCACCACTTGAACACCATTGGCATTGACAAATTTGCCATTAGTCAATTACAAAAGGCGGCCTTATTGGAACTGCTTCCATCCTGCGACAATACCTGTAATACCATCAAACATCCACATCTGCCTATCCCAGGTCCTGGGTAAGGACTCGATAGGTAGACAAAATGCCAAATCCAGTCTGAACATCTGGCTGACTGTGCGATGATCCAAAATAATAATATATCCCTCTGTTAATGCAGCCTAGCACTGTGTTGGCTTTTTTGGCAGCTGCAGCACACGGCTGGCTCATATTTAAGTGATTGTCCATTAGGACTCCGAGATCCCTCTCACAGTTACTACTGTTGAGCAAGGTACCCCTTATACTATAGCTGTGCATTTGGTTTTTCTTGCCTAAATGTAGAACCTTACTTTTTTCACCATTGGATTTCATTTCGTTAGATAGCGCCCAGTGTTCAAGTCTGTCCATATCCTCCTGTATCCTAAGCCTGTCTTCTGGAGTGTTGGCTATTCCTGCCTCAAGATGTAACTCAAAAGTCTCGTCCAAACATTAGAAATAGGGAGGAATCAAACACCTCCAGCTGCTTCATTTTCTCCACAGAAAGAAATGAAAAGAGTGAGAATGGCAGATCTTTAGAGAGCATTAAATCTTCCAGCTGGAGGTCATCAGAGCTTTCACCCCCAACAAATGTTTGAAATATTTCCTGGAGAGAGCAGAGATGTAGAAAATCAGCACAGCGCCTCCAAATTATCTAGCAAAGATCCTCCATTATGTCGATTAAATCAGCATGGAAAGGGCGCCACTTTGAAATAAAGCTTTCAAAACTATATGAAAACTATAGTTAATTGCATTCTGCACTTAGTGTTCAGGGGGTGGGCGGGTCAGATCTGGCGAGCGGCGCTAACAAATGCACACTGACTTGTCCATGTGGGGTATTGTGCTTTGCGGCTTCCGATTACTGGATGGTTGAAATATCAAGAGCGTTGGCATAATAGTTTGGCCTGGGAAGAGGCCCCCTCATCGCTCATTTCATTGGGGTGCCAGGTCAGCAGGGCATACTTAGCAAAGCTTGGCCTGGTCTGAGGAGGACTCATTTGTTTTAGTGTTGTGCCTTGCTGGCAATGTTCTTTGTTGGGTATTTAGGAGAAGTAGTCTAATACAGTGAATTACAGTGCCACAGAGAAAGTTGACATGGAGAGCAATAAATGGCCCTTATTGCTGTCTCCCCCTGTCTCAAAAGCAATAAACATTTGGGTAGTGCCTGTGTTGGCCTGGCACCCATTCATACATTATTGAGTGTTCCAAACCTGCCCCAGTCATGCCCAATGTAAAAATCCAGTTTGTGTCACAAGCGCACCCTGGGCTACTTGAGCCTATACTGGTAGTCCTGAGCTCACAACCACAACTGAGCCCCACATTTAAGTTGCTAAGCAAAACATTTGTTAAGTGAATTCTGCCCAATTTCTTGCCACAGTTGTTAATAAGGGAATCACTATTGTGCAGAGGTCTTCAAACTTGGCCCTTTTATGACTTGTGGACTTCAACTCCTGAGGAATTCTGGGAGTTGAAGTCCATAAGTCATAAAAAGGCCAAGTTTGAAGACCTCTGCTGTATACAGTGTAAAAACCTGATGGGCTTAGAGCAGGGGTCTTCAAACTTGGCCCTTTTATGACTTGTGGACTTCAACTCCCAGAATTCCTCAGCCAGACACCCCAGCTGAGGAATTCTGGGAGTTGAAATCCACAAGTCATAAAAGGGCCAAGTTTGAAGACCTCTGCTGTAGTGGTTACGTTAGTAACACGGTTGTTAAGTCAATCTGGCTTCCCCGTTGACTTTGCTTGTCAAAAGGTCGCAAAAGGTGATCACATGACCTCATAAATGTAAGTCAGTTGCCAAGCAATTGAATTTTGGTCACCTGACCCTGGGGATGCTGCAACAATTGTAAATATGGGAAAAGGTCACAAGTCACTTTTTCAGTGCTGTTGTAACTTTGAACGGTCACTAAATGAATGCTTAAAAGCCCAGTCTGAATGAGGATTTTTGTCAATTAAATACCCGAGCACATAACACTTGGACATGGGAATAATTAATGTTGAAAAAAGAAGGGCAGATTCTGACGTTCGCACCTTAATGCATAGCATTGCAGGTGAATTTCACAAAAGTTCTGAAAATAAGTATGTTTCCATATATGTTTTAGAAACAAATCTTTAGGGGATATTTCAAGTCTGTTTTGATCTATCTTTCAGTTCTGAGAAATCTACAATCCTGAATAGAGTGAGTCCTCGACTTACGACCACAATTGAGCCCAATATTTATGTTGCTAAGTGAGACATTTGTTAAGTCGCTGGGGAATTCTGGGAGTGAAGTCCACCTGTCTTTAAACGGCCAAGGTCAAGAAACACTGACATAAAGGATAGTTGAGATAAACTGTCATATAGCTGGCAGAACTGGTTCAAGAAAGGCCGTGGTTTAGCTTTAATAATTTTATAAAGAACAGACGGAAATTTGATCAAATATTATTAAAAACAGATGAAAACCTGATTAAGAAGCTTTACAGATTTCTGCTAAACTTGAAGATGGAAGAAGAACAAGTAAAAGAAACAATGATAACATAGGCAAAAAACTTTGGATATTCTATTGACTTGGAAGACTGGCAAAAATTAGGGGATAGAAATATGAAATTGACTAAAGCAGTTTCGTATAAAGAAAATTTGTATAAAATGTTTTATAGATGGCCTATGACACCGGTAAGATTAGCCAAAATGTTTAAAAATACTTCAAATAATTGCTGGAAATGTAAACAAAGGCCAAATACTTGCTACCATATCTGGTGGGTATGATCCCTTCCCTAACCCCATAAAACCCAATAAAAACTTTTATAAAAAAAACAAAAATAAATAAATAAAATGCTCCTGAGACCGTAAATCCACAAACATCTGTGAAGATCTGACTCTTCCAGCTGAAAGATAAGCATATAAGGAAACTTGCTGAGGCTGTTCGAATTCAGACCAGGAGCAGCTGATCTCTAATCCTTAACATGTGTTTGGGTTTTCCCAAAGTTATTTGAAGAAAGAAGAAACCACTTTCCTATTTATGTTTCTCTGCTGCCTAATTTCTCTTTTGTAGAAAGCCCCACCAAGTCCTAATTAGGGGCCTTTATGCTATTTCTATGTTGTTGGCGTGGTAATTAGTGTGTTTATTGCCAGTCCTGACATTTTTATGGACATGAGTGAATCCATGTAATTCTTCACATCTCAAGAACTGACAGTTGGATTGACCACTCCAATTTTTTTTTTTCAGATAGTTATTTTTATTACTTCTATGCTCCTGGGAGGACAGTTGAGCTAGGATTCATAGTTATGGTTTTCTATTGATAACAATATTGGCCATATACGTCTTTTGTAAGTTAAGTTGAGTCCAGGGTTTTGGGTCTCATTGGGCCATTGGCCAGCAGGATGAGTTGCTGGTACTGCCTTTTTACCACTGAATGTTTCTTAACTGTAACTTGGTCTACTAATCTGTTTCCAGATCCAGTACGAAGCATTGATACTGAATCTCTTGAATAGGGACCAAGAATATTTATCTATATTCACTCAACTCACTTTATAATGCCCTGGTAAGACCACGCTTGGAATGCTGCATCCAGTTTTGGTCGCCACAATGTTAAACAATGTTGAGACTCTAGAAAGAGTACAGAGAAGAGCAACAAAGATGATTAGGGGTTTGGAGGTTAAAACATATAAGGAACGGTTGCTGGAATTGGGTATGTTTAGTTTAATGAAGAGAAGGACAAGGGATGACATGATAGCAGTGTTCCAATATCTCAGGGGCTGCCATAAAGAAGAGGGAATCAAGCTATTCGCCAAGGTACCTGAAGGCAGGACAAGAAGCAACGGGTGGAAACTAATCAAGGAGAGGAGCAACCTAGAACTAAGGAGACATTTCCTAACACTGAGAAAAATTAACCAGGGGAACAATTTGCCTCGTGAAATTTGCCTCTGAAATGGTATAGGGTTTCCTGCCTGAGCAGGGGGTTGGACTAGATGACCTCAAAAGTCCCTTCCATCATCCAGTTAGAACAATTAACCAGTGGAACAGCCTGCCTCCAGAAGCGATGAATGCTCCAACACTGGAAGTTTTTAAGAAGAGACTGGACAGCCATTTGTCCCAAATGGAGTAGGGTTTCCTGCCTGAGCAGGGGGTTGGACTCGATGACCTCCAAGGTCCCTTCCAACATTATTATTATTATTATTATTATTATTATTATTATTATTATTATTATTATTATTATTATTATTATTATTATTGTCATCGTTGTTGTTGTTGTTATTGTGTGTTATGGTTCATGGGGTTGCAAAGAGTTGGACACAACTTAGTGACTGAACAACAACAAAATGCACTCAAGTCTTGAGTAATCTATGGAGGTCTCTCGTCCAGAAGCCCCGTGAAGTAAAAAAGTCTTATTGTTTACATGAGACTTTTCTTATTTAATTTTCGACTTACAACCATTTATTTAAAGACCGTTTAAAGTTACAATGGCACTGAAAAATGTGACATGACTATTTTTCATACTTACGACTGTTGCAGCATCCCCGTGGTTATGTAATCAAAATTGGGGTGCTTGGCAACTGGTTCCTATTTATGATGGTTGCAGTGTCTCAAGGTCATGTGATCCCCTTTTGGGACCTTCTGACGAGCAAAGTCAATGGGGAAGCCAGATTTACTTAACCGGTGTTCCTAGAAGAGATCAACCCCGACTACTCTTTAGAAGGCCAGATCCTGAAGTTGAAACTCAAGTCCTTTGGCCACCTAATGAGAAGGAAGGACTCACTGGAGAAGAGCCTGATGCTGGGAAAGATGGAGGGCAATAGAAGAAGGGGACGACAGAGAATGAGGTGGCTGGATGGAGTCACTGAAGCAGTAGGGGTGAATTTAAATGGACTGCAGAAGATGGTAGAGGACAGGAAGACCTGGAGGAACGCTGTCCATGGGGTCGCGATGGGTCGGACACGACTTCGCAATTAACAACAACTGCAGTGATTCACTTACCAACTGTGGCAAGAAAGGTCGTAAAATGGAGGCAAATGGAACAACGCTCACTTAACAACTGTCTCTCTTAGCAATAGAAATGCTCTGTTCAATTGTGCCTGTAAGTCGAGGACTGCCTATAGTTTAATTCTGAATTTTTGCTTTGAGCTGTTTAGCAAACCAGTTAACACCATTAAGATTTGGCTCAAATGTCACATGTTTTAACTATATCTGGTCAATCCACTGTATAGGCATACTATTAAATGTTGTGATTTCTTCTTCTTTTCTTTCAGAACTATGGATGTCTTCGTTAGTTTGAATCAAGGGCAATCGCTCATTTCCAGCTCTTTAACCATTACGGCAACAGAATGTGTAAGTACACAGCCAATAAGAGCCAGAAAGAAGTATATTTATATCGGGGAGGCTATATTTTTTAAAACAAAACTAGGTAATCCATATCTGAGTATCTAATTTTAAAAGAGGCTATACTCATGAGATGCATCTGAAGCCAGGCATACTTGCTTTCACTTTTATTTAAAAAAAATGGCAGGGATTATTATCCTAAAAGTTTCTATGGAGATTCTCAGTCATCCAGGTCTTAGTTCTCCCAAATGTGCTTTTTCATGAGGCAACTGGACTTCGTTGTTTTTCTTTTGCTTCTCATCCAAGAAGCTTCTTCTGCTCTGACTGGATGGTGGGGAATGGAAGGATTTATACTCCTTGCAGACAGCTGGTGGTTTGCATTCTTTTAGAGAATCATTGAGGCCATTTGGAAGTTTACCTCAGAGTCACCTAAGTAGTACAAGTGGGTGTGGATCCTTCTTGGAACTGCTGAAAGGACCGTGTTGTAGACTGGAGATAGATGATGTTGTACCCCTCCCCCTCTGTTGAGAGAGGGCTGTTCAATTTTGACACAGATGGCCTCTTTGACCCCTCTTTCAAACCAGTGGTCTTCTCTGTCCAAAATGTGGACCTTGCTGTCTTTCAAAGAGCGCCTTTGTCTTTTAAATGCAGATGCAGTCTTCAAAGAAAAACAAGAAAGTCCAGTTGCCTCATGAAAAAGCATCTTTGGGTATCCTAAAAGTTGTTACTCTGGCTGCCAACTTTCAAATGAACTTGGCTGCCACGGCAATGGGAGGAGGGAAATGTATTATTTTCGTTTAGACATAACAATAACTGTTCTATGTGAACCAAGGTCACGCTACCTAAGTTTTGGCGGGCTGAGGCTTCCCTTAGAAAGCCCGTCAAAATAGCTAATTGGGGATTGTGATTTATGACATATTAGGGGTGGGAAGTTCAACTTGTTACTTTGTAACCTGGGGGGGGAAAACTTTCAGTCTTGGTTTCCCCTTTGCTTGTGCTGATACTATGTAGCCATTAAATATATTCTTTGAGGAAAGCAATTGCCTCAGAGTTCTTATTTCTATTGGTCTCATCAATCGGAATCGTGACACTTACATCTTAGGTGGGCATTATTTGAGTCAATAGCAAAGGCCACTTCATTTAACATATATTTTGGGGAGCTGGGAAGGATGAAGGATGAAGTCTGAGTGATGCAGAGTTGGTCAAGCTAGACAGAATCAAAAGTATCCTCTTATTTCTTGGGAGAAAACTTGGGGATTTTTCTTTCGTTTTTGCTGTTAATCTGATATTTGTTTTGCTTTTATATGTACAGGTAGTCCTCAGCTTAACAACCATTCATCTAGTGACCGTCAAATGTTGACAAAAGTGACTTATAACCAATCCTCACACTTATGACCACTGCAGCATCTCCACAGTCAGGTGATCAACAGTTGGGTGCTTGGCAACCAGCATGAATTTCTAATGGTTGCGGTGTCTTGCAGTCATTTGTTCACCCTCTGTGACCTTCCCAGCCAGCTTTTGACAAGCGAAGTCAATGGGGGAAGCTGGATTCGCTTAACAACTGCCAGACTCACTTAACGAGTGCAGTGATTTGCTTAGCAACCCCGGCAAAAATAAAAAAGAGTTATAAAGTTGGGTGTGACTCAATTAACAGCCGCCTTAGCAATGGAAATTCTGGTCCCAAATGTGGTCGTAAGTTGAGGACTATCTGCAACTGTAGGCTCATGCTGTACTCTTTGTGACTTTCCTACCTCCGAATGACAAGAAAACATTCCTCTTATTTTTCGGCAATTTGCATGGCAATTTGCATGCAGGTAGAGATTAGAGCATTTCGAAAGAGAGATTGGGGTGGCAAGATGGCTCAGATTTCCACTCCTGTCTTAGATGGAGAAGAAATCTTCAAATGATGTCTCTCCAGGAATCTCTTAGATCTTATTTCTGGAGAAATAATACCTTATAATACTTTATAATACCGACCTTATTCATAGCCAAACCCTTCCATAGGTCTCTGTGATACCAAAATGATGACGCATATCATAATAGAATAACAGAGATGGAAGGGACCTTGGAGGTCTTCTAGTCCAACCCCCTGCTCAAGCAGGAGACCTCATACCGGTGGTTCTCAACCTGTGATCTGCGGACCTCTAGGGGTCCACAATGTCATCACGGGGTGTGTGTGTCCACGAAGGGTTGAAGAAATGTAATGATTTATGAGTTAAGTCTTTGGGGTCCACGGCCATGGTCCGTGGCCCCAAAAGTTATTTAAAGGGGGATCTTGAGGTGAAGAAAAGGTTGAGCTCCACTGCCCTATACCATTTCAGACAACCTCTTTTTAATAAAAGCCGCCAGTGTTGGAGCGCCCACAACTTCTGGAGGCAACTTGTTCCACTAATTAATCGTTCTCACTGTCAGGAAATTTCCCCTTAGTTTTAGGTTGGTTCTCTCCTTGATGAGCTTCCATCCATTGCTTCTTGTCCTGCCTTCAGGTGCTTTGGAGACTAGATTGACCCCCTCTTTTTACGACCTCATGACACAATCTCCTATTTGCTTTGTGCTGTTGCCAGCAAAGACATAAGGGGAGGAGTTTATATGCGATAGTACAATGTACATTTCATCATTTGCCCTCCCCTTCCTCTCCTGCATGTGCCGGTATGCCCCCATGAGTCCATTTCTGCCATCTCCGGCCCAAACATGGTTGAGAGAATCCTGGGAGTGATAATCAAGAGAAGGACCAGGGTGGCATGAGAGCAGCATTCCAATATCTCAGGGGTTGTCACAAAGAAGAGGGAGTCAAGCTCTTCTCCAAAGCGCCTGAAGGCAGGACAAGAAGCAACGGATGGAAACTAATCAAGGAGAGAAGCAACCTAGAACTAAGGAGAAACTTCCTGACAGTGAGAACAATTAACCAGTGGAACAGCCTGCCTCCAGAAGCAGTAAATGCTCCAACACTGGAAGTTTTTAAGAAGAGATTGGACAGCCATTTGTCCGAAATGGTGTAGGGTTTCCTGCCTGAGCAGGGGGTTGGACTAGATGACCTCCAAGGTCCCTTCCAACTTTACTATTATTACTAAAATGAATTCGATCTGCATTTTTGTCAGATTGCTGCAATGCAGGCATTACCAAGAGGCTTTTGAGTATGTGCGTTTAATTTCCAATGAGAGAGACAGAGAGAATGGTCCAACACTGGAAGTTTTTAAGAGACAGCCATTAGTCTGAAATGGTATAGGGTTTCCTACCTGAGCAGGGGGTTGGACTCCAAGATCCCTTCCAACATCATCATCATCATCATCATCATCATCATTATTATTATTGTTGTTGTTGTTGTCGTCGTGGTCGTCGTCGTTGTCATTGTTATTCTATTATTATACTATTGTTGTTATTGTCGTCGTTGTCGTTGTCATTGTTATTCTATTATTATACTATTATTCCTATTTTTTGCATATAATTTTTATTAAGGATTTTGATTACAGTAATAAAAACTAACACACCTAAATGTGAAAAAAAGGAAAAGCAGTAGATAAATTATAGTAAATAATAAAAGTAATAAAAAGTGCAAAGAAAAAGAAAGAGAAAAAGAAGGATAGGAAAAAAGAAGAGAAATATATAAAGATGACTTCTGGCTTTCATTAAGAGAAGGGACAAATTGTCCTTGGTCACCCTTCTGGCACAGGCTGCTGTTATTTACATACAAGGATTATTTGCTAGTAACACACTCCACAGCTCATAAAAGGCTCCTAAACCCACTTCCCTGGAGAGGCTCTATTGAGATGCATCTCTAGCCTCTTTAAAGAACAAAGAACGCTCTTCTTTCACCTCTGGAAAACGGCCCCAGGAGATTTATTCCAAGCAAGTTTAGATCATAATGATCATCTTCCAAAAGAAGGATTTTTTTTTTCCCTCTCTGTCTCTCTCTCTCTGTCTCTCTCATTGGAAATTAAACACACATACTCCAAAGCCTCTTGGTAATGCCTGCGTTGCAGCAATCTGACAAAAATGCAGATCGAATTCATTTTAGTAATAGTAATAGTAGTAAAGTTGGAAGGGACCTTGGAGGTCATCTAGTCCAACCCCCTGCTCAGGCAGGAAACCCTACACCATTTCGGACAAATGGCTGTCCAGTCTCTTCTTAAAAACTTCCAGTGTTGGAGCATTTACTGCTTCTGGAGGCAGGCTGTTCCACTGATTAATTGTTCTCACTGTCAGGAAGTTTCTCCTTAGTTCTAGGTTGCTTCTCTCCTTGATTAGTTTCCACCCGTTGCTTCTTGTCCTGCCTTCAGGTGCTTTGGAAAATAGCTTAATTCCCTCTTCTTTATGGCAGCCCCTGAGATATTGGAATACTGCTATCATGTCCCCCCTTGTCCTTCTCTTCGTTAAACTAGACATACCCAATTCTAGCAACCGTTCCTTATATGTTTTAGCCTCCAGTCCCCTAATCATCTTTGTTGCTCTTCTCTGTACTCTTTCTAGAGTCTCAACATCTTTTTTACATCGTGGTGACCAAAACTGGATGCAGGATTCCAAGTGTGGCCTTACCAAGGCATTGTAGAGTGGCATTAATACTTCACGTGATCTTTTATGGGCATTGTTTTACTTTTTTGATGATGTTTATTAGTTCTGGATTAATGAAAGTTTTTGCCGGAAAAAAAATATTAACAACCCACCACACTTGGTCAACCGGTAAAAATAACAACATGTTTAGATTTTTAAGCAGCTGGAATTCAGTGTCTATATGTTTGCAGCAATACAGGCAGTGGTGGGATTCAACCGGTTCGCACCACTTCAGCAGAACTGGTAGCTAATTTTTTGTTGCCCAGGCCCAGAATGGACTTCTGGAAGCGGCATCCACACAGAGAACCGGTTGTTCCCATATTTGAATCCCACCACTGCATACAGGGTAAACTCAGTTGTCGAGTTTTGCCATCTCTGTGAGTCTTCAAAATGTTTCTGATTCAGAATCTGAAAAGGCGCATGTGCTGCTTAATAGAGGAAAGCCACAGGATGCTTTTAGGCTGAACTTACACAGGCATTTGCTATCCCAACCTTTTATGTCACTTTCATAAACAGGAAACGTATTTGCTGACTTCTACGGGCAGAGAAAGCCGCAGCTTTTCATGCAAAACATGAAATCCCGACATTAAAAAACTGCTGAAGTGCAAAGTTGGCCTACAGAGTCATAGTGCACACTGGAAGGTTTTAAGAAGAGACTGGACAGCCATTTGTCTGAAATGGTATAGGGTTTCCTGCCTGAGCACGGGGTTGGACTAGATGACCTTTAAGATCCCTTCCAACTATTATTATTGTTGTTGTTGTCATTGTTGTTATTGTTATTGTTGTATTTAGAGGCACGTGCTGTTAACATTCATTAAATTGCTCATTTGGTGCTTAGAGGAAATAAAACTAAGAAGAGGATAGAAACATAGAATCATAGAATATCAGAGTTGGAAGGGACCTTGGAGATCTTCTAGTCCAACCTCCTGCTCAAGCAGGAGACCCTATGCAATTTCAGACATGTGACTGTCCAGTCCCTTCTTAAAAGCCTCCAGTGAAGGAGCATTCACCGCTTCTGGAGGCAGGTTGTGCATATGTGCACTATGACTCTGTAGGCCAACTTTGCATTTCAGCAGTTTTTTAATATTTGGGATTTCATGTTTTGCATGAAAAGCTGCGGCTTTCTCTGCCCGTAGAAGTCAGCAAATACGTTTCCTGTTTATGAAAGTGACATAAAAGGTTGGGATAGCAAATGCCTATGTAAGTTCAGCCTAAAAGCATCCTGTGGCTTTCCTCTATTAAGCAGCACACAATCACTGCTGATTGATTGTTCTTACTGTAAGGAAATTTCTCCTTAGTTCTGGATTGGTTCACTCTTTGAGTAGTTTCCATCCATTGTTTCTTGTCTTGCCTTCAGGTGCTTGGAAAATAGGTTGACCCCCCCCCTCTTTGTGGCACCCCTTCAAATAATGGAGAACTGTTATCATATCTTCCCTGTTCCATCTTTTCACTAGACCAGCCATACCTAATTCCTGCAACCGTTCATCATATGTTTTAGTATGCTGGCCCCTAATCATCTTTGTTCCTTTTCTGCACAAATATATGAACCAAGAACCTGCTTATTCTTTTCTTTAACCTGGTGGTGCTTTCTTACTGCTAATCTACCCCATTAGATTCTATTTTACGTCTTTATTTATATCCCACCTTTGTTATCTTTATAAAGAACTCAAGACACTGAACATATTTTATACTCCTATTTTGTCTACAACAACAAACCTGCAGGGTGGGTTGATCCAAGAGAGAGAGACTGGTCCAAAGTCACCTAGCTGGCTTTCATGCCTAGGACAGAACTAGAACTCGCAAGTCTCCTAGTCCAGTGATGGCGAACCTTTTAGAGACCGAGTACCCCAAAACTGCCCCCCCACCCCTGTACCCAGTCCGCCGTGCCCACGGCCCACCACAGATCACCCAGGTAGCCCAGCAGTGCTGTGGTGGCCGCGCCCTCCGCCTGTGCCCCGCAGCATCAACTGCGTGTGACGGGGCGCAAGGGTGGAGTCTTGTCCCTGCTGCCCAGTTACCATGTCCTTGGCTGCGCTGCTTCATGTGGGCCATGCCCAGGGGCGACTCTCCTCCGGGGGGCTGCTGGTGGGGGCCGTGGGAGGAAGCGGGGCTGGGGCAACGGTGAGTATGCCCACAGAGAGGGCTCCGAGTGCCGCCTCTGGCACGCGTGCCATAGGTTCGCCACCACTGTCCTAGTCTCTAGGCCGGGTGGGCAACTACTATGGCGACTTTATGACTTGTGGAGTTTAGCTCCTTATTGGCTGGCTCAGGAATTCTGGGAGTTGAAGTCTACAAGTCATAAAGTTGCCATTATTGTCTACCATGTTCCAGGCCAGCATCTTGACTTATTTTTTTTTTTATTTATTTTTTTAAAATCAACTATAAGGCTAGCTTTTCATCCCAGCAGTCTATATTAGGGGTCTTCAAAGTTGGCCCATTTATGGCCAAGTCATAAAAGGGCCAAGTTTGAAGACCCCTGATATAGATTGTGTCAGCGAGCCCGTCATAGAACAAGAAAGGAATGTGCAGATAACGCCGAAGTCCGTATCCTATTTTGTCTCGGTCCGATTTAGCATGATTCAGAAAGAGAGCCCTGCCTTTTCATTACCATAAACGTGAATTAAATTTTATTATCTTTCTGTCTCTCTCTCTTTTTTTTTTTGATAGACAAATGGCATTGTGGCACTGATAATTATCCTCATTTTGTTACTGTTGCTGGGGATTGCTGCTCTATGGTGGTTTTGGCCTCTGTGTTGCAAAGTGGTAAGTAAACTTTTTCCTCTCTGGCTGGCTGGGGAATTCTGGGAGTTGAAGTCCACATTTCTTAACGTGATTTCTTATACAGTGCTCTGTAGTCTTCCCTCAGTTTGGGTGAGCAGCATAGCCAATGTATTATTGATTTGCGAAGGTTATGCTCCAGTTGGAATGACTGAGGCATCTTTCCTTGCAAACTGAATGCCAATATAAATATCATTGCAACTGGCACCTTGGTCTGCTTTTCCTGAACTGCTGGCTCATCAGCAAGACCTTAATTGGTCGACTTCTGGAGTTTATATTCCTGCACCTTTCCGTGCTAATTAGCATTCCCTTAAATTCCCTACCGAACTAATTTAAAAAAAAACAACAACACATGGAACCGACGTTAATATCTGGATAAATCCCCCTTTACCTTTAAAAGCTTCTTATTAATCTTAATAGGGTGCTATGAGAAAACAACACTGAGTTCTAAAATCCCAATTTTATCCCAAAGTGTCGTCTTTGAGACAGTGATAGTTGGCCCAAGATAGGGCGCCACGTTTTATTGTAGTGATAGCATATATCAGTGATGGCGAACCTTTTAGAGACCGAGTGCCCAAAAACCAGCCTCACCTGCCCCCACTCCATTCCAGCTCCGCCCCATCCCACCCGCTCTGCCCCGCTCTGCCCCCAGCCCAGCCCTACCCACCCTCAGGGCCACCCACTGCCTCCACGGCCTGCCGCAGATTGCCCAGGTAGCCCAACAGCGCCATGGTGGCCATGCTCTCTGCCCACACCCCACAGCATCATCTGCACGTGACGGGGCACAAGGGCGGAGTCTTGTCCTTGCTGCCCAGCTGCCATGTCCTTGGCTGCACTGCTCCGCACCGGCTATGCTCGGGGGCGACTCTCCTCTGGGGGGGCTGCTGGTGAGGAGGGGGCCATGGGGGGAGGTAAGGCTGGGACGACGGCGTGAGTTCCCACAGAGAGGGCTCTGAGTGACACCTCTGGCACTTGTGCCAAAGGCTCGCCACCACTGGCATATATGCAATTTTAGGTAGTCCTCGATTTACAACTATTCATTTACTGACCATTCAATGTTACAAGGTCTCTGAAAAAAGTGCTCTTATGACCGTTTTTCCCACTTAACGACCGTCGCAACATCCCCACAGTCACATGATCAAAATTCAGACGCTTGGCAATTGACTCTTATTTATGACGGTTGCAGCGTCCCGGGGTCATGTGATCCCCTTTTGACAAGAAACGTCAAAGGGGGGGGGAGAGAAGCCAGATTCAATTCACAACCGTGTTAACTAACATAACAACCGCAATCATTCACTTAACAAATGTGGCAAGCAAGGTTGTAAAACGGGGCAGAATTCACTTAACAACTGCCTGGCTTAGTACTGGAAACTTTGGGCTCAACTGTGGTCGTAATTCGAGGACTACCTGTGCTTGTAACTTTGGTTCCTGCATTTTCCCCCCCCCCCAAATAGAATGGCATAAAGCTGGCCTTCTTTTTCAACAACTGGCACTGTTCTGGTTAAAGCCCGATATTTGCCATTTTAGTTCAGCTCGCGCCTGCCCTACATTGCAGGACAGGAATAGAACAAAATTTGCATTGAAGGAGGACCGTTTCCTTTTCCCCCTACTTCTCCCCCCCCCTCCTGACCAGTCAGTCTTCCTCGCTGGCAGCAGCCAGTTGGCATCTAGCGTGTCCAA
Source organism: Crotalus tigris (assembly GCF_016545835.1). Classification (NCBI taxonomy): domain Eukaryota; kingdom Metazoa; phylum Chordata; class Lepidosauria; order Squamata; family Viperidae; genus Crotalus; species Crotalus tigris. The sequence goes on from NW_024100490.1 coordinate 462,328, forward strand.
GGAACTGGGGGCATCCTGCTATAATTGTTGGCAGGAGCCAGTTGGTGATTTTTATTTATTTATTTTTGACTTGATCTGCAGTCCGGGCAGGCCTCGCCAGGTTGTGGAGCGGGTTTTCTCCTTTGTGAAAAAGAGTTGGCTGTTGACAGTTTGTTCGCTCTTTCGTGAGCGTTAGCAAACATCTGACTGCATCAAGCTGGCTTTGGACTCTGGGGCTGACATTTTATAATGCCCACCACATTCAAGCATTGGAGAAGTGCTAATGAGCACACCAAGGGGCAGTTGCCTGAAGACACTCGTTTATTTTTTTTTTTAAAATGAACTCAGTATCTTTACCAATCTCTCTACTTACCTACCTACCTACCTACTTACTGTATCTGTCTATTTGTCCATCTGTCTGTTTAATTATCTATTATGGAGCAAAACCGGCTGTCTTCTAAAACGAAGTCTTAAATCCCTCCTCCCCTCCCCTTGTTTGGCTAAATAAACACCCAGCAGCCTGTTCTTGACAATGATAATAATACCAAACCCTAAAAATTGGAGAAGACTCAAACTCTGCATATGGTAAACAAAATGGAGATTTTGTCTCCTGGGCTCTTGCGATGGTGTTTAAGAAATGTGAATGAAATAGAAATACTTGACATCTTGGCAATATTATGTCTTTTAACATGTGCAAGTTCTCAGGATGAAGGAATTACAGACGCTCTTTCTTTCCCTTCCGGCCCCCGTGGAAAATAAGGAGAGCTTCCTGAGCTGGTTTTGAGGGAAATGATGGATTTGAAGTAATTTTAGGGGGCCCCATGCTGTTAATAAAGTTGATTTAATTAAAATACTTTGGTGGGGGCGAGATCTTATCCATTTTTGTTTCTCCTAGGGGAGCGTTAAGCCTTAAGTGTTGTGCCCAGTCTGGAAAAAAAAATCCTAATAACCGTAGTTTATATAGAATTAAACCAGATGCATATCGCAGAATATAAAATCATTGCAATAAAAAAGATCTCCAGGTTTGCTACTGTTAACATTAATAGAGATGCAGCCTGGATCCAATTGGAAATTTGATCTCATTATTTGGAGGGCGCCATTACAGGAAGTCCTCAACTTATAGCCATTTGTTTAGTGACTATTCAAAAAGTTACTTATAACCATTTTTCACAAGGCCGTTGCAGCATCCCCATGGTCACATGGTTAAAGTATCTAAGGACTGTATACCAGGGGTCTTCAAACTCGGCCCTTTTATGACTCGTGGACTTCAGCTCCCAGAATTCTATAGCCAGCGTGTCTGGCTGAGGAATTCTGGGAGTTGAAGTCCACAAGTCATAAAAGGGCCGAGTTTGAAGACCCCTGGTTTTAACGAATATTTGCCATTCTCTCCTTTATCATCTAATTTGTCCCTTCATCAATAGGTTATTAAGGATCCTCCTCGGCTACAGCCTACAGCTCCAATAGAGGTAAGCTTCCAAACTGCTCCGATGGCTTGCTCTTTACAAAAGTAGATCACCGTGTTGCCAATGACTTAGAAATACAATTTAAGGTTGACCCAACTTGATTTATTTGCCTCATGAAGGATCCTTTTGCTTTTCCCATCCTGCAATAGTTGGCGATATAAATAAATGGTGAATTTGAAGGTCCGTAGGATGGGGGCACCAGGAGGAGAAAGAAGCAGAAATGAGTCAATTATCTTCAAATAACCATTTTTTATTCATTTATTTTTCCTTATTCCCAGGACAGAGTGTTAAGTGAGCCTGCTGTTCACCATAATGTATATATCTGCCATAAGAGAACATGTCAGGACTTCATGTTAACACATTTCAGCCATGTTTTTTTTTTTACTGGGTTAGGCATTTGTGGATCCAAACACACATGTGTGGAATCCTTTGATAAAGAGTAGATGTCTCGTATCAATAAAGGATCTTTTGGGGAAATTTTTTTCCTCATGAAATGGGAGCATGGCCTCTTTAGCCATGTTGAAACCACTCTCTTTGGGATTGTTCATAAAATTGTGTGATCACATCCATCAACTTTAGCTGGATATCCAAACGGGTTAGCTATAAAGAAAAGGGTGGGGGAGTTAGTCTGTTAAAGCACAGCATTTCCTTTTATAGGGTACACTATGTTAGCTAGATTGGTTACCCCCCCCCCCCAAAGTGCACAAGTAAAAGTGTTGCTATGTGGCAACTCAACAGGAATTGGATTGTAATAAGCACTTCAAAATACATTCCACTGCAAATTGATTTTCCTTGCACATAACCAAGATGCTCAGTTTATGCGTTCTGTGGCTGAGGATGCCAGCAAGTATAATTCACAGAATATCTTTACTCACTCCAACAAAGTGGTAATAATCTTCCGATCTGGCTGTATTAAACGCCTTGCACATCTGTATTTTTGCTTCGGTGTTCTATTAGATAACCCCCCCCCCCATTTTGCACTTTTTATTTTGTCTTTGTACATTCAGAGGTCCTAAAAGGGGTGTTGGGACATACTTGCAGTGCAGCCTTAAATTCAGTGTGATCATTCCAGAATTGTGATAATCCCTTCTTCCTTGGAAATGCAGAGAATTCTCTGTATTTCTTTAGGGGAAATTATAACGGCTATCAACCGAAGTTGGCTAAGCATGTAAACCTGTGGTATCTTTCAGATGTGTTGATGCTGCAGCTACACACATAGAAAGACGACTGGCCATACCGGCAGAAGAAAATGGGACCTATAGTGCCAACCCCTTTAGGGCAAGGCTGCAATGGGGTGTGTTTGAATACAAACCTACTTCTTTTCCCCAGTACATTTTCTCTCTAAATCAGCTGGCAGGAGGATTGGAAAAGATGTTGGCTTGCTAGAAGCCCTTCATTTCAAGCAAGGAGAGTCAGAAGATTAACAGTCTTCCCCCACCCCCTCTTGCTGGCCACCCCAGAGGAGACAGGAGTGACTAGTGGATTGCAATTTGTCCACCCCAGCATGCCCAGATTTGAATCGATAGGAAAGAATATTTGTAGTTCAGGATTGAATTGTGGGGTCTTGGGTGCTCTCTGAGCTTGGTAGCTTTCTTGCAGACATTTTATTACCCTAACTAAACTTATTTAGTTTAGTAATGAAACACTTGCAAGAAAACCACCAAACTCAGAGAGCAAATAGGACCCCACAGATAAGAACTGACTCAGCGATGCATGCATTCTGTTCGTTAGGAAAAAGACTTGCATCAGCTGAAATATGCAGCATATTTTGCTAGGACTGCATCTTGAAAGGCTGGATGAGAAGAATAGGCAGTAGATACATCTATCCATGGTAGTAGATATTGTATTTTTTAGGACACGAAGAACCTTTCATTTTAAATGACCTTGCTAAGAAGTATTTATTTATTATTATTTGTTAAATTTGTCCGCCGCCCCATCTCCTATATTACTTCAAAAAAAGTTGTTTTTGTCTCCCAATGGTATCTGTGGGGGAGAGGAGGGCCAGTTTGGTCTAATGCAGGGGTAGGCAACCTCGGCTCTTTTATGACTCGTGGACTTCAACTCCCAGAATTCCTGAGCCAGCATGGCTCAGCTTGGAAACCTCTCCCTTTCCCGGCAGCATGGCTGGCTGAGGAATTCTGGGAGTTGAAGTCCACGAGTCATAAAAGAGCCAAGGTTGCCTACCCCTGTTCTAGGAAGAAGGTGTTAGCAAACCGCTTTCAGTGATTGATGAGAAAGCTACAGAGAGACCAGTCCTTCAGCTCAACCCGAAGGAGTCTTTACCAGTTTTTTTTTCTTTAAAAAAATGCAATATTCAGAAGGTTCACGAGAGCATTTCAAATAAGCTTTTTATAACCCGATGCACTCTTGATACGTTGGACTGCAAACCCCCAAGTTCCTAGCAAGAATGGCCATATGGACTGTGAATTTTGGAAGTTAAGTCCCTCAAATTAGAAGGGTAGCAGATTGTGGAAACTTTGTTGGTCCATAACTCATTTAGCTTCTGACACCGATTCTGCTGTATCTGCTGTAGATTTTTGTGCCTTTGTTTGATGGAAGGGTTTTAAATCGTGAAAGTTTGTTAATGGCTATATTTAACTGTGTTAAATATGTTGACAATTTTGTTCAATTAGTTGGGGGGGGGAATGGTTTAATTCCAAAACCTCCTTATTACTGGAAAAAAAATTGAAATAAAATAATCAAGCAACAGGTTTTATCCTGTTTTTAGCTTGCAGTAGAACTAATATTTTGTGCCGTTCAAAATATATGTGCGGTATGTAGGAAGCTCCTCAACAAGCATTAATTTGACATTTATATTTTGTTAGAGGTATAGCTTATTGTCCTTAATGCAGATAGTCCTCTACTTACAACAGTTCTGTGATGACCCAGGGCATCGCACAGAGGCAATGCAGTCAGCTGGCAATTCAAACAGTTCTTTTATTGCTCCAAATTTTCCCCAAATGCTCCCACGTTTGCTGACAAGCCTCCAACAAAAGAACACACACACACACACACCCCTTCATCCGACTGTGGCTGAAAGGAGGTTCAACTACAGTCTGCTTAGCATAAGAAAGTACTCAAGGCCATAGAGATAACAAGGAAGAAAACATAAACTTAAGGAGTCTGTTTGAATCCTAGCTCGCCTGAGCAGTTTTCAAAAGAGAGAATCCGAAATACAACCTGAGGTCTTTAAACATTCAAGCAACGTGGTCAGTCAGTCCAATAGTCCAAGTTTCCAGGTTTCCAAACAGAAGTCACAGAACAGGAGATCAGCAACAATACACCACACTCCAAGGAATCGGCGTTTGTCCCCGACAAATACCTCTCCCCACAGCATCTCCTTAAATCTCAGTCTCCAGGTGTGCCTTGTGGAGAGGGGCGGGACGCTCTCCTCCCGAGTAGTTGAGCCTGCCTGCATTGTTCCCTCCTTCTCTCCACTCTCCGTGCTCTAGGATCAGGTGGGAGTGGCCCTTGTTCATCTCCTGAATTCTGTCTCTCCTGTTCCTCCTGTCCCAATCCTGAAGGGCCCTGGCCTGCCTCGGCCTGCTCTTTCCCACATTCCTCTGAAGCCACAGACCCCTCTCCCTCGGCCTCCATAGGGTCCCATTCCAGTTCATTTTCCTCCACAGATTCAGGCTCAGACGGAGGCATGACAAGTTCATTTAGTGTAGACATGTCAAACTCGCAACGTCATGTGACGATGTGCAACGTATCGGAGCTTTTTTGCCATTGCCAGCAATGAGGTGGGCGCGGCTCCGGTATGATGAAACTGGCCCACGCGCTGGCAGTTTGACACCCCTGATTTAGTGCCATCCACAGTTACAATGGCATTGAAAAAAAATGATCATTTTTTTCACACTTATGACCATTGCAGCATCCCCATGGTCATGTGATTTACATTTGGATGCTTGACCACTGGTTCATATTTATGACCCCTGTATTGTCCTGGGGTCCTGTGATCATCTTTTGCGACCTTCTGGCAAGCAACATCAGTGGGGAAGCCAGAGTCATTTAACAACCGTGTTATTAATTTAACAGCTGCAGTGATTCACTTAACAACTGTGGCAAGAAAGGTCGTAAAATGGGGCAAAACTCACTTAACCAATTTTTCTCACTTAGCAACATAAAGTCTTGGGCTCAGTTACAGTCATAAATCAAGGACTATTTCTATTTTCCTTGTGTTCTCGCCGTTTTGCCTCATATCATCTTTAGGAAAAAGTTGCCTGCGAGGAAGCTGGTTTTTATATATATATATATATATATATATATATATATATATATATATATATATATATATATATATATATATGAGGATTTATTTTCTCCCCAAAATCTAAATTTATTCCCATTCCCCTCAAAAAATGTTCTTGGATTTTTCTCAGGAGGAAGAAGATCCTTTGCCTTCCAAAAAATGGCCGACAGTGGACGCTTCCTACTATGGTGGACGAGGAGTTGGTGGCATTAAAAGGATGGAGGTCAGTAGCGTGGAACTGAGCACTGCAGTAGGAGATGTAACATCTCGTATGAGTTGAAGGGAGGGAGACAGTGTCGTATTTTGGAAGGGAGTTGCTGACAGCTACTGTGGTGCTGTGTTGCTGGACGTGAAGCTAAGCCAGAGCAACTGGGCTTCTACTTTGTTGGGGCAGCAGCTGAACCTTATGAATTGTTAGGTTCCGTTGGTAATTATTGCAAAACATTGTGCAGCTTCCATGGAATCTGATGGGCTTGGAAGAACATAAAATGTCAAGAGATGAAGCAACCTCTTTGGGGCTGTTGTATTATTGATTAATGATATGGGTTTGTGATTATGAAGTACACTGCCTTGAGTACTTTTGCTAGAAAGCAGCTGTGACTTTGGATTCTCCTCCAGGAATTGAGGTGGAATAGCAATTATAGCAAGGCCTGCAAAGCATGATGACCCCATTAGATCCACTGGGTGGTCCATTGTTCTGGTTTTTATTTTTTTTTTCCACTGATGTGAGAATCAGTCCTTACCTTCTCTCTACAGCAACTCTATGCTTGCTGTGCTTAGATTATTCTAACAGTATGAATAAATAACAGTTGCTGATGTTATTTTTTATTGTTCTAAGACAGAGGTGGGGAACTGTGGCCCTTTTATGACTGGTGGACTTCAACTCCCAGAATTCTGGCTCAGGAATTCTGGGAGTTGAAGTCCACCAGTCATAAAGAGGCCATAAGTTCCCCACCTCTGTTCTAAGATGACATTGCCTTCAGCATTGCTTCTTCTTTTAGAAGTTTCATTTCAGAATTGGAAAGGGGAGATTTGAGGGTCAGAAGATATTGTTTGAAGAAAAGTGGATGAAGAGATCAATGTTCTTCTTTTCCATTACCTAATAACTCCCTTTTTATGGCCCTGTAATCACTTAATTCAGGGTAGAGTCGGTGCGACTGGATGGAGCTGAGCATTTACTGGCCGGATGCCCTTCCCGACACCTACATGGAGTTCACAGCAGACATTTTTTTTCTTTGTGCCCCAAGAGAGAATTTACCTAGGACTGAACTTTAAACCTTCTGAGTGGGAGGCGAGCATCTTCATCACTAGGCCACTCAGTGAGTGGTATTGGTTGATGTATAAAAGAACACAGAAAAGACAGCATTTCTCCACACAGCGCATTAGAAATATGCTTGCAGGTGTAAATTTTATGTTTAACTTAAAAAAAAGTTAAGATCTAAGAGAGAACTAAGCTACGCAATCAGAATTGTGCATTTTCAAATATGAGTTGCTGTGGATTATCGTTGAGTTATTGCTTTTGTGCATCATTCATTGATTTCATTGAGGCATGTGATTGGTCATTTGTAGAAACTGGATACAGCGACTGGATGAACTTTAGGTTATTCCAGCTTTTCTTAGCACTGAACGGTATCTACACTAGTGGCCAAAATTGTGGAAACCTTTTGGGAAAAGTGTACAGTAGAAATGCCACCTTTGGTTAAGTTTCCACCCATTTTTCTTCTAATTTCTTTATAACTGTAGCCTTGTTCACTTAATAATACTATTTTACATCGCTTTCTGGGCAACCAGTCAATTCTTTGCACCATTACTTTAATTTTACAAGCTCACTAAATGAAAGAACACAAAAAAACCCAACCAACTTGACAGCAATCACATAACACACTGACAAATGTCCTCCTCTCAGCTTCAATACATGACATCAATAACTGAATCCTACTGTGATCTGATTGGCTCATTGCCAAAACAAGATGACACCTGATTGGCTCTCTAAACACTCACACTCATTGGCTACAATCAGAGGAAGGAAAGCTACCTAATATCAACCTAAGCAAGTTGTGCTTCCCTTTTCTGGTTATTTGGCTATAACTCTTCATAGAATACAGTACAGATAATTGAACAAACTTTGTTGCATTACATTCTTGATTAGATTATCTTTCCATTGACATATAATTTTATGGTACTAATCCCCCCAAAAGGGGTGTTATTAGCCATCAAACCTCAAAAATACACTTTTCCCAAAAAGGTTTCCACAATTTTGGCCACTACTGTATAAAAGATTAGAAGTCATTCTTCCTATGTTCCTACAGAAATCAGCTCTTAAATAATAAATAATAAACTTTATTGTCATTGTATGTGTATACACAGTGTACACATACAACGAAATTTACTTGACACCCAAAGACCAGATCCCACACACATAATCCTCAAACACACTCCCACCCACCACAATTCCCCACCCCTAAGACCACCCAAACATCCACACAACAGACCAAGTAATACTGTCCAACAGTTCACTGATGGTGGCCCTTCAGTTCATTATTGAGTGCAATTATAGCTCTGGGATAAAAACTATTCAGAAAACGTGTGGTCCCAGTTTTAATCATTCTGTATCTTCTGCCAGAAGGCAACAGTCCAAAAAGATTGTAAGCAGGATGGGAAGAGTCCCTGAGAATGTTATACAACTTCCTCAAACAACGAGATTTGAAGATGTTGCCCAGGGTTGGTAGCTGAAATCCGATAATATTCTGGGCAGTTTTAATGATTCTCTGTAGAGCTTTTTTGTCCACTACAGAGCTACTTCCATACCATAACAAGATTGGGTAAGACCTTAATAAGCTTTGATGTCAGTTTGGCCCATTGACTTTTTTTAAAATGAGAATTGGATTATAAAGATGTCCTTATGGGTTCCCTCCCCCGATAAATAGAACCATTTTGGCTCTCTTTTCATAGCTTAGGAAGAACTGATTCCATCATTTCATTAGGGCCCCAGATAAAAGAAACTTGTTTCAAGTAATTGAATGCCAAAGAGACAATAAGGCTTTTCAAGTCCATTTTAGTTATTTTTGGAAGAAAGATATATATAGCACTGTATGTGTATTCTCACTGTGTGCCAGCCAAGTGATTTTATAAGGGTGATATTTGTACTTGAAACGCAGCTGGAATACTTTTGAAATGACTCAGTACGGTTTAAGTTCATGTAGCAGGCGGAGATAAGCAAGCTCTTAGCTCTTAGCTTCAGCAATGCATGATAGTATGAGGTTAATAAAATTGGCTTAGGTGAGGATCACGAAAGGATGGTTGAAAACCCCAAATAACCCTGACGCTCTCAGAATTCTCCAAACAATAAATTGCTTCTTTGTGAATTGGTTCTTCCTTCTTTGGAGTTTGGGATTTTACAATTCCAATATACTGAGAAGGATGGTGGGGGAGCTGGAAGAGGAATGAAAGAGGGCAGCATGAGAGCTTATCTATTTATTTCTTGATCAGTGCCCAGATGAGCATAGATTAGCTCCCAAGATTAACATCAGGCCAACAATCAAGAAGTAAATAATATCTCAACTGAGGGACTGTCAAAAAGCTAACAGTAAACAGCCCAGCCAAGACTACTCCCACCAGCACTGACAGAACAAGCCACTACACTATAAACTGAGAGCACACCTCACTCCCTACTAGCATGGATGATGTTACCTAGTTCTGTAATGAAACGTCTGCAAGAAAACAACCAAGCTCAGAGAGCACCAAGGACCCCTCATTTCAGCCCTGAGTTACAAGTATTCCCCCTTTATTGGCACATGGATTCTGAATGACAAGAAGAGCCAGCTTCTTGTGTTGACGTGCTCGGCCAGTCTGATATGGAGACTTGCTTTCTTTAGGTCCGTTGGGGTGACAAAGGGTCAACTGAGGAAGGAGCCCGGCTAGAGAAAGCAAAGAATGCAGTGGTGAAACTCCCTGAGGAAGTAGATGAGCCAGTTCTACCTAGAGCACCGAAATCAAAGCCTACCTCATCGCCCTCCCAGGAAAAATGGTACACTCCTATCAAGGTACTTGATAAATCCTTTATCATTGAATATCATGTTTGCTTTGAATGTCTGTCTTTCTTTCTGTCCTTCCTTCCTTCCTTCCTTCCTTCCTTCCTTCCTTCCTTCCTTCCTTCCTTCCTTCCTTCCTTCCTTCCTTCCTTCTTCCCTCCCTCCCTCCCTCCCTCCCTCTCTTTCTTTCTTTCTTTCTTTCTTTCTTTCTTTCTTTCTTACCTCCCTCCCTCCCTCCCTCCCTCCTTCCTTCCTTCCTTCCTTCCCTCCCTCCCCTTCCTCCCTCCCTCCCTCCCTCCCTCTTTCTTTCTTTCTTTCTTTCTTTCTTTCCTTCCTTCCTTCCTTCTTTCCTTCCTTCCCTCCCTCCCTTTCTTTCTTTCTTTCTTTCTTTCTTTCTTACCTCCCTCCCTCCCTCCTCCTTCCTTCCTTCCTTCCTTCCCTCCCTCCCCTTCCTCCCTCCCTCTTTCTTTCTTTCTTTCTTTCTTTCTTTCTTTCTTTCTTTCCTTCCTTCCTTCCTTCCTTCCTTCCTTCCTTCCTTCTTCCCTCCCTCTTTCTTTCTTCCCTCCCTCCCTCCCCCTTCCTTCTTCCTTCCTTCCTTCCTTCTTCCTTCCTTCCTTCTTCCTTCCTTCCTTCCCTCCCTCCCTCCCTCCCTCCCTCCCTCCCTCCTTTCTTTCTTTCTTTCTTTCTTTCTTTCTTTCTTTCTTTCTTTCTTTCTTTCCTGCCCCATCTCAATCAATGACTTTGGGCGGCTTTCAATTCAGAAATATTTTACAATTAAAAATTTAAGAAACATTTCAAAACAATAAAATCAGGGGGAGAAAAGCATTAAAAACATCCAGTTCAAGATACACAAGAGCAAAATATTTGGCCCGTTAGCAATACAGATAGTCTTCAACTTACAATGATGTTTAATGACCCATTCAAAGTTATAATGGCACTGAAAAAAAAAACGACATATGACCATTTCGTTCAAACTTACAACCGTGGCAGCATCCCGTGGTCGTGTGATCAAAATTCAGATGCTTGGCAACTGGCTGGTACTTATGACGGTTGCAGGGTCCCGGGGTCATCTGATCCCCTTTGGCAACCTTCTGACAAGCAAAGTCAAAAGGGAAGCCAGATTCATTTACCACCTGTGTTACTAATTTAACACCTGCAGCGATTCATCTAACAGTGGCAAGAAAGGTAGAAAAATGGGGCAAAACTCATTTAACAACTGTCTCACTTAACCACAGAGATTTGGGGCTCAATTGTGGTTGTAAGTCGAGGACTACCTGTATAGTCAGGAAATGAAGCCCTTGGCACATTCAGTGCCCCAGGGCTCCGCAACATAGCCAGTTTTTTAAGGCCTTATGAAAGGCTGACAGGGTTGGGTCAAATCCCATAAGGTAACTTTGTTGTAACGTCAAACTATTGCTAAATAACCAGTCCTAAATCGAGAACTACTCTATTTCTATCTAATGCTATACAAAATTGAACAAAGGAGTAATTAAAAATAACCTTACTGTATTTTATTGGATTTTTAAACTATTTCTTGCCATTTATATCCGAGCAAACTGTGCTTCATCCAGTAACTCCCTGTTTTCATTAGCCAAAATTTTACTTAAATGGAGATATTATATAGCCTTTAATCAAGACCGGGGGTTGAAATCCTGAATATAGTAACTGAAAGTAAGCCCCATAAGCCAAATATTTTGAGTGAATGAATTTAGTATTACTTTATTTAGCTTTATTTGATCTTAGTCTGTATGTTTTAAAAGCCCAGGACTAGGAATTTCCAACTCATTTAACACACTGTTAGGAACTACTTACTCTTGCATTGCTGGCTCAGTGTGTTCCCATTAAAGAGAATTTATACCTAATAGCATCCCATTTAAGGAGCAATTGTTGTCCTGCAGTGTCATTTGGCTGGAGATGATGCCTGAGACATATTCAAGGATGGTTAATGGATTGGGAAATGGTTCTCACCTCTGCCAAATCCTCAAAAGTCTTCCTGGATTTCTCTTTACAGGGTCGACTTGATGCCCTTTGGGCTTTGCTAAGGCGGCAGTACGACAGAGTGTCTTTGATGCGACCGCAGCAAGGAGATGAGGTGGGTGAACAGATGCACCTGAGGGCTTTCCTTAGCAGGTCGAAGGATGGGCACCACAGCTTCTTAAGCTTCCTGGGACGGTTTGAGATGCTCAGTGCACGGGAAGAACCTTCTAATGGTGTAGGACAGGGGTCTTCAAATTTGGCCCTTTTGTGACTTGTGGACTTCAACTCCCAGAATTCCTCAGCCAGCATGTCTGGCTGAGGAATTCTGGGACTTGAAGTCCACAAGTCATAAAAGGGCCAAGTTTGAAGACCCCTGGTATAGGAGAATGTATGGATCTTCTCCCCTATGCAGTGGGGCTGTGTTACTATTACCCTTCTCATCTTTTCTAGTACCTTCTTCTATTTGGTATCATATGATTATATTACCTTGATGGTTGTTGTTTGTATGTACATGTTGTTTCTATGTTTGTATGTACACTGATCATGTTGTTGTATGTACACTGAGAGCTTATGCACCGGAGACAAATTTCTTGTGTCCAATCACACTTGGACAATAAAGCCTATTCTATTCTATTCTATTCTATTCTATTCTATTCTATTCTATTCTATTCTATTCTATTCTATTCTACTCCACTCCACTCCACTCCACTCCACTCCACTCCATATACTCTACTCTACTCTACTCTACTCTACTCTACTCTACTCTACTCTACTCTACTCTACTCTACTCTACTCTGCTCTACTCCATATTAGATAGAATGACTTTTCTCCACTATTTTACATAGCACACATTATTCAGTTGAGTACTTCCAGATGTTTTATTACTTGCTTGCTTATCTATTGGCCTTGTAGATCACTCCAATGGCAAACAGCTCTGGGCAGGAAATATGAAAATGGTATTAATAGTGTGTTCGGAAAGCAAGAGGTTGGGAATAGGAGATGTGAGATGTTATCTGGTGAAAAGAAGGAATGGGTGTCTTCATCTGTGGTGTAAATTATGAACTAACCTTAGCTTTCCTCCCACAACATCCAAAACTACTATTCAAGCTTCCTCTTCTGGCCCATGCTTCAAGCCTCAGTGGTTGTTTATCATATACTGTAGTGCAGGATTTTCTAAACTCAGTAACTTTAAGACTTGCGAACTTCAATTCCCATAATTCCTCATGGCTGGCTGAGGAATTCTGGGAGTTGAAGTCTACAAGTCTTAAAGTTGCCTAGTTTGGAGACCCCTGACATAGTGCTTTGAAATCTGGGGAGTATCCTGTGGGTTCTAGCTCACTTTTGCCATTTCATAATGCTGTCCATGTATGTATGAATCAGGAATTATTAGCTAATGATGTTATCTAGTTGGGTAATGAAATGTCTGCAAGAAAACAACCAAACTCACAGAGTACCTAGGACCACACAGTTCAACCCTGAACTACAAATATTATCTTTTATTGGAACTGTGTATTGCCCTCTAGTTACTTTGAGCTTGTAACCTTTAGAATTTCTGGTCAGTGGGAATATGATGAGTTGCCATTCAAACACATCTGAAGGATGCCTAGTTGTGGGCAAGCTAGTGTAGACCTTAAAATGGAGATTTGTTCTTGGCTTTTAATTTTGTCTTCTTTGAGGGTCATAAAACAGACTTCCCAGCTTGTATATCGTGAACCGTCAGGGGTGAAATTTGTCAGTAATGTTGGCATTAGTAGATAAGAATTCTTGGTGATTTTAAATATCCTTTGTGTAGAAACTTTCACGAAGTATGTTAAAAACTGCCCGCGATTGCAAATGAAGGGAGCCAGAAAGTTAGCTCATCTTTCAAAAACTCTTTAAGGGAGAATTCATCAAGATTTCAGTGTTCAGTAACACTGCTTTTAAAATTGAACAAGTTAAAGGCAAGACTGGGATATCATTCAAAACCTCTGAACATCTTTCATTCATGCCACCGGTGCTTTCCAAGACAGGTGGTGGAATTGCACATTAACCGGGCAATTTTCTCCAGGTCTAATCAGCAAGAAGCTCTGTTGAAACCCATTATTTTCAAGTAAACCTGCTAAATATGAATCAGTTAAATGATTCAGAGAAACCCACTTCTGAGAAAGAAGTGTTTTCATCAATTGATTTCTCCTTAAATACAGTAACTGGAGATTATGTATTATAACATGTATGATTTTGTAGTTCCTTCCCATATGGCATAATCCCTACCGATAAAGAACCACCACTCAAATGTATGTGACTTGTTACATGTACTTCGACAATTCTGGAGCTCCTAAAATAAGAAATTGGGGGGGGGGGGAGAAAAGAAATGGCCCTCATTAAAGAAAACAAACAAACAAAAAATAATCACCCTGAATGCAAAGGAGTTTGGCTTCATCTGCAGATTAGTAACAGTTTAGAATTGTTTCTAATTCTGATTCAAATTTAAATATTGGCAATTGACTGTCTATTTCCAGATTCCATGTCACGAGAATGGACAATTTTTGTGCATACTCTGCAGGATACTAACATGGTAAGAGGACCAGGCCGAATAGAAGCCTAACAAATTCAAATAAAATTCATTTCTTAAGACCACTGAGAACTTTGGCCATCTATAAAATAAATAACAGCCAATGTTTGATATGGTTAGAAAAATAAAATAATAAAGAATATTTGGAATAGTCAAAGAAAAGGAGAGAAAAAAAGAGAAGGCGGGAAGTAGTAGAAATATGTTACCTCAGAGGGCAAAACTTGAGCATGGTGCCAGCCAATCTAAGAAAAACAGAATAACAGAGTTAGAAGGGACCTTGGAGGTGATCTAGTCCAACCTTATGACTTGGGCAAGAAACCCTTTACCATTTCAGACAAATGGTTGTCCAATCTCTTCTTAAAAACCTTCAGTGATGGAGCACCCACAACTTCTGGAGGTAAGTCGTCCCACTGATTAATTGTTCTAAATGTCCAGAAGTTTCTTCTTCTTTCTAGGTTGCTTCTCTCCTTGATTAGTTTCCACCCGTTGCTTCTTGTCCTGCCTTCAGGCACTTTGGAGAATAGCTTGACTCCCTCTTCTTTGGGGCAGCCCCTGAGATATTGGAACCCTGCTATCATGTCCCCCCTCGTCCTTCTCTTCATTAAACTAGAGATACCCAATTCCTGCAACCGTTCTTCATATGTTTTAGCCGCCGGTCCCCTAATCCTCAGTTTCCTAAATTCCCTCCTCATTTCATTGGTAAAAATTCGACGGAGGGGGAAAAGAAAATTAAAACCATCTTTTCAGGATAGTTGCCGGAAACTGGCTGTTGGCTAGCTAGGAAGTAAAATATTATCACCGAGTAGTGATTTGCCATGTTGTAAAAACATAATTACTATCTGGGGAAAATCCATGTTTTATACCCTGAAGGAAAATTTATTTGGGTATTCATAAGTTCCTCAGTACAGACACGTCTTCAGAGCCTCGTGTGTTTATACGTCAGGAAATGGAGTCTCGCTTTCCCGGGATGCTGAAACGCAACCGAACCGAAATGTGTCCTTGCCATCCACCGTCTCTGCACTTGTCCCATTAGAATTCCAGGTCTCAATTAGCCCACTGAAGTTGAAGCATGAAGAATCAGAGGAGAAACCCCATTCTCCTCCCTCCTTTCATTTATCCCCCCCCCCCGTTCTTTTTTTTACAAATGCCATCTATTAATGGGGAGCCTGGCTTGGTTTGAGAATTGCCTTCCATTGATCAGAAAAGGCTTTGATTGCCGATGGAACCCCTCCGAGTCATAAATTTTTCAGCCGGCACTCCGTGAGGTGAGCGCGGCTTGTACAGGTGTGAGTTAGCAGGTTGTCCTCGACATCTGTTCCAGGCAGAGGCGGTAGGTCCACATCCCCCTGCAGGGAGACCTCTGGGTTGTCAGCAGATGTAGTTAAGGAGGAAGAATGGGACTGTTTGGTCTCACATTTGCTGCCTGAGGCACGGCTGAAACACGAAAGGTAGAGTGGAGATGGACACAGCTGCGCTCCCAAAATTGCCCGAGGCACAAATAGAACAAACCTAATGTAGTTTGACTCCGTTATGGCGGGGAGAGAAGCAAAGAAAGCTACTACAGAGAAATGCAGTGGGGTAACATCTGCCACCAAATTTCCAGGGAGTAACGGAGGATGGAGAGTGGGGACCACAGTCTCCCTCCTCCTCCTCCTCCTTGTGCTTAAGCCACAAACTCTTTTGAAGACCTTCAGTCAAACATCTGGAGGTCATCCACAGGATCTCTTGTCTTTTCACAGCCTGCTTTGGGCTGGGTGTGGATTTGATTGGAGTTAGTTTTTTGGAACCCACCAAGAAGATAATTTATAAATGATACACCCACCGTGGAGACCCCGGCTATTTGTTTCAAGTCAAGAGAGAAGAAGAGAGGAGGAGAAGAAAGGGTACTTTTGGAGTTGTTTTGTTAAAAAAAACAAAAACCAAGACAAGAGTCAATTCTCCTAGAACGCTCCTTGAATTTAGTTGAGGCTCTGTTCGCTTTCCGACCACTGCAGTTGCTTGGGGGTTTTTTTTTTTTTTTAGGCATTGTTGCAACGACATCTTGTCATGCTGTTACAAAAGATGGCGTCGGCTGTTCTTTTCTGCCTCTTCCTCTGTGCGTCTTTCAAGGGGGTTGGGGGCAACCGTAGACAGAAACTTGGCATGAAGTTCAGTGTGAGCATGAGGTTTCTTTTGCTGCTAATCTGAGCTGGCTCATGCACGTTGATTTATGAGATCAGGATTGACACACAGGCACCTAAATTACTCACTTTTCTTTCTGGGGGGGGGGGGGGAAGAGAGGAGGGAGGGGCAACTCTCTTTGTTAGTTCTTCTTTATGAGATTTGCCAGGATTGAAAAAACTTATTGCCACATTTATTTATGTATTTATACGTGCATGCATATAAGCATGCATTTTGGGAAGCTGAAACAGGAAAGGTTGATTCCACCTACTGCATATGCATTCACTGAGTCTAACAGTATACAAGGATACACTCTTAAAGAATTAAATCGGTATTCTACAATCTTATTTTCTACCCTACCATATTTCTGGTATCTAACACAACTTCATCAGTTCTGATTCCAAGGCTTTTAAAATAAATGTCAGCCTTAATCTTAACCTCTCTCGTTTTTTTTATAAATAAATTCAACTGTTATGTATCATCCTTACAAATTTGAGGGGCAGCCACAAAGAAGAGGGGATTAACCTGCTCTCCAAAGCACTCAAAGGCAGGAGAAGAAGCAACGGATGGAAACTAACCAAAGAGAGAAGCAACCTAGAACTATGGAGAAACTTCCTAACAGTTAGAACAATTACCCAGTGGAACAACCTGCCTCCAGAAGCAGTGAATGCTCCAACACTGGAAGTTTTTAAGAAGAGACTGAACAGCCATTTGTCTGAAATGATATAGGGTTTCCTGTCTGAGCAGGGGTTGGACTAGATGACCTCCAAGGTCCCTTCCAATTCTGTTATTCTGAATGGCCCAGTCACTTGTTCAGTATGCTTTCGGTATATGTTTCCATCCATTCACTCCTGTCACTTAATAAAGTATTTTTTTCCCTGAATGAACTTGCATTCATTCAAAACATTGCACCATTTCCCCCAAATGACCTATCCCTGCTTCTTTCAATATCCCTATTATCACCAGTCCCAGGAGTGGACACCCCACTATAATCCACCTTTGGATTCATTATTTTATACACACCACAATAATGTGGATGATTTTCATTCATACTTTCTGACGCACATCTTAATACGTTCTCTGCAATCCTTCCGTTCCATGCATATATTTATCAAACCCACAAATCTCTCATTTCAGATGGATTAATTCTTCCCCTTTGTTTCTTTGTTTCACAACCATATAGCGCTTCTGTTTTTCTTCCTTTTATCTGTTCATTTCATTATTAATTTGCTAATAACAGAAATAGGTTCATATTGTTTATTGCCCACTCCTTTTACATTCCAGTCATTCCAATCTTCCTTACAACGTGGTTATCAAGCTAAGGGTCCATGTATATCCAGATTTACTGGCCTTTGTTAATTTACTGAACCAAGGTGTTCCATAACACGTTTTAATAAGATTGAGTAGACTAGAGTCTGGTCTTAGACCTACCTAAATCACATGTAGAATTCTCTACTAATACTGATCAGTCTTGATGCATTGTGGCTTAAATGTCACAAGTTCCATTTCTTTTACACCAAACCTGTTCTATCTAAGCTAGGATCTATTGCACTTGTCTCTCAACCTTGATAACTTCCCCACCAAGCCTGGCTGGGGGATTTCTGGGAGCTGAAACCCACACATCTTCAGGCTGCCAAGTTTGAGAAACACTGATCTACAGTCCAACAAATAAGGAATATACAGGTGGTCCTCGACTTACAACATTTGCTTGGCAACGTTGCAACGGCACCGAAAAAAGGGACTGATGACAGTTTTTCCACACTTGACTGTTGCAGCTTCCCCATGGACGCGTGATCAAAATTTGGACGCTTGGCTTCTTCCTCTTGTGCCATATCTGTTATTGGACGTTGGCGATCCTGTTTTTATCAGCAGCCGCACGAAAAAGTGTGGACCTTTTGTTGAGATAAGTTTTGTCCAAAACAATCCCTTTTTGAAGCCACGATGTTCTTCTTCTGCCTGGACCTCGTTTGCCTTCAATCTTTCCCTGGAGGATTAAATGGAGTATGCCGTATTTTTCTTTGTGTGGCATCACATGTCCTAAATATTCTAATTTTCGTTTTTTAAGTGTTTTGATGATTTCCCCTGGCTTTCCCAGGCGGCTTATCACCTCCTCATTTCTGATCTTGTCAACCCAGCTTATACATAACAACCGCCTGTAAATCCACATTTCAAATGCTTCTAGTCTCTTCAGGTGGCCTTCTGTCAGATGCTTGGCTACCAGTTCATATCTACGAGGGTCGCTGTGTCCCGGCATCATGTGATCACCTTTTGCGACCTTCTGACCAGCAAAGTCGATTGAGAAACCAGTTTTGCTTAACAACCGTGTTGCTTGCTTCACTGTGATAATTCACTTAACATCTGTGGCAAGAAAGGTCACAAAATGGGGTATAACTGTCATGGCCATATCAGAGCCCAGTTTGGAGGAAGAAGAGGAGGAGGAGTTGGAACCAGGACCGTCTGACAGGACATGTTTGGAAAGGCCATGGGCTGAGGACGATGCTGTCCCAGGCCCCTCTGGCATTGGGGGAAGTGGTCAACCCGACAGAGAGCTGCCTGCCTGCACAGACACAGGCGAGGAACGGCTGCTGACAGGAAGTGGTGCTGATAGGCTGCAGATCCCCTCTGATGAGGAACAGCTGCCTCCCCCACTCGATCCAAGGGCATGGAGAGTGGAGCTTAGGCCAAGCCCAGAGAAGGGCTGCAAGTCTACTCGGGAGAAGGTCGTCCCATCCCTCCTCACAAGGAACACTGGAGGGGATTGACTTAAGGCAGTGACGGCGAACCTTTTAGAGACCGAGTGCCCAAAAAATGGCCCCGCTCCCCGCCCCCCCCTGCCCCCCCTGCCCGCCGGGCCACTCACCGCCTCCAGGGCCCGCCGCAGATCGCCCAGGCAGCCCAGCAGCACTATGGCGGTCACGCCCTCTGCCCGCGCCCTGCAGCATCAACTGTGCACGATGGGGTGGGAGGGCAGAGTCTTGTCTACGCTGCCTGGCTGCCATGTCCTTGGCTGCGCTGCTCCGCATGGGCCACGCTCGGGGGCGACTCTCCTTCAGGGGGGCTGCTGGAGAGGAGGGGGTCGCAGGGGAAGGCAAGGCTGGGGCAACGGCACGTGTGCCCACAGAGAGGACTCTGAGTGCCGCTTCTGGCACCTGTGCCATAGGTTCGCTACCACTGACTTAAGGAGAAGCTGTGGGGAGTTAGTCTTTACAGGAACAATTGTTTGCTTTGGCTTACGCTCCCCCCGCCTGGCTTTGACTCATGCCTATTGCTGTTTGCTTTGCCTTGCTTGGAAGACTGCTCTTCGCCTTTTGTCTCGGACCTTGCCCTTGTCTTGTGGTCTGCTGCTTGCCTTGGACTTTTCCTTTGTCCTGAAGACGCCCATTGTCTTGTGCCTGGACTCTGCCTGATGGACTGGACTTGGAACCCTGGACCTTGCGTGCTCCTACTCTGTGGACTTCATGTGTACAATAGGGGCTGCTGTTTGAGGGACTGAGGGTGGCTGCTTTCAAGGTAGCGTGGGAATGGAGCCTTACCGGTCGTTGGAAGTCTGTTTGCTGGACCTTTTGTTGAGATAAGTAAAGAAATCTCTAGGGGTCTGCCTTGCCTTGACCACCTGGCTCATAACAAAAACTCATTTAGCAACTTTTTTCACTTAGCGACAGAAAGTTTGGGCTTAGTTGTGATCATAAGTCGAGGACTACCTGTATTCTTGCCAGCATCCTTCCAGAGTGATATCTACTCCAATATTTAATAACAATAATAAAGTTGGAAAGGACCTTAGAGGTCATCTAGTCCAACCCCCTGCTCAGCCAGGAAAGCCTATACCATTTCAGATAAATGGCTGTCCAGTCTCTTCTTTAAAACTTCCAGTGTTGGAACATCCACAGCTTCTGGAGGCGGGTTGTTCCACTGATTAATTGTTCTCACTGTCAGGAAGTTTCTCCTTAGTTCTAGGTTGGTTCTCTCCTTGATTAGTTTCCATCTGTTTTGCTTCTTGCCCTGCCTTCAGGTGCTTTGGAGAATAGCTTGGCTCCCTCTACTTTGTGGCAGCCCCTGAGATACTGGAACGTTGCTATCATGTCCCCCCTCGTCCTTTTTTTCATTAAACTAGACATACCCAATTCCAGCAACTGTTCTTTATATGTTTTAGTTTCCAGTCCCCTGATCATCTTTGTTGCTCTTCTTTGTACTCTTTCTAGAGTTTCAACATCTTTTTTACATCATGGCTGTCTCTCTCTCTCACACACTTTTACATTTCAGCAGAGTGTCCCACTAAAAGGCAGATTGGAACAAAACACTTGTATTTAATTGAAATGGTGCTCTTGGGACAGGAGATGACTTCTCTTTAGAACGGTGCTCCGTCATAAAATGCAGACTCTCTGATTCCAAGGCAGCGATTATGACCTCGAGTATTGGGAACTGATGTGGTTTATGCTAATGCCAAGTATCTCATTAGTCCAGTTTACAGAAGGTCTTGCTAGCCTTCCAGAAACAGCATGTAGGAACGTGACAGTTTAATTCGACTGCTCCCCTCCAGAGGAGACCTGACAGCTTTAACTGTCTTATGCACCCAGATTTATGAACTAGTCTTACGGCTCTTAACCAGATTAGTTCCTTTTCCATTAACTCCAGAAAATAGGGCAGCTGTCCGAGGGGCTGGTTGTAAATTTGATATTATCTGCCGTGTTAATCTCTAAGCTTTTCAGATGAAGAAGGGAGCAGATAACAGGATTAAAGTTTTCACATTCTGGGGTTTTTAACAGTCTGAGATGGGGGTACTGAGAAGGTGCTGGAGGGGCAGGCATGCAGAAAATGGAGAGCGATCTCTGTCATTAATCTTAATTGATTGCCAAGACGTTTTAATCTGGGTTATTAATTAGGAAAGTCCTTAATGCACTGTCTGTATAGAAGCATCAGATGCTCTTTTATGAATTATGATGTGTTTGTGTAGATACAGGATTTATTGACAATGTATTAAAAGCCCAGTCTGAATGAGGATTTTTGATGATTAAAGACCTACGCACATAACACTTGGACATGGCAATAATTAATGTTGAAAAAAAGAAGGGCAGATTCTGATGTTCGCATGTTAATGCGTAGCGTTCCAGGTGAATTTCACAAAGGTTCTGAAAATCAGTATGTTGCCATACATGTTTTAGAAATAACTCTTTAGGGGATATTCCAGTTCTGTTCTGATCTGTCTTTCAGTTATAAGAAATCTACAATTTTGAATACAGGTAATCCTCAACTTACGACCACAACTGAGCCCAAAATTTACGTTGCCAAGTGAGACATTTGTTAAGTGAGTTTTGCCTCATTTTACGACCTTTCTCGCCAAAGTTGTTAAGTGAATCACTGCAGTTAAGTTAGGAACACGGGTGTGAAATGAATCTGGTTTGCCCATTGACTTGACTTGTCAGAAGATCACACACAAAAGGGGATCATATGATCCCAGGACACTGCAACCATCATAAATATGAATCAGTTGCTAAGCATTTGCATTTTGATCATGTGACCATGGGGAGGCTGCAAGGGTTGTGTGAAAAATAGCTGAAAGTCACTTTTTTCAGTGATGTTTTAATTTGGAATGGTCACTAAATGAACTGTTGTAAGTCAGAGACTATCTGTAGTGTATGACCTCTAATTAATTGTATTGACATATTGGGATATAGAAAAGAATATTGGGAAATATGAGGTGGATACACGTATAGATCAGTATTTATAGATATATGCTCATACATGTGGTCATCTGTGCTAATGTAATGCTCATACAATGGTTTATATAGCCAATAATTATAACTGTAAATAGAGATCTGCCATTTTAAGATAAAAAGTTGTATCTTTCTCCATTATTATTTCCGTTCTGCACATAAGCACGCTGTTTTATAGAAAATATGGAATTTTTTATGTATGTATGTACGGAGGTGAACACATACATTTCCTATCTGCAGCCCTATGCAAAATATAATCATTTACATAAATATCCATATTTATTTCAATCTGTCAGTAGCTCCTAGGAACAGAGCTTGGCTAACTATCAGTATAGAGAAGGCTGCAGATTGCATAACATCTTGAATTTGAGATGAGGCACATCAGTTTTGGTATTTCAGAATATGCTGTTGTGTAGTGCTGGTGTGCCAATTTTTATCCAGAACCAGACCTCTTTAAGAACGGTGGAGCATTTAACTTTAACTGTAAATTAAATACAATCTCTGTCAATGTCTTGAGGGGGACTGTAGGGGTAAATCCATTATTTTATTGATAACAGTCTTGTAAAGAATAGACAATAAGTACAAGGGAGTACCTTGTTTGACTGTTATTAAAAGCAGTCATCTTTATTTGTTGAGAAATTATTATTTGGATATCCTAATTGAGCGGAATGATAGATGGAGTCAAGAAAACCTGAGGTAAATTCAGGCAGTTGTTTCTGAAGCCTAAGTACCGTAAATGCCGGCGTATAAGACGACTTCCGCGAGCGCTGAAATCGGCGCCAAAGACGGGGGTCGTCTTATACGCCGAGTCGTCTTATACGCCGGAAATACTGGTAGTTTCCGGCATATAAAACGACGTTCTAGGAATGCGGCCCGGCTATAAAGACGGGGGTTGTCTTATACGCCGGGTCGCCTAATATGGCGGCATATACGGTAGCTACCAACTTTGGACTTAGTATAATCAAATGTATCTTTGCCCATAGCCCATCCATGCACTGATTAATCTGTTCAGATGTTGTGGCCTACAAAGAGTGCTCAACGTGCAACCACAATGGAGACCCAAATTTCTGTTACTAAACGGGACAGTTGTTAATTTTGCCCCATTTTACGATTTTTCTTGCCAACCTTGTTAAGTGAATCGCTCTGGTTAAGTTAGTAAGATGGCTTCCCCATTAATTTTTCTGGCCAGAAGGTTGTGGAAGGTGATCACGTGACCCCAGGGCACTGCAACCGTCATATATATGAACCAATTGCCAAGGATCTGAATCTTGACCACATAACCACAGGGATGCATCAACAGTCTTAAGTATGAAAAATGGTCATCAATTACTTTTTTTCAATACCATTGTAGCTTCAAATGGTCACTAAACAAATGGTTGTAAGTTGAGACTACCTGTATTTGTGAATGTTCTGATTGCTTAGAAAGCATGAAAACAGGCAGTGGACAATGCTTTGGAACAGATACATATATTTGTTGTTGACAGGGGAATAAGCACCATTGTCACAGCATTGTCACCTGAATGATCATAGGGATCTAATCTAAGTTTGTTAAAATATACGAATAATATTGTAGGTAAGTATAGTTGTGGGGTATGAGGTTGAAAAAATATGGACACAGAAAAGGAGTTACAACGAAGTAGCCATTGATGAGGTTAAACATATTTCAATTAGTCATATTGTGGGTGATACTCATGACCAGCCTAATTACTCCTCAGTACAGATTTATTTTGCTCATGGACTAAAACATGCACATTGAATAATTGTCTGTATAGATCCGCGGTGGCAAACCTATGGCACGCATGCCACAAGTGGCACGCAGAGCCCTCTCTGTGGGCACGTTCACCATCGCCCCAGTCCTAGGCCTTCAGCTGGGTTTTATAAAACCTTTTCACTTTAGGCCTCTGCCGCCGTGTCCAAGAAAAAAAAAGATTCAATCAGTCAATCAATTTCAACTTCTTGCAGGGAAAAAAAAAGATCTCACAAAGTTGGAATTGATTGATTGAACTTTTTAGCCCCACCCAGTCTGCTGTTACCACCGCAGCCACGCCCACCCAATGGGCCATGCCCACTCAATGGGCCATGCCCACCCGGCACCCGATGATACATAAGTGGGTTTTGGGTTGCAGTTTAAGCACTCGGTCTCTAAAAGGTTCACCATCACTGATGTAGATTCTCAGTCATCCAGGTCATGGTTATCTCAAAGGTGCTTTTTCAAAAAGCAACTGGACAATATTTTTTCCTTCTTCAGTTCTGACGTTGCTTCTTGGATGAGAAACGAAACGTCTTCCTCAAGGAAAAAACACAGTCCAGTTGCCTTTTGAAAAAGCACATTTGAAACAGTTTGGCTCAAGAAATGCCAAGAGAAATTCATTTGCACATGAGCCAAAAGGAGGCAGTTGGTTTCAAATAGGTACTTAATCCAATTTTACTTCTTCTCATTCTTTTATGGTTCTCCTATAACTCTTCATGATTTTATTAATTTCACAATTAATTTTTTCATGCTCATGGGCCCATATTAATGAAGTACAGTTTCATTAAGTTACTAAAAGCTGGGAGGGGGAGGGAGAAGTAGTAAGGAATTGAGTTATTAACATTTTGAAATGAGTGTGCTCGCTAAAATTTTTCTCTAATCACAAAATCCGTCTTCTTCATTGTTACCGCCGCCCTCCGCTTATTTTTTATTTTTATTTTTTGCACCTAGAAGAGATGAGCACCTGCTTCTGAAAATTTGCTTTTATGTTTTTGTGAATACAAATACATATATTTTAAAAGTAATCAGGACAATATGTTTCCGGGAAATTGGGCACTTTAACACTGTGAAGTTGGGGATTTTAATAACTTGGATTGTATGAAGATGGGCAGTCACAGGCAGATATGAGCTGTGGGCCTTACATTAGAACAGGGGTCCCCAAGCTCCGGGTCATGGCCACTATCAGGCCTTGAGCCTTTCGGAATCAGGCTGAGGAAGTGCACCCATCCTCGGTCACATGAGCAACTGCATGTGCATGCTTGACTGCCGTGTGCGCAGAACCATCCCCCCCCCCCCCCCCGGCCAGTCCACAGAGCCAAAAAAGTTGGGGAACTCTGCATTAGAAACTGCTTTATACAAAGAGAGGCCTTTTGCCCATTTGGCAGCCCGTTGCTCACTCTGATTGATAGAAACTCTCCAGGCTTTGATGCAAAGGTCTTTCATGTCATCTGCTACCTGACCTTTCGAATTGGGAGTGATGGCAATTAAACTTGGACCTTGCTGTCATCAAAGCATGTGCTCCACCATTGAGCGATGGTGTGTTTTTTAGGGAAATAAGGTTGGAACTCTGCCCTTGGATCCTCTTTGAGCCCAAATTCACTCTCTGGTTTTTGTTCTTTGGACATTATTGCCAACTCTCATTATTGCTCTATAACGTTCTTCCTATGGCCTGCCTGATCTATGAAATAAGGCCTCTGCTAGGCACATCTTATATTGTCTGCAGCCAATTTTGGACACCGTATCACAAAAAAGATGCTGAGAGTCTGAAAAAAGTTCAGAGAAGAGCAACTAAGATGATCAGGGGCCTGGAGACTAAAACGTACGAAGAACGGCTGCGGGACTTGAGTTTGGCTAGTCTAAAGAAAAGAAGAAATAGGGGAGACATGATAGCAGTGTTTCAGTATCTGAGGGGCTGCTACAAGGCAGAGGGGGGCAGGTTGTTCACCAGAGCACCAGAGGGAAGGACGAGAAACAATGGTTGCAAACTGATCAAGGAGAGAAGCAACCTGGAATTAAGGAGAAACTTCCTGACAGTGAGGACAATCAACCAGTGGAACAGCTTGTCTTCAGAAATCGTGGGTGCTCCATCACTGGAGGTTTTTAAGAAGAGACTAGACAGTCACCTGTCTGAGATGGTGTAGGTCCTCCTGCTTGAGCAGGGGGCTGGACTAGAAGACCTCCAAGGTCCCTTCCAGCTCTATTCTATTCTAACGTAGTAGCTTCCTGATAGAAGCCTTTTCCTGTTATCAGCTGCTAGTGCAGTGGTTCTCAACCTTTTTAATGCAGCGACCCCCAACCAGTCGTAAGTCGAGGACTACTCAACTGGTGCAGCACCGTTTGCAGACTGGGACTTTTGGCAGGCTCAGCAGGGCAGAGACAGCCTGGACAATTCCTATTGGCTTTTGAAAGCCAATAGAATTAGACTCTATTCAAGAGAGTCTATTCTATTGGCTTTCAAAAGCCAATAGAATAAAAGGGAGTAGCACAGCTAAGGAAAAGGGGGAAAAAATGGCAGACTGCATTGTTTGGCGACCCCTGTGAAATGGTCGTTCGACCCCAAATGGGGTCCCGATCCACAGGTTGAGAACCACTGTGCTAGCGTGTGTCAGATTGCTTTATAAAATACTACTAGCCTTTTGCTGGGGTGAAAGCAGCCTCTGGATAAATGTCAGGCATTTATGTGTGGTAAATAGCCCCACCCAGACACACACATACAGAGAGAGAGAGGGGGGGGTGGGGGGAGAGAGAGAGAGGGAGAGAGCATTAATGTGCAAATCAGAGAGAGAGAAAGCATTAATGTGCAATCAGATTAAAATTGCAATTCAGACAGTCCTTGACCTACGACCACAACTGACCCCAATGATTCTGTTGCTAAGGGAGATAGTTGTTAAGTGAATTTTTGCCCCATTTTACAAATCTTCCCACATTTGTTAAGCGAATCCCTGCAGCTGTTAAGTTAGTAACATGGTTGTTAAGTGAATCTGGCTTCCCCATTGACGTTGCTTGTCAGAAGTTGGCAAAAGGGGATCGCGTGACCCGTGGATTCTGCGACCGTCATAAATAGGAGTCAATTGCCAAGGGCCTGAAATTCGATCACTGTTATAATTGTAAAAAAATTGTCATAAATCACTTTTGTCACCACCGTTGTAACTTCGAGTGGTCAGTAAACAAATCGAGGACTACTGTATTAGGGAGAAAAAGATCCAGATTTTGCAAGTGACCTCATCTGGGTCTTGCAACCCAGTTGCCCGGTTGCAAAGTGCCAGACAAGAAGACCCACGTGATTGACTGGCAAAATGAAGCTCAATTTAGGGGCTGGTGCCAAAACAAACAATAGGATATTACATGCCAATAATCCAGGATTCAGAGCCAAAGCCGATAGCCAATGTTAGAAAGAGCAGCAGCACAAGAGAAGCTGTAATTCATTGTGGCCAAGCAGAACAAAACTCTAAGAAATGACTGAAGCCATGTCAATCCTCCCAGCCAGAGAAATATAAGCTCTTCTGCTGTTAAAGTAATTTCCCAGAGAAAAAAAAGAACAAAACCCCACCAATTTCTGGGAATCGGGGATGCGTATACTTTTTGGAGATAAGGTCTAAAGGTCAGGTGATGCAGGAATTCAAAAGCCGGTTGGCAGGAGTGCAAGCGGAATGGGAGAGAGCTGATGAATTGCAATTGGCAACAAAACAGAGGTCCTAAGGCCCTTGTTAAGTAGTGTCAGACCCACTCACCCACTACAGAATTGGTTATTTTCTGTTTCTTCCTAAAAGCAACAGAGAAACAATCTTCCTTTTTTTTCCTTATTTTTTTTTTCTTTTCTTTAGGACGGCGCTCAATTGAAGTGTTAACTACCATTTTATAATGCCTTGGTCAGACCACCCTTGGAATATTGCATCCAGTTTTGGTTGCCACGCTATAAAAAAAAAATATTGAGACATTAGAATGAGTGGAATAGCATATCCGGTTTTGGTTGCCACGATATATAAAAAAAATGTTGAGACTTTGGAAAGAGTGCAGAGAAGAGCAGCAAAGATGATTAAGGGACTGGAGGCTAAAAGACATGAAGAATGGTTACAGGAATTGGGTATATCTAGTTTAGGGGTCTTCAAAGCTGGCCCTTTTATGATTTGTGGACTTCAACTCCCAGAATTCCTCAGCCAGGCACGCTGGCTGAGGAATTCTGGGAGTTGAAATCCACAAGTCATAAAAAGGGCCAGCTTTGAAGACCCCTGATCAAAGTTTAATGCAAAAAAGAACTAGGGGTGGCATGATAACAATCTTCCAATATTTGGGAGGCTCTTCCAGTGAAGAGGAGGCGGTCAACCTGTTCTCCAAAACACCTGAAGGCAGGACAAGAAGCACTGAATGGACATTTATCAAGGAGAAAACCAATCTAGAAGTAAGGAGAAATTTCTCCTGACAGTTACTGGAATGACTTGCCTCCGGAAGTTGTGGGTGCTCCAACACTGGAGGTTTTAAAGAAGAGACTGGACAGTCATTTGTCTGAAATGGTCTAGGGCAGTGGTTCTCAACCTTTTTAATGCCGCGACCCCCCAACCGGTCATAAGTCGAGGACTACTCAACCGGTCGTAAGTCGAGGACTTTCCCTGCCAGGAGCGCTGTGCATGCGTGGTGCCGCCCCCTGCGCCAGCCGAGGCGTAGCTGGCAAGGGGCAGCAACGGTGCAGGGCGATCACCGGCTGGGCCACCAGCTGGCCCAGCCCAAGGGAGGTAAGGCAACTGCCAGGCCCCATGCACGCCAGCAACCCTCCCTGCGCCTGCCGGCCTCCCACCCCTGGCCCTCTTTTACTTACATTTTTAGTAGTTGCTCAGCAGGGAGGGGTGGAAACTTCCAGACAGCTCGCCTTCGCTGCAGACAACTTGCAGCACCGTTTGCAGAATGGGACTTTTGGCGGGCTCAGCAGGGCAGAGACAGCCTGGACAATTCCTATTGGCTTTTGAAAGCCAATAGAATTAGACTCTATTCAAGAGAGTCTATTCTATTGGCTTTCAAAAGCCAATAGAATAAAAGGGAGTAGCACAGCTAAGGAAAAGGGGAAAAAAATGGCAGACTGCGTTTGGTGACCCCCGTGAAATGGTCGTTCGACCCCAAATAGGGTCGCGACCCACAGGTTGAGAACCGCTGGTCTAGGGTTTCCTGCTTCTCACCTTGGAACAGAGCCCAGCAGACATTTGCCCCCAATGGCCCCCATCTTCCCAAGTTCATGAGCCCAGACCTGCTTGAAGGATAGGGCGCCATAGATCTCCTGGCTGATCTTTTTTATTTTTATTTGACTGTGTCACACGGCTCTGAGCATTCAAATGCTGACGGTGCTCCTGCTTGTCAGTTTGTGTCACCGGCTTAATGCCACTTAAATGTAAGGTATGCTTTTTATTTAACCCACGCGAGAGGAGGAAGAGGGAGCCTGCATTAATTCAATTACAGGTACGGCTCCTTCCTGTCGTTAAATATATAGAGATACATATGACTTGTCTCGCATTGGGTCACCCTGAAATGGATTTTTCAAGCGACGCCTTGGTAGCGGTGGGACAAATGCTAAATGAAAATCAATCGCTTCCATTTAAATGGCCTAGCCAGGCTCTCTTTTATTAAATAGTCTTTGGCAGGCAGGAAACCTAATGATAAGATGCAGCTTAACCTCTGGCTTTTGGCTGCTGCTTAACATAAGATCCCCAGAGGACTTCAGCCTCCTTACTTTTATTTGCTTTTTCCATATGGAGGCTGTAGCCCTGTGGGCTAATGTTAAGGAACGGCTTAACTCCGAAAACTAATTTTGTGACTTTGCCTGCACCGAGAACAGGAGTCTTTCCCACTTTTGAGAGGGATTGCCTGGCTGATTTTAAGAGGAGACAAAAAAAAAGGAGAATCTGTAGCACATCATTCCCCCCCCCCCTTTTTTTTTTTTTGAAAAAAATCACATTTCTTTATTGGTTTTACTGTTCATAACTGGCTATCTCGGGGATAGGCAATCTTGGCTCTTTTATGACTCGTGGACTTCAACTCCCAGAATTCCTGAGTCAGCTATGCTGAGGGGAAAGGGAGAGGTTTCCAAGCTGAGCCATGCTGGCTCAGGAATTCTGGGAGTTGAAGTCCATGAGTCATAAAGCGGCCTAGGCCTAGGCCAGAGATAGGTAACCTTGGCTCTTTTATAACTTGTGGACTTCAACTCCCAGAATTCCTGAGCCAGCCATGCTGAGGGGAAAGGGAGAGTTTCCAAGCTGAGCCATGCTGGCTCAGGAATTCTGGGAGTTGAAGTCCATGAGTCATAAAAGAGCCAAGGTTGCTTACCCCTGGGCTATCCGATTCAGTATGGGTGATCCTCGACTTGCAATGGCAATTGAGCCCAAAATTTCTCTGTCTCACTGAGACAGTTGTTAAGTTTTGCCCCATTTTATGACTTCTCTTGCCACAGTTATTAAGGGAATGGCATTACTAATACGGTTGTTAAGTGGATCTGGCTTCCCCCACTGATTTTGCTTGTCAGAAGGGTGCAAAAGGGGATCACATGATCCCGGGACACTGCGACCATCATAAATATGAGTCAGTTGCCACCTGAATGGATTTTGATCACGTGACCATGAGATTGCTGCAATGGTTGTAAGTCTGAAAAACAGTCATCAGTCAGTTTATTTCGTGCCGTTGTGACATTGAATAGTCACTAAATGATTGTTATAAGTCAAGGACCGCCTATACTTTTTCCCCCTATATCCTGTTTCTTCAAGAAACATAAGGTGGTGAATCCAGAGATGTTCTCACAGCCTACCATTTTATCCCTTACGAACCTATAATTTTTGAAGTATGAATAGTTCTCCCTAAGATTCCTTTGTACTTTATTATGGGATGCTTTATCGACAAGTTACCATTATCCATTTTAAGGGGTGTGTTTGTGTGGTTTTACATTACAAAATAAGCGGAAGATAAACTGCTGTTGACTTTCACCACCAGCCCTTAGCACAGTTTCCAATGTTTCATTATTTGGGCTAGCTAAGTAAACACTGGAAAATATAGAACACGGAACTGTTTGCATACAAAATGTTAGGAAGCCGTTGGATAAATGTGAATCAGCAGAAGTTGCAGCAAACAGTTTTATAGTATGTTGCACCTATATGGAAAGGAGGCATTTTTAATGTTGGATTATAGTCAGACATAAACCCAGCTCTGGTTAGGAAGAAGCGGTAAAACGGTGAGCATGTAGCATGAAAGATTTTCAGAGGAATGATCTTAAATCGTTTTTAGTGCTCTGAATAAGCAAAAAGACTGAAAATGTGACTAGAATTTTGAATCTTTCCCAGTATTAGAATTTCTGCTGTGATGGTGTTCATATTTGTTTAATGCTTTTAAAAGCTCAAGAAAATCTGTACTCTTAGTCAAGATAAATGGAAATTATATTTACGTCCATAGGGTAGAATTGGTATGCCAGCATTTCCTAAGTTGTTGCCTTTGCTTACAATAGTTAACAACCACCATTATCCTTCGGGTTGGGAAGGGTAGAGATTATTGGAAGTGTGCACAGTGCTGGCAATACCACATGATCCAGAGATCTGGGACTAATTTGCACATTTTTGAAATAGGTCTGTGCCAAATTACACATCCATCATTTTATCACTCTTCCTAGCCAGACTTGGCTTTCTGTCTGACTTTAATCCAACATAAAAATGCCTGTTTGCACATTGCTGTGGTCACCAGTGCTACATTCCTGTCTTGTACAATTTTAGATGACTGCCTATACTTACGTAGGAGAACTCAGTTTATTATTTTTATGGTATTATAGTCTTCCGAATCTTGATTCCCCAGCTTTGCTGAATATGAGATAATTGTGGGTTTCCATGCTCAGTTTATCCAGATCATAAAAACAGGCTGTCATTCTTTTCTGGCCAAATTGGAGAATAATTGATGGGTATGTACTTCATTAGTGCCACAAGTGAGACATTTGTTAAGTGAGTTTTGCCCCATTTTATGACTTTTCTCACCACAGTTCTTACGTGAATCACTGCAGTTGGTAAATTAGTCACCTGGTTGTTAAGTGAATCTGGCTTCTCCATAGACTTTGCCTGCCAGAAGGTCACAGTAGGGGATCACATGATCCTGGGACACAGCAACAGGCATAAATATGAGTCAGCTGCCAAGTGTCTGAATTTTGATCACATGATTGTGGGGATGCTGCAAAGGTCGTTAACTATGAAAAACGGTCACAAGTCACATTTTTCAGTGCCGTTGTAACTTTCTGTGACGATCACTAAACAAACTGTTGTAAATTTAGGGCTACCTGTATGTGTTGTTGTTAGTTGTGAAGTTGTGTCCGACCCATCGTGACCCCATGGACAACGTTCCTCCAGGCCTTCCTGTCCTCTACCAGCTTCTGGAGTCCATTTAAGCTCACGCCTACTGCTTCAGTGACTCCATCCAGTCACCTCATTCTCTGTCGTCCCCTTCTTCTATTGCCCTCAATCTTTCCCAGCATTAGGTCCTTCTCCAGTGAGTCCTTCCTTCTCATTAGGTGGCCAAAGTATTTGAGTTTCAACTTCAGGATCTGGCCTTCGAAAGAGCAGTCGGGGTTGATCTCCTCTAGGACTGACCGGTTTGATCACCTTCCAGTCCAAAGGACTCGCAGAAGTCTTCTCCAGCACCATAGTTCAAAGGCCTCAATTCTTTTGCGCTCAGCCTTTCTTATGGTCCAACTTTCACAACCATACATTGCAACTGGGAAAACCATGGCCTGGACTATACGTACTTTTGTTGACAGGGTGATGTCTCTGCTTTTTAGTATGCTGTCTAGATTTGCCATAGCTTTCCTCCCCAGGAGCAAGCATCTTTTAATTTCTTGGCTGCAGTCCCCATCTGAGGTGATCTTGGAGCCCAGTACCTGTATGTACCAAACAACTTATCTGTAAAAACTTCTACTCAGTAAAAGAATTTAAAAAGATCTCTAAGGATTAGCAAAGGCTGGTTTCCACAGAACTGCTTTGCCACAGAGACACCCCAAACAGAGAGTATTTTGCTTTGGGGGGAAAATCTGATACAGGAGAGTCACTCGTCTTATTGCTTCCTGATCAGAGTAATGGCTGAGCCAGAACTTATTAGCAAATTGCTTTTACCGAATACTGCTACTGCTGTTGTGATTAGAGGTATTTCTCTTATGCCTAAAGCCCCTTTTAAGGCATTAAATTAACACCGGAGGAAGACAAGTGTCATCCTAAAGGCAGTTAAGAATAAATTGCTCTGGCTTCATCTTGTAATAGGTTTGGGCTCTCTTTGAACTGTGGTGGCCTCGCTTTTGCAGTGCCCTAGCCTTTGGACTGCAAGGCGTTCAAACGTTCAAACCGGTCAGTCCTAGAAGAGATCAACCCTGACTGCTCTTTAGAAGGCCAGATCCTGAATTTGAAACTCAAATACTTTGGCCACCTAATGAGAAGCAAGGACTCCCTGGAGAAGGGCCTAATGCTGGGAAAGATTGAGGGCAACAGAAGAAGGGGACGACAGAGAATGAGATGGCTGGATGGAGTCACTGAAGCAGTAGGCGTGAGCTTAAATGGACTACAGAAAATGGTAGAGGACAGGAAGACCTGGAGGAACGTTGTCCATGGGGTCGCGGTGGGTCGGACACGACTTCGCAATTAACAACAACAACAAGCCTTTTCGTACCAGTTCAGGATCCTTTTCTCACAAAAACGTTTGGCAAGCATCTGCAATGGGAGGGACGTTGGGGTGATTAAAGATGACACTTGCGTTGTGACATCAGCATATACATGATGTAGCTTAAGTAAGTACTTATGCTGCCGTAATGTAATTGCCAATGTCAATATTATTATTATTATTATTCATAAAGTAAGTGTCGATTCTTAGCAATTGCATAGATTTTCTCCATGAAGATCTGTCCCTAAACTGATCCTTCAGATTTCCCAACAATGAGCTCACCTCCACTGTAACTTAGTCCATCAAAGCGGATGGACTTTGATGTCACACTAGTTTGTTATGGATGTGGCTGCCTTTTTAAGGACTAAGGCGGTGTTTCTCAAATCTTGGCCACTTTAAGATGTGTGGACTTCAACCCCCAGAATTCCCCAGCCAGAATTGCTGGCTGGGGAATTCTGGGAATTGAAGTCCACTCATTTTAAAGTGGCCAAGGTTGAGAAACACTGTTCTAAGAGACTACGTCAGGGGTAGGCGACCTTATGACTCGTGGACTTCAACTCCCAGAATTCCTGAGCCAGCATGGCTCAGCTTGGAAACTCTCCCTTTCCCCTCAGCATGGCTGGCTCAGGAATTCTGGGAGTGGAAGTCCACGAGTCATAAAAGAGCCAAGGT
The DNA here is from genome assembly GCF_016545835.1 of Crotalus tigris. Classification (NCBI taxonomy): domain Eukaryota; kingdom Metazoa; phylum Chordata; class Lepidosauria; order Squamata; family Viperidae; genus Crotalus; species Crotalus tigris. The sequence goes on from NW_024100490.1 coordinate 496,528, forward strand.
TGCTTACCTCTGGACTACGTCATAGTTCATCTCAAACAACACTCAGTGCTAATTAGAGTTAAAAGGTTCCCTTGTTTGAGTATTTTAAATAGCTTTTTAAATACTCAAATGTAAAATTGGAAAATTAATAAAATATTATATTAAAAAAAAGTTCCCTTGGGATGTCCATTTCGAAAATGCTCAATTCCTCATTCCGGCAACTGTGCACTCTCCCCGTTGCTGGTGCAAGAAGCTGGCTTGTGCTATTGCAATTCAGAGAAGCGGAGTTTTTGATCAGATACCTTGGAACCAGCGATGGAAATGCTAATGATCATAGCTTTGAAACAACCCCTCTTTGGAAAGCTGCCTTCAGTTACCTTGAGCTGGTTCCCAACAGCTGGACTGGACGCCTGCAGGTTCAGTAACGGCTTAGCGTATTTTTTTTTCCTGTCGAAAAGAGCAACTTTCACAAAGCGACAGCAGCGGCAATTAAGACATAAAGCTAAGAGTCAGAGGAGGTTTCTTAGGGATGAATTGTCTGAAGAGGAGGTGGTGATAAGGAGTGAAATAAAAGAATAGAATCTGACGGGTTTGAACCGTGAAGCAAACATCAGTTAATGAAGGTTGCAGAACCCAGGAGAGTTTCCTGGAAGGAGATTGATGAACAGGTTCTTAGGATAGAAATTGAGTAGTTCAGAGGACAGACTCTCTTTTAAATTAAAAAAAAATATATATCAGGAATCTTACACTAGAGCAGGCAACTCTTTTAAAATACGGGCCGTGCTGATACATAAATATATTGTCCTATTATGCATAGCGAAATCTTGAAGCAGTGTGTGTTAGTTTTTGTTAGTCTCGGTTAACAGTGCTTCGAAAATAGCAGTTTATCAATATATAGACTTGTATACTGCTTCATAGCGCTTTACATCTCTACTCTTACTATTGGAGTAAATGGCAAGGGAGGATCTTTCCATCTACTGAATTCTGAGAATGTTTTCCACCCAGCCTGAAATTTTGGCACAGCTGGAGATTATGTAGTCCTGGAAAGCCATATGCCCTCTAAAGCAGGGGTGTCAAACTCAATTTCATTGAGGGCCGCATCAGCATTGGGGTTGCCCTCGGGGGTGTGTGTGTGGCCAGGGTGGGTGCAGCCTACTGGGTGGGTGTGGATGGAGTGGGGGTGGCCTACTGGGTGGGCATGGCCAGCTCTACATCGTTCACGTCAAGGCGGCCTGTGGGGGCCTGGGCAGGAGTGGGACCGATCTGAGGGTCTCTGGCAGAAGGGGGTGGGACCGGGGCAAGCGCCAAGGCATGGTCCATTTCTTCATTTCTCACAAAGGGTGACACCTGCCCAGCATGCACCCAGGGGGCAGGGCCGACACGGCAGGGGCTGGTTCCTCGCTGTTTCCAGACGGCCTTGTGGAGCTAAGACTGAATGCGTTTCAGCATAGATGGCCACCACAAAATTGTACATTGGCTCCCGGCCGGCCTGGGCCAGGGCCAAGGCAGCAAGGGCTGTTCTCTCACTGTTTCCAGGACAGCTTTGCGGGCCACATGAAACCACTTCACGGGCCGCATCCGGCCCCCGGGCCTTGTGTTTGACATGTCTGCTCTAAAGAGAATGCAGGCATCAGAGGGTTGATTCCCAAGACATGAAGTATTTTGTCCATGTGGGTTTCTTTTTTCTGTTTTTAAAATGGCAATTAATATTATCCGAGTTCTTCCTTTGTGACTTTCCTGGGTCTAAGCTATCCCATTTAGGCTTCTGCGGAGATCCGATTATAGCAGGCAGGGTCAGCACACCTGGGAGAGAGACAGCTGTTAAAGCTGAACTTCCGGCCTTGTCAGCATTAATGACCTGCTTTTGACACCTTATCCCAGCCGTCCTTGTTTCACCTACGATCTACTGCTTTCCAATAATTACTAGCTGTCATCCTCCATTTAATGGACATTCTTCTCTTAGTCAGCCCAGACATATAAGTGACATGAGATGGTAGCTAAAGCAATGTCAGTTAACTTAGCTCCCCACTGCCCCTAGTTCCAAATTCAAAGTGATTTCCACTGGGTGTTCACTGCAGTAAAGAGCCCTGTTTCCAGATGGTTATACAAAAGTACATCTTTCTTCTCTGCTTAATTTTTTTTTCTCTGCTTAAGGAAGTTAAGAAGTAGAGCCGGGGTCTTCAAACTTGGCCCTTTTAGGACCTGTGGACTTCAACTCCCAGAATTCCTCAGCCAGGCATGCGGGCTGAGGAATTCTGGGAGTTGAAGTCTACAAGTCATAAAAGGGCCAGGTTTGAAGACCCCTGACGTGGAGCCTTACTTGGACCATGCAACAACAGTACGGACCAGGAATTCTGTCTGGAAGGCTCTAACTACTCTGTGAATGATTTCCTCAGATTTTTCCCACAACACCAGAGAGAGTATTTTGCTTTGGGGGGGGGAGCTGATTTGGAAACTACTTCCTGGTCTCTTGCTGGCTTCTGAGATCATCTTTTTCTGATGATAACAGGGAAGTCTACATTTGAAAAGGACCCAAAGAGGAAGGAATCGTGCAACCATTGACTCAACTAGTCTTTTAGTTCCTCTACTGCTTCCTCAAACCTGAGTAGAATTTATCCAGATCTTAGAATTAAAGTTGCATTTTTTGGTATTGTTTGTTAAGGGAGAAAGTCCCTCTTAAGAAAGTAAAAATGGTCCAGAATTGACCCAGCAATCTCTTCTCTCTCTTGGCAGAAGGCTAATAGGGTAGAGGTGTCATATCTGGGCTGCAACAATCCAGATGTTTGTGAGATGGCAGGTATTCATCCAGGTTTTTAGCAGCCTGTATATGCAGCATGATTGGATGCTTAGGTTGATGTCAGCCTTCCAAGGACAGCAGTGGAATTTCTGTATTGATAGGGAATGAGTCACTGATGCATAGAAATCACCACCAAATAACTAAATACAAATCCTACTTCATGCTACTGGTTACACAAAAGGACCAATAGCATGATGCACTAAGGAGGCCTTACAAGTCACTTTCTTGAGGTGTATGATACTGCAGATAGATAGATAGATAGATAGATAGATAGATAGATGGATGGATGGATGGATGGATGGATGGATGGATGGATGGATAGATAGATAGATAGATAGATAGATAGATAGATAGATAGATAGATAGATAGATAGATAGATAGATAGATAGATAGATAGATAGATAGACAGACAGATAGATAGACAGACAGATAGTAGGTTAGGTTAGGTTATTAGGTAGGTAGGTAGACAGAGCGACAGAGATAGATATAAAGATAGATAAATACAGAGACAGAGATAGATAAACATAGAAATAGAGACTGAGATACAGATAGAAATAGAGACAGAATTAGATAGAGATAGAGACAGAGATATGAGAGATAAATAGAGACAGATAGAGATAGAGACACAAAGATAGATAGATAAATAGAGATAGACAGAGACATATAGAGATAGAGACTGAGATACATATAGAAATACAGAGCTAGATAGATATATATATAGATATAGAAATACAGAGAGAGACAGAGATAAAGATAGAGATAGACAGAGATAGAGATAGATAAATAGAGATACAGAGAAAGAGAGATAGAGATTGAGATAGAAATAAATATAGAGAAAGACAGAGATAGAGATAGAAAAAGAAATAGAGACAGAGAAAGATAAAGATAAAGAGACAGATAAAGAGATAAAGAGATAGAGCTAGAGAAATAGACAGATAGAGAAAGAGCTAGAGGCAGAGAAAAAAAGAGATAGAGAAAGAGACAGAAACAGACAGAAATAGAGATAGAGGTAGAATCTCAGTAGGATATAGGTTTTAAATGTTTGTGTTGTTACTATGATTTTTGAAGCATGGTTAGGGCTTACTTAAGTATATTTTAATGAAGAAAGCAGAATGCAACATTGTTTGTGAGCCTGCTCAATATACTGAGAAACTCTAAATAATATATCCTCATTCTCAACACAAGCACTTTCTCTAAAGCTGTAAACATATTGTTGCCTTTGATGACATCTTATTCTTTTTCATTCCTATCTGTTTTACCCGCCCTTAGAAAATCTTAATTAATTAATCTTTTTAGCATATTCTTTTGATCATACCTGCAGCATCTCTGAGTAGCACGAATCATCTTTTTGACCCAATGACGCCCTTTGTGACTATTATCAGCCAGTTTTCCCCAGTCTGTCTCCTCATTTATTGGGACTGCAACACCCAGAAGTCCTAGCTGGCATGATCAATTCTGGCAGTTTTAGCTCTGCCAGGACCTAGCAGATAGATAGAAGTTAAATGAAATTTGGTAAATACACAAAGAAGGCTGTTGAGGGGAAAAAAAAAAAGGTTATTCCTGTACAGTGAGGCTAAAACTTGCTTGCCAACGAAGTGACCTTGTTGGAAGGAAGGAGAGGGGAAGAGAAAGTCCTTAGTGCCTCTTGAGATCAAGTGAAGTGATGCGTATCAGAAGAAGACACTAAAGATTTATTGTCTGTGGCAAAAGAAACACAGATCTCGGCTTGTACAATAAGTGTTTTTGACATCATACAATGCAAAGCATGATTGGATACGGTAGGTTAGGAACAGTTTGGTTGAAGGAAAATAACAAGGCACTGTGGTGCTGTCGTTCTCTTGAGTTTGGGATCTTCTGGCTAGTTTGACATTTCAGAACCAAGAACATTCAGAAAACCTTTGTTTGTTTGGAGTCTGGTGGTAGTTTACCCAGCTTTTTTGAGTCACCAGATTGTTTACAGGAACGGTGGAGTTCCTAGTTACCCAAACATTGGTCCCGGTCTGGTGTCCCAGTCTACAACTTCTATTTTCCCGCAACAAACATGGCCAGTAGCCAAGATGATTGGGAATTCCAGAAGCCTTGGTCTCAGCTCATCCGGAGAATGGCAAACCAGGTAAAGGCTTTACAATAGCCATCTGGAATTAAAATAAAATAAGCAAAGAAAAATACTGTTTGCTATTGTTGAAAGAAAAGTCTTCATCATGATTCATCCAAGCCGGGGATAAACAACATGGCGACTGCTTTAGAAAGAAGGTTGCAATTTATTGAAGAACCAGATAGAAAGATGGTTCTGGCAGGAGAGAGGAGAGAAAAAAGGACTGAGCACATGTGGGGAATAGATTTTTATACCCTCTGAAGCCTTTTATTTGAAGTAGTTTCCTGTTCCTGTTTTAGGCTTTGTATTTCCTGTGTCACGTATTCTGACTTGAGTCTGGGTGTGCCTTTCTGGTATTCTTGATGGTGGTAGGTTAATCCTATTATGTCCCAAAGGTCATATCCTGCTTCCCTGGCGCTGGGGCTAATGACTCTTAGAGTTTGGGTGGGGTATGTAGATTTTAGGCGTCTATCTTCTTGATCTCCTAGCTGGGGCCTTTCTGATGGTTTACATCTGCATTTGTACAGAGCTGGCTTCTGTTTGGGATAGAGAAGACTTGGGGGCAGGATTGGTTTCTGCTTTTAAAATCCTTTTGAGGAAATATATTTTTTTGCCCTTTTAATATTTCCTTCTCTGGGGGGCTGACTTCCCACAATATACAGGTAGTCCTCGGCTTACAGCCAGAGTTGAGTCCAAAATTTCTGTTACCCAGTGAGACATTTGTTAACATGAATTTTGCCCCATTTTACAACCTTTCTAGCTACAGTTGTTAAATGAATCAATGCATTTGTTAAGTTAGCCACACGGATGTTAATTGTTAATCTGGCTTCCCCATTGACTGCTTGTCAGAAGGTTGCAAAAGGGGATCGCGTGACCCTGGGACACTGCGATCGTCATAAATATGAGCCAGTTACTAAATATCTGAATTTTGATCACATGACCACGGGGGACGCTGCAACGGTCGTAAGTGCGAAAAACGGTCATGTCAAAAAATTTTTCAGTGGTGTTGTAACTTCGAATGGTCACTAAATGAACTGTTGTAAGTCAAGGACTACCTGTATTTAAGAACTACACACCCAAGTTCAGTCAATGGAAGATAAGAAAGAATACAGCTAGGGAGATAGACTGTCACTTAAATGTGTGTGATTGTGTATTTCACTCTCAAATTACTGCTTCCTGCTGCCGAAAAGGTGGATTACAGTCCATAAAAACTTCCCCTTAATTAATGTGTTACTATTTAAGATGTCTTGAGAAATTTTATAATTTTGCTGAAATAGACTGATATAGCTGTTCCTTTGATAGCCAAGTTTAACAATTCCATTTTCGCTTGAAATAGAAGGCACAACAATTTGCTAGAAACAAAACGGGAATTTTCATTTTTTTTTCAAAACGTCACCCTCTTACTGGAACAAATAGACAGGATACAATTTCTCTTTTTATTATCCCTATTTAGTGTCTTTTGATTTGTTATAGGGCCATTTGTTAATACCATTGCAAAGAAAAATTAGCAGTTGTTTTTCTCCTTCAGTAATACTATTGCAAGCAAAAAGCAATTGTTTTCCCCCCTCAGTCTTCCAAAAGTTTTAATTGCAGCAATTCAGTTCAAAAACTGAACAATAATTGAATGATATTGTTTTGCAGTTTTATCTCAGTATGCCAAGACATCAGCACAGACCAAGTGTACTGATGGGAAAGATAAGATTCGTTTCAAAATCATCTCTTTATTATGGCCGTTCAAATCAGGTCTTCCCATTATTTTGCAAAAAGGAAGAAAAAAAGTCTGCAGATCTAAAGGAAGACGGCTTAATTTCAATAGAGAGATTAAAGATAATTAAGAAAAATACAAATCTTGATGCAGGTAACTGGATAATGAAATAGCTGAAATAAAGCAAGAGAGCTTTAAAATGAATCCTAATTACTTCACACGTGCAACCGTCTAAATTTAGGCACACAATTAAGCAGTTAATTATGTGAGAATGCCATCGATTTATCCACAGCTCTAGAAACGTTCACTTTTTTATGCTGTCACAGAATCCCCAAATATTTCCATCTTTCTACCCTCAATTTTCGTTTTTCAACGCTGCTGCTGGGAAATTCACTCCAGACACGATAGTCTAGTATCATGTCTTTTATTTCCAGTGTCCTGGTAAAAATATTGTTGCTTATCTTGCAAAGATGGCACTTAAAATGCATTGAAAATGTTGCAAAATTATGAAGTTATTCACAGGAAAAACATTTCTATGGGGAACTCCAAACTTCCTAGGGAAGCCTGAATGTTTGCTCAGTTATGATGGCCAGGGCACAGCTGTGACAAATAAAATCGAGCAAAGAAATAAAACTGAATGTCACTATTCTAGCAAACAGCAATTTTCTAATTGTGATGTTGAGCCAAGTGTTTTAAAACAGGGGTCTTCAAACTTGGCCCTTTTATGACTTGTGGACTTCAACTCCCAGAATTCCTCAGCCAGCGTGGCACGCTGGCTGAGGAATTCTGGGAGTTGAAGTCCACAAGTCATAAAAGGGCCAAATTTGAAGACCCCTGTTTTAGCAGAAAGCAAGGCCCGAAGATTATCTCAGCTGTGCTCCACTAATTGTATAAGAAAGCAGTTTTCTCCTGGGTAGGCCAGCTGAAATCTCAAAATTTATGTTCCACACAGCAAATTTATTACAGATTTGCAGGTAGTTCTCGACTTACAACAAATTCGTTTAGTGACTGTTCAAAGTTATAAAAGTAATGGGGGGGGGAAACCTTACGGCCGTTTTTCACACAACTGTTGCAGCATCCTCGTGGTCACGTGATCAAAATTCAGACCCTTGGCAACTGACTCATATTTATGATGGTTGCAGTGTCTCTCGGGATCATGTGGTCCACCGTTTCCAACCTTCTGACAAGCAAAGTCAGTGGGAAAGTCAGATTCACTTAACAGCCGTGTTACTAACTTAACGACTGGAGTGATTCACTGAACAACGGTGGCAAGAAAGGTCGTAAAATGGGACAAAACTTAGCCACTGTCTTGCTTAGCAACGGAAATTCTGGGCTCAATCGTGGTGGTAAGTCGAGGACTAGCTCTAGAATCGGGGCCATCTGTGTCTCTGATGGGAGGCTGTTCTATTAGGCAGGTGTCATGATGGGAAGGCACACTTCTGAGGTCCCACTACGCAAAATTGTTTCACCAAGGGGTCCCTAACTATGACTACCCTACCAGATCTAGTGGGAAGGGCAGAAGCCATCAGGCCCAGTAAGTAGGTTAGCCCTATGCCACTAAGGCAGTGGTTCTCAACCTTTTTAATGCTGCGACCCCCCAACCGGTCGTAAGTCGAGGACTACTCAACCGGTCGTAAGTCGAGGACTACTCAACTGGTGCAGCACCGTTTGCAGAATGGGACTTTGGGCGGGCTCAGCAGGGCAGAGACAGCCTGGACAATTCCTATTGGCTTTTGAAAGCCAATAGAATTAGACTCTATTCAAGAGAGTCTATTCTATTGGCTTTCAAAAGCCAATAGAATAAAAGGGAGTAGCACAGCTAAGGAAAAGGGGAAAAAAAATGGTGGACTGCGTTGTTTGGTGACCCCCGTGAAATGGTCATTTGACCCCAAATGGGGTCCCGACCCACAGGTTGAGAACCACTGCACTAAGGACTTTAAAGGTGAAATTGCAATTCTTTTATCCGTATGGAAAAGTAGAATTCTGTTCCTGTTGAATTTTATCTTTTTCACAAAGTAGGGTAGAATTGCTTTTGTATAAGCACTGAGAAATCAGGGCAATATTTTTTTAGGTTCATCCACCTCCCCCAAATTATTCTGTTTTTCTAAGAGTAGCTCCTAATGACGTATGAGCAATTGATGTGTTTTGGAATGGAAATAGAAAATGCTATATATCCTGCAATTGTTGAGACAAGAATCACACATCTGTAGCACTAGATAGCAAATTTCCTTCCTAACTTTTCTGCTCTGGCTCATCTTCCCAGTTTTGAATTTTACCCATGGGGAGTTTTCCAGGTTTCTTTTAGCCTTCTTTCCCTAGTTGTGTTAAAAGTCTTTCTACTTGGAACAGGAAAACATCATCCTAAAATCCATCATTCTTGAACATCCAGATTTTGTTTTCTATATCATTACAGAGTTTTGACTGGGCAAGGAACTAATTTGCCTTTTTATCTTAGTGGATCACTTCCTACTTCCTCTGTTATGGTGGGAAAGAAATTTCTTTTTCCCTGTTCAGTTTCAATACATTTGTCTGCTTTTGTCTATTCTGCAGACTTAAATGCTCTGAGCTGAGAATTTGCTGCTGTTTAAAGCCGTGTTATGCTGGATTAAATGTTCATTTCTTTTTTACTCTTAATGCCATGGAATTGAATATCCAGCCTTCTCCACAGAGAACACCTATAAAGCCAATATATGAATTAATCTAATGTTCATGCCTATAGCTCCCTGGCAGTTCTTTCATCTGAACCATGTTTAAACCAGAAACTCTTGCTGTTAACTATATGCTGCTGCTCGATCCAAAATGTGCAACAGGAGAATGCCATCTGCAGAAGCTTGCTGGTCTAAAACGGGTGATTCTATTTTTCCGAATAAAAATTGGCCATATAAATTTCACGAACGAACGAATGCAAACCTTAAGGCTTGCTCGTTGTCTGGCAAAGGTGAAGATGGGCTCAAAGAATGATCCTTTTTTTTTAATGTCTTTTCTTCTTAACACCTTTTTCAAAGGCAGGAAAATGTGTCAGTTCATGTATGAACGTTTAGCCCACAACCAAATTAAAAAAGAAAAGGGGAAAAAGCACATCGACAATCAGGATTAAAAGTGGAAACAAATGAGATAAAATAAAACAGGCCCAAACTGAATACAGGTAGTCCTCAACTTACAACAGTTCATTTAGTGACCGTTTGAAGTTACAACAGCCCTGAAAAAAGTGACTTGTGACATTTTTTTCACACTTACGACTGTTGCATGTGATCAAGTGATCAAAATTCAGACTCTTGGCAACTGACTCATATTTATGACAGTTGCAGTGTTCCGGGGTCATGTGATCCCCTTTTGCGATCTTCGGATAAACAATAGGGAAGACAGATTCACTTAACAACTGTGTTACTTAACGGAACTGCACTGATTCACTTAACAAGTGTGGCAAGACACATCATTAAATGAGGCAGAGTTCATTCAACAACTGTCTCACTTAGTGATAGAAATTTTGGGCTCAATTGTTGAGTCATAAGTTGAGAACTACCTGTAAATAAAATGAACGCATGTATATGTATGTACTATATGCATACATCTATATGTAATAAACAGCAAAATGTTAAATGTCATTTGGCAGCTATAGTCCAGCTCCCTCCACAACCAGCTATGCTACATCTAAACAAGTATAAACCCCTTATCACCTGGCAGCAATTGTAATCAAGCCAAATTTAACAGGTTTTTTTTAGAAATTTCAGTGCTCTTAGACCCTTGTATACATTCGCCAAGGAAAGAGATATCCAAATTGATTGCCAATCCTGTTGTAATGATAGTGGAGCAAAGTATTTGCTTTTGATTCAAAAGCTTGTTGTTGTTGTTAGTTGTGAAGTTGTGTCCGACCCATCACGACCCCATGGACAACATTCCTCTAGGCCTTCCTGTCCTCTACCATCTTCTGGAGTCCATTTAAGCTCACGCCTACTGCTTAAGTGACTCCATCCAGCCACCTCATTCTCTGTCATCCCATTCTTCTATTGCCCTCAATCTTTCTCAGCATCAGGCTCTTCTCCAGTGAGTCCTTCCTTCTCATTAGGTGGCCAAAGTACTTGAGTTTCAACTTCAGGATCTGGCCTTCTAAAGAGCAGTCAGGGTTGATCTCCTCTAGGACTGACTGGTTTGATCGCCTTGCAGCCCAGGGGACTCGCAGGAGTCTTCTCCAATACCATAGTTCAATTCTTTGGCGCTCAGCCTTTCAAAAGCTACTTCCCAGTTTATGCAGTGGGTGATCTGAATAGTAATTATTCTTTAATCTCCCTTTCTCACACAAAAGAAAGCAGAGGATTAAATCTCTCTAGCATAAATACCTTTCTGTATTGGGGCAAAGGATATTAAAAAAATAATTCAGAGTAGTAAAAAAAATTTAAGGTAAACATTTACTAAATTCATAGTGAAACAGCAGACATGCTCACAATTGACTTTAAGTTTTGAACCAGGAATCGTGGTCTTAATTCCTGCCACTGGTTTTTCAGAGTTTGATGCTGTGGCTGCTACTCGTTTCCAAGGTCCTTTGAACTGCTTCTGTTTTGTTTCCCCCTTCTAATTCTGTAATGCAAAAAGGAAGAAAAATAAATATGCTCTTATGGAACAAAGCTACTGTAGATCCAAACCCCAGTTAGATGGTTCCCGAGGGTGAACTTTTTCCTGCAAAATGGATAAGATCTTTGTGGTTGAGAGTAAGTTGGATCCAAAGCTTGAAAGTCTGCTGAGCCGTGGATACACTTAATGTGTTTAAGAGCTTAAATGAACGGATCTTTTAATGTCTTTGCAAATGTCTTATCTTTGGTCTGCAAAATCGTGAGAGCTGCCACTTCAAGCCTTTTTCCTCTCCTTTCTTTGTCACACTCAAAAGGGTGCCCACAGATTTAAAATCACTTAAACAATTTGAGCGGCAGGGGATTATATATTAAATTTGCCCGTGAACTCACTGAACAAAAAGAATGAACTTTTAAATAGTGAAAATGCCTTATTCCAGGCGGCAGTATTGTTTAATTCTTTCATATTATTGCCATTCTGGAATTATTTTATTGGCATTGCCATTGAAATGGTTTCAGTTTCCAGCAATCAGTGTCATTATTTCCACACCGTGCTAATTTTTTTTTATTATTAAAAGTTTTAAAGATTTTATACAATATATATCCCAAATCCCTCCCCCCCTCCCCCACTTCCCAGAGCTGATTACAGGATTACAAATAAACAATCATAATCTAACTAACATTACCCAACTATACAAACAATCAAATCCATAACATACTTTAACTCCTTTTCAAAATAAATATTAACAAATTAAAAACGAAAATAATAACATAATTAAACCATAATACTAAAACTAATATAAATTCAACCATATCAAACTATTAATAATAATCTAAAATTTACTCATAAGCTAGATAATACTTTTTAGTCTCATATTTATTCTGAATATAATCTATCCATCTTCTCCAAACCGAGATATATCTTTCTTGTGAATAGTCCTTCAAATAAGTGGAAATTTTTGCCATTTCTGCTAAATTAGACGCCTTGAGTATCCATTCTTCCATAGTAGGCAAAGAATCTTTATTCCAATATTGCCCCACCAATAATCTTGCTAAATTTTGTATAGGTTTCTCCTCTCTTTTTGGCAATAGCTTTCCTGTTTCTGTGGGACAACAATCATCTTCTCTTCGTGCCTTCCAGATTTTGGAGTTGTGATACTGAACATCATAAGGCTGTCTCAAGGACTGATGGCAGTGCTGAAATTTGAAATAGGATTTCGTTTCCTACTTAATGCCTTTAAGACAGGGGTCTTCAAACTTGGCCCTTTTATGACTTGTGGACTTCAACTCCCAGAATTCCTCAGCCAGGCATGCTGGCTGAGGAATTCTGGGAGTTGAAGTGCACAAGTCATAAAAGGGCCAAGTTTGAAGACCCCTGCCTTAAGACTACATCAGCCATGGAGATTTCAGATTCCCCAAAAGTGTTAAAGCTGGGAACTACGACATGTTCAGTGATGGACTAAAACAGTGGTGGCGAACCTATGGCACGGGTGCCAGAGGGGGCACTCAGAGCCCTCTCTGTGGGCACACGCGCCGTCGCTCCAGTCCTAGGCCTTCAACTGGGTTTTATATAACCTTTTCGCTTTAGGCCTCTGCCACCGTGTGCCCAAAAAAAAAAAAAAAGGTTCAATCAGTCAATTTCAACTTATCGTGGGAAAAAAAAAGATCTTGCAAAGTTGGAATTGATTGAACTTTTTAGTCCCATCCAGTCTGCCGTTACCACCACAGCCACACCCACCCAATGGGCCATGCCCACCCAATGGGCCACACCCACCCAGCACTCCACGATGCATAAGTGGGTTTTGGGTTGCAGTTTGGGCACTCGGTCTCTAAAAGGTTCGCCATCACTGGACTAAAATCTTTATGATAGATACGTCTTAGTGTTGAGAATGCCTCCCTTTGGGATCAGGACTGGGTTCAAAAAAGCAAAAAAAAAAAAATTTTTGTTTTCAAAGGCTTTGCTTCTGATTCTGAACCTAGAGCAGATTCTATCCAAGCCCCGAGCCCTTAATAAATCTTTGACTTAAAATGACACAATTGAGCCCAAAATTTCTGTTGCTCAGCAAGACAGTTAAGTGGGGTTTTGTCCCATTTTACAACTTTTTTACCATGCTTGTTACAGGAGTCACTGCAATTGTTAAGTAACAAGGTTGTTAAATGAATCTGGCTTCCCCATTGACTTTGCTCATCAGAAGGTTGCAAAAGGTGATCACGTGACCCTGGGACAGTGCAACCATCATAGATACATGCCAATTGCTAGGCTTCTGAATTTGGTCGCGCGACCATGGGGAGGCTGCAATGGTCGCAAGTGTGAAAAACAGCCATAAATCACTTTTTGGAGTGCCGTTATAACTTTGACAGTCACTAAACGAATGGTTTAAGGCAGAGGCTCCCAACCTTTTAGGCACCAGGGACCAGTTCTGTGGGGAGAGGTTTTTCCACGGACCAGAGGGGGGCCTGGTTTCATGTGCTGCCTGCATCCCATGGATGGGGCTTCGCTTGTTTGCGCGGACTGGTTGCTGGCATGCCGCGGGCCGGTGTCGGTCCACAGACCGGGGTCTGGGGACCTCTGGTTTAGGGACCATTTACAAGGACTACCTATAAAATGGTTTCTTATCTTATTACATGTTGCTTACTCCTCCACCTTCTGCCTAAGGATGCTCACGAGTTTTATTGGCTTCTTATTTTAAAAACAAAAAGCAGCTGCAATTTCGTGCCCTAACAAATGCGTGAATGGGATTGCACTTAGTCTTGTGTTTGGCACCTTCCTCCATTTTATACAGGTAGTCCTTGACTTACAACCATTAGTTTAGCAATGTTCAAGGTTGCAGCAGCAAGGAAGGAAAGTGATTTACAACTGGTCCTTGCCCTTAACAACTGTTGCTACATCCCCACGATCACTTGATTAAAATTTGGGGCGCTGGGCAACTGGCTTGTATTTTTAAGGGTTGCAGTGTCCCAGATTTATGTGATCCCCATTTGTCACCTTCCCATCTGGCTTCTGTGATCACTTAACAACCGCAGTGATTTGCATAACCACTGTGGCAAAAAAAAAAAAAAAATAATAACGGGTGTCAACGCTGCTAACATTGGATGTTCTTGCTTTGACAACATATGAAGATGCAGCCTTTTTCTTTCTTATGCTTCACTCTTAGAATTAGATGATGCTGGGGGGGGGAGGCGGAATGTGGTGGGAGTTAGTTAAACATAACAATAGTGTACTAGTGCAGTGGTGGTGAACCTATGGCACGGGTGCCAGAGGTGGCACTCAGAACCCTCTCTGTGGGCACGTGCGCCATCGCCCCAGTCCTAGGCCTTCAGTTCGGTTTTATAAAACCTTTTCGCTTTAGGCCTCTGCCGCCGTGTGCAAAAAAAAAAAAAAAAAGGTTAAATCAGTCAATTTCAACTTCTCATGAAAAAAAAAATCTTGCAAAGTTGGAATTGATTGATTGAACTTTTTAGTCCCACCCAGTCTGCCGTTACCACCTCAGCCACGCCCACCCAATGGGCCACGCCCACCCAGCACTCGATGATGCATAAGTGGGTTTTGGGTTGCAGTTTGGGCACTCAGTCTCTAAAAGGTTTGCCATCATTGTTATATAGAGAGCAAAGTTTTCTAATTCCAAGAAGGAGCATGTGTGCACAGAGAATGCTTCTGAAACGAACTATGGCTGTTGGAAAGCTAGGCAACCACCACGCCATCTTCATTTGCACAGTCCAGGTAGAATTCACCCTGCGTTTCAGAGAATGTGTGAAAGAGGGAAGTGTCACAAGGAACATGTGTTCAGAAGTGCATTTCCTTGCGTTTGACAGGCAATTAAGCAGAAACAGGAAGGCCTAAGAATTACTGGCAGTTCTGCATGGTAATTCTTCTGCAAACCTTTCTTGAGGCCTCTTGATAAGAAAACTACAACAAGCAACTAATTATTAACTGTTTCACAGATAATTCACTTGGAAAGCAGAAAGGGGAGAGGAAAAGGTGTCAGGTTAGATCTTTCTGTCCACCTATTTGCAGAGTTGCAATGAGGCAGAGAGGAGAGCAGTCAAAGCCAAACTCTAGAAAGCTCTCTGTTACACACACACACACACACACACACACACACACACACACACACACGATGGGAGTGGGGCCTAATGTAGCTGACTCTTGGCTGATCTCAGAAAAGCTAAGTACATTTTGACTTAGTGAGGAGTTAGATCAGTGGTGGCGAACCTATGGCACGGGTACCACAGGCGGCACTCAGAGCCCTCTCTGTGGGCATGCGTGCCATCGGCCCAGTCCTAGGCCTTCAGCTGGGTTTTATAAAACCTTTTTGCTTTAGGTCTCTGCCGCCGCGTGCAAAAAAAAAAAAGGTTCAATCAATCAGTCAATTTCAACTTCTCGCAGAAAAAAAAAGATCTTGCAAAGTTGGAATTGATTGATTGAACTTTTTAGTCCCACCCAGTCTGCCGTTACCACCGCAGCCACGCCCACCCAATTGGCCACACCCATCCAGCACTCAACGATGCATAAGTGGATTTTGGGTTGCAGTTTGGGCACTTGGTCTCTAAAAAGTTCGCCTTCACTGAGTTAGATGGAAGCCCACTAGGATTGGCAAGTTAAAAAAAAAGAAGGAAATTGCTGACCATTTCCCTTCATTGTTCTCACTGTTAGGAAATTTCTCCTTAGTTCTAGATTGACAAAACCAGAAAACCAGAATGATAAGAGTTGCAAGAGACCTTAGAGGTCATCTAGTCCAACCCCCTGCTCAAGCAGGAAACCCCATACCATTTCAGACAAGTGGTTGTCCAATCTCTTCTTAAAAAACCTCCGGTGTTGGAGCACCCACAACTTCTGGAGGCAAGTCGCTCCACTGATTAATTGTTCTCACTGTCAGGAAATTAGTTCTAGGTTGCTTCGCTCCTTGATTAGTTTCCATCCGTTGCTTCTTGTCCTGCCTTCAGGTGCTCTGGAGAATAGGTTGACCACTCTCTTCTTTCTGGCAGCCCCTGAGATACTGGAACACTGCTATCATGTCTGCCCTCGTCCTTATTTTAATTAAACTAGACATCTTGCAACCGTTCTTCGTATATTTTAGCCTCCAGTTCCCGAATCATCTTAGTTGCTCTTCTTTGCATCCTCTCCAGAGTCTGTTTGGGCCCAGTAACTTTGGCTGATTTATTTACAAGGATGATCCTCATTGTCCCTCTTTTTTTATCTTAGAATTTTAGATGGTTGATTTGGGAACAGCCAGCACATGCAAACCTCCGAGTCCGTCTTGCCAATCACATTATATATTCCTGTAAAAGCACTGCAGCTATTTGGAACTTTTTCTGGGCTGGCACTGGTATGCATCTCTCTCTTTCTCTCCATCTCTCTCTCTTTTTCTCCATCTTTCTCTCCCTCCCCCCCTCTCTCTCTTTCTCTCTCTCTCTCTCTCTCTCTCTCTCTCTCTCTCTTGCTAGATTACATTTATGCATTAGTACCATCTGTGCCTGCTGCACCTTCTGTGAGTCAGCCCTGGCCAAATGACTGGCATTTATCTGGAAGTGCACTCCAAATTAAAAAAAAAAAGAGGGAGAGACAGAAAGGAAGCTACCCAGAGCCTTTAAAAAGAAAAGAAAAAAAGCTTGCTGGCCTTGCAGGCAGTTGGCGCTTAATGGGTCTCAGGGAAAGAGCTTGCTACTAAGCACAAAACATCTGCAGCTGGTGTCCCACACACTTCCGTTGCATTTAGCCATCAGGTGCCAGCAGATTCAAAAGAGCCCAGACCATTTATTTTTTATATGATGTTTGCAAAGTCCGTTGTCTTATGCTTTCATTTTTTTTTCTGGAAAAGATAACATAGACCAGTGGTTCTCAACCTTTTTAATGCCGCGACCCCCCAACCGGTCATAAGTTGAGGACTACTCAACCAGTCGTAAGTCGAGGACTACTCAACGGGCGCAGCACCGTTTGCAGAATGGGACTTTTGGCGGGCTCAGCAGGGCAGAGACAGCCTGGACAATTCCTGTTGGCTTTTGAAAGACAATAGAATTAGACTCTATTCAAGAGAGTCTATTCTATTGGCTTTCAAAAGCCAATAGAATAAAAGGGAGTAGCACAGCTAAGGAAAAGGGGGAAAAAATGGCGGACAGCGTTGTTTGGCGACCCCCGTGAAATGGTCGTTCGACCCCAAATTGGGTCCCGACCCACAGATTGAGAACCACTGACATAGACAAAGGCACAGAACAGGACGAGCTAGTCTGACTCCAGTATTTAATGGATCTACAGGTAATCCTTGTTTGAAGTTACAACAGCACTGAAAAAAGTGACTTGTGACCATTTTTCACACTTATGACAATTGAAGAACTCTCCCCCCCCCTCACATGATCAAAATTCAGAGGCTTGGCAGCTGACTCATATTTACGACGTTGCAGTGTCCCGGGGTCATGGGATCACTTTTTGCAACCTTCTGACAAGCAAACTCAATGGGAAAGTCAGATTCACTTAATAACTGTGTTATAAGAGCCCTGGTGGTACAGTGGTTAGAACACAGTATTACAGGCTGACTCTGCCCACTGCCAGCAGTTCGACCCTGACCGGCTCAAAACTGACTCAGCCTTCCATCCTTCCAAGGTCGGTAAAATGAGGACCCAGATTGTTGGCGGTCAATATGCTGAATCTGTAGACCGCTTAGAGAGCTGTAAAGCACTATGGAGCTGTATGTAAGTCTTAAGTGCTATTGCTATTGCTATCGTTAAGTTGCTAACATAACAACTGCGGTGATTCACTTAACAACCGTGGCAAGAAAGGCTGTTGTCACGGTTTTCAGTGCTGTTGTAACTTTGAACAGTCACTAAGCAAAGTGTTGTAAGTCTAGGAGCACTCGAATAGGGCAGAGTTCATTAACATCTAATCCTGAATCAAAAATGGATTAATGCAGTGTGCAAACCGGACCTCAATATATTGCAATAGATTTGGGGGTTATGTTAGTGGATTTTAGACATATTTTTGGTATTACTGGGATAACTTGAGAGCATAACTATCAATGATCAGAAGGGGTACTGTGTCGGTTAATTTGGCTGGGATTATGGGTTGAAAAGATTTCATTAGAACTTCTACCACAGTGGTTCTCAACCTTTTTAATGCCGCGACCCCCAACCGGTCGTAAGTCGAGGACTACTCAACCAGTCGTAAGTCGAGGACTACTCAACTGGTGCAGCACTGTTTGCAGAATGGGACTTTTGGCGTGCTCAGCAGGGCAGAGACAGCCTGGACAATTCCTATTGGCTTTTGAAAGCCAATAGAATTAGACTCTGTTCAAGAGAGTCTATTCTATTGGCTTTCAAAAGCCAATAGAATAAAAGGGAGTAGCACAGCTAAGGAAAAAGGGGGAAAAAATGGCGGATTGCGTTGTTTGGCGACCCCCATGAAATGGTCGTTCGACCCCAAATGGGGTCCCGACCCACAAGTTGAGATCCGCTGTTCTAGCATTTTTCATTCTGGGTTGGCAGTTCATCTTAACCGGTCTCCAGATTAGCTTACCCCAAAGGTGAGTGAAGAAAACATCTTTTTTTTTCAGGTTGAAAATGTAACTCCAGGATTAAAACATTTATAAGGGAAGTCAGATAAAGCAAAACTTGAGTTGCCAGCAAGAATAATTTTGCAGTAACTGAGTTCACTTTCTGCTTTTAGAGAAGGGCAGCAGCTCTAGAAAGGTCCGTGCATTTTTGCGCACTGGTGAATTTGCATATGCTTAAGTCTTCTCTGAAATTAAGAGACGTGTCTTTGAATTCGCTTCGATGGCGCCCCAACCAGCCCAGGATGCTTCAGAGCTGCTTCTTTTTTTAAAACAAATCAATCACTGCCTTGCTCAGAATTCTCATAGCTAGGCTTTTTTTTTTTTTTTGCCAAGTGAATGCTTCAGCTGGAAATCTGACCAACAATAGTAATAAAGTGACCACTTGGTTGAACGTTCCCTGTGTTAATAGACGGACGACCTTGTGTCAGAAAGAAAAATCACTCTCGATTTATGCATCAGGCCTGATCTTTAGACTCTTCTATCTTCGTCTCCGTGAATGACATCTGCTTCGCTGTGTTTGCGTCCCTGCAGTCACGCATGCAAGCATCTCTCCAGCTGCAAAAGGCCACACAGAAAAAATTGATAATCAATATGCTAATGATTATGCCTGCAAAAATACGCTAATGATTATGCTTCTTACCAAAATCTGCCCCGCGCCCCCGTTCAGTTTAACATTTCGTGCAAATTTCAGTTCTGCTCAATGTGACCACCGTAGCATAATTGTTTGGTGCACCCACAACCTCTGGAGGCAAATGGTTCCACTGATTAATTGTTCTGACTGTCAGGAAGTTTCTCCTTAGTTCTAGGTTGGTTCTCTAAAGAGAAATTTCCAGACAGAACAATTAACCAGTGGAATGACTTGCCTCCAGAAGTTGTGGGTGCTCCAACCCTGGATGTTTTAGGAAAGAGATGGGACAATCATTTGTCTGAAATAGTATGGGGTATAGTTGACTGGATGGTGGGGTTAGGCAGGAGTTAGGATCCAAAGCCACCAGTGAAAAATAAGGACAAATCAGGATGGGTTGTTAAGGCATTGCTGAAGAACTACCAAGGTTCCCTACAATTGGGGCTCGCGAGGTGAAATCCTATCACTTATTCCCATTTATGGCCCTTGTTGAAATCCACTCAACGAGCAAAAGAGTTTTATGCTAAGATATTCACCTCAACATCAAGGCTGTAGGAAAGTCTTGATGCTCCTAATAGCAAGAGCAATCCTGTTGGGCAACTGAAGATCCATTCTAGGTCCATTGTTTGTCAACCTGGGCAACTTTAAGATGAGTGGACTTCAACTCCCAGAATTCCCCAGCCAGCTTGCTGGCTGGGGAATTCTGGGAGTTGAAATCCACTCATCTTAAAGTTGCCCAGGTTGACAAACTTGCTGTAGTCCAACATCCTAACTAAAATATGAAACCTATGGGCTGAAGTGGATAACACTTCCTCATAAAACCAGTATCTGATATTCTGGACCTTTCCTGAATATAGAAACTTCACACTGCATGCCAAGATAGACCATTTCAGATCAGAGAGCTCCATTTAACCCGCTTAACAGCTGAATTTGTTGACTTTATTCTGCTATGCTGTAGGCTTTTGTACCATGGCAGTTTCAGCATTTTGCCTAGGAATCAAGTTTGGTTTTTCTTTTCCCCCCATATGTTCTGTGTTAAACATATGCTAGGCTGTATATTTAAAACTAGCACAGTGCCAATATATCGCTCATCCAAATATGTTTTCTTTATTATTGAAAGCTGCCATGTCCTCATCCACTCAGGCACGGCAAAAAAGAAAGAAGGGACTTGACAGGAATCTTTTAATAGCTACGGAGAAAATGGAAATCTGGCGTTGTAGTTCCCAATTGCAATTGGAAAGAGGGTGTCTTTTAAGTCGTCGGTGCTATTGCAAGGCTGAGTACTTTGACTGGTTTTTGGCCTGGAGATGTTCAGAGATTAGCATGGGTGACTCAGTAGCACAGCCTCAGCCAGGCCTACCTGAAAGGGTTGTGATGTGGATGGAATAAGAGACGGGAGGGTTTTGGATGCCACCTTAAACTCCTGTATGAAAAGTGGGATACACAGGTAGTTCCTATGTATCCCAAATTGTACCAGCAATTCTGTTGCTAACTAAGCTGGTCCTCAACTTACGACCACAATTGAGCCGAACATTTCTGTTGCTAAGCGAGACAGTTGTTAAATGAGTTTTGCCCCATTTTATCACCTTTCCTGCCACTGTTGTTAAGTGAATCACTGCAGTACTGGTAGTAACACGGTTGTTAAGTGAATCTGGCTTCCCCCGTTGACTTGGCTTGTTGGAAGGTCACAAAAGGGGATCACGTGATCCTGGGACACGGCAACCGTCATAAATGTGAGCCAGTTGCCAAGTGTCTGGATTTTGATCACATGACCGCGGGGATGCACGTGTGCCTGGCTGAGGAATTCTGGGAGTTGAAGTCCACAAGTCATAAAAGGGCCAAGTTTGAAGACCCCTGGTTTGAAGTTACAACAGCACTGATAAAAAAAGGGGCTTACAATAGTTTTTCACACCTACGACCGTTGGATGGAACCGGAAGGGCCTCTTTCTAAGATGGCTCCCTGAACACCTGTGGAAAAGCAAGACTCTATTGACAAAAAGCTGGCCGTGAAATAGACGACCTTGGAGAGGCCTTCCAGTTCTACGACTCTATTAAGGCCTTCCTGGATTTCTTTCAGCAGTCAATGCAACTGTCCAGGTCTTGACAACATCTGAAGGTTGAAATGCAATGCTTGTTTGTGAAGAATGTCATCGGAAGGCAAAGAGAGAGTGTTCTGAACTGTCATTTCAGATCATCTGCCCCAACCGCCCACTGCTTAAGACTGCAACTTGGCATGAAAGGTTAGCTCAGTTGTTCTGGGTGGCATTATGCTGTGTCTACAGTTGTTCTTGACAAGATGCTGAGATGATTTTGTTTCTCTCCCCCCCCCCCCAAGTAAATCAAAACCTAGGGCCTACCAGAGACTTGCTGTCAGAGATACACTTCATAGTTGTCAGGTTGATCTTCTGCTGCAAAGAGGGGAAAAAAGAAATAAATCCTGCCATCGTTGGTTCGGTAGAGGCTGAAGTTATTCTTTCTCCTGAGAACTTCCACACCATTTGCAAATTGATATCCGTGGCTAGTGTGGGAGCTTAATTTTGTTTAAAGTTGAAACAGAAACAGGGTTTTCTTCCCTTCCCTCATCCCTGGCCAGGAATTCCCAAGTGGCTTACAGAAGTTACTAGAACACCATGCATGTGAAACCCATTTCACAGTCCTGTGCAAGTGGGAATCCTGACATCCTTTGGGTGTCTCTTGTAGCACCTAATATCAATTGCGGGGCTACATAACACATTAAGCCAGGGGTAGGCAACCTGGGCTCTTTTATGACTCGGGGACTTCAACTCCTAGAATTCCTGAGCCAGCCACGCTGAGGGGAAAGGGAGAGTTTCCAAGCTGAGCCATGCTGGCTCAGGAATTCTGGGAGTTGAAGTCCACGAGTCATAAAAGAGCCAAGGTTGCCTACTTCTGCACTAAGCCATAAATCATGGTTTCATGCTGCTTCACAACATGCTAAGTTGAAATCAGGAATCAAGACTTTGTGAGACGTGAACATTTTCCTGTGTCTTCAAGAAGGAATTTGGAAGCCCGTGATGACCCCTAATGGCCATAGTAAAATCTGGCTGCCGTAAATAATAAAGCTGTTTGGTTTGGTCATTCTGGGGCTAGGTAGAATCAACTTTAAATATATAACTAAAATGTTTATTTCATTGGGATTAGCTTTTTTTTCTTCTGCAAGACTACTGCCTTAAGAATTTCAGATTTATGTACACCTTCTTTCCTGTGTTAACTTGCCTCACAGAGTAATGGGACTTCCATCGTTAATAGCAATAGCACTTAGACTTATATGCCGCTTCATAGTGTTTTACAGCCCTCTCTAAGTGGTTCACAGAGTCAGCATATTGCTCCCAACTATCTCTTTTCCTTCCTTCCTTCCTTCCTTCCTTCCTTCCTTCCTTCCTTCCTTCCTTCCTTCCTTCCTTCCTTCCCACCTCCCTTCCCTCCCTCCCTCCTTCCTTCCCTCCAACCTTCCTTCCCTCCCTCCTTCCTTCTTTCCTCCTTCCTTCCTTCCTTCCTTCCTTCCTTCCTTCCTTCCTTCCTTTCTTCTTATTAAGAACAATAACATTAACAAAAAAGACTAAAGTCCTGTTCTACATCTTATTCCCATACTGACCAGCCTAATATCTATTGGGACAAGCAGATAATCTAAAAATGCTTCAAAGAAATCCTGTCAATCACCCATTCTTAACAACAGAAACAGGACAGACTAGTTCTTAGGGAATCAAGTCAGTCTATCCCTAGTTGACTTCTATCTTAGCAATTCCAGTAGCTCCCAGCCAGCAATCATACCGTGTTTTCCCCAAAATAAAACCGGGTCTCATATTATTTTTTTCTCCAAAAGACACATTAGGGCTTATTTTCCGGTTAGGTCTTATTTTCAGGGAAATACGGTACTAAATGCATCCATCTGGCTGAGGATCTTAACTGGAGCTTATTTTGGGATAGGGCTTATATTATGAGCATCCTGAAAAATCAAGTTAGGGCTTATTTTCCAGTTAGGTCTTATTTTGGGGAAAACACTGTAGTAGATGCATCTGATAGCATTAGTTTGGGAAAGTCTGAGAAATATTGAATGTTCTCTCTTGTATTGTAACAAAGAGAAGAAAGAAATGGATGTACAGGAAGATTTAATTTTGGGTGGATCAGAGAAGTAGCTTGCAACAAAAGGATTTTTTTTTACTCTTTCAGAAAATGAAGAAAGAATGTATTGTAGCTCAGATGCTTCTTTCAGTTGGTGAAAAAAACAATGGGGAAACCCCCAAGTCCTTCCCCCCATTTTTAGTAAAGATGCTTCTTTCATTCTTCTTAAAATCTAAGCCCATATGAATCTTTTCTTCCTTTGCAAATCTATGGGTAGCCTCTGTCTTCTCTTTTTAACATATTTTCTACTTCATTACTTTCGAGCAAAATAATAATGTTTACTTCTTTGTAAACAAATTGAAACAATAAAAGGCACTCCAGGAAAATAAATGTAAAGATCGGAGATTAGCAGGCCATGTTTTCAAAAGAAATGTAATAAACGGTTATAATAGTTATTACGTTGTAAGAAAGGGATATCATTTTATCAAGTTGGCAGTGATTTTATTTCTCGTTGGTAGGACTTAATGAAAGGAAATGCTTCTCTCACATTCATGTTCACATTTAAAATTTATGTGTTGCGTATTTTTTCCCTCCGGTAAATTGCCATATTTATCTTGTTTCTGTGTTCTTTCAATTCAGATGCTTTCCTTGTATTTGAAAATGGATTGTATGGCCCTAGAATATCTGGAGCATAGCAGTGTGAATTCTGTGACATCACTGCACTTTGATTAAGATTAGTTTTACAATTATGATCACTATGGATCCTGCTAGTAATATTGCTATTAACATCATCATCATGAATATTAGTGCTTTATTATAGTGGAATTCTTATTGCTATTAAAGGAACTCTATTAGCGCTACGGCTGCTGAATGCAGATTTAATACACGAATTGCTGGCAAGCTACTTTAAATGAATGTAAGAAATGTACAGGGTTAAGGAATGAACAAGGTACCACCCTGTAAAGAATGAAAATTCATTAGCATTTGCAGTGATTATGTATACCTTGGGGTCAAATGAAGCCTTATGACCATACTCCATTTAATATACTGAAGACACATGTAGTTTTTTTTTTTATCATATTCTCCATGAAGCATTCTCAGTGCAGCAAGAGAATACAGTCTCTCATTTGTAAAAATTGCCAATCTTTATTCATTTTTCATTGCTTTTCTGTGATGGGAGAACCTGGTTGAGGTTTTGGACATTTTCTTTTGGTCATGTGGACCTGGCATTCACAAGGTTAAATTGCTGGTAAATGTGTAGTTTGGGTTTTGTGCCCCATGCTAACAGGGTGGGATATATATGTCTAGTTAAAAAAATAAAATCAACTGTGTTAGTTTGGAGAGAAATGCTTCCTTAATAGCATTTCCAGAAAGTGCCTTGTGGACCAAAACCTTGTCAATAATAATAGTTTGATTGTTGAGGCAATAATGGAAGAGTGACTCATGGTTGGAAGTGTGAAATGTAGGTCATAACACAAGTATCTGAAGATGAAGTGTGACAGTATACCAGGGGTAGGCAACCTTGGCTCTTTTATGACTCGTGGACTTCAGCTCCCAGAATTCCGGAGCCAGCATGGCTCAGCTTGGAAACTCTCCCTTTCCCCTCAGC
Source organism: Crotalus tigris (assembly GCF_016545835.1). Classification (NCBI taxonomy): domain Eukaryota; kingdom Metazoa; phylum Chordata; class Lepidosauria; order Squamata; family Viperidae; genus Crotalus; species Crotalus tigris. The sequence continues at coordinate 521,528 of NW_024100490.1, forward strand.
ATGGCTGGCTCAGGGATTCTGGGAGTTGAAGTCCACGAGTCATAAAAGAGCCAAGGTTGCCTACCCCTGGTATGTACCCATATCAGTAGACACAGACATATAGGCATGTGCTGAATTGTTCTTTATTGTAGCTGTCTGTATTTGATGCTTTGTGGATACAATAGGTTTCAGGATTCTTGGCAATACCACGCAATGCCAAATCATAAAACATGATTCATAAATCACAAAGGTGAGGTTTACGAGGACTTCGCTCAAACAGTTTTATAGCTTGATCTAACAAACAAAATTATTTCCCCACCACCACCACCACCACCACACACACACTCTTTGGTGTGATGCTGAACAGTTTATACAGTCAGATTTTGAGGAAGGGGTAGTAAGACCTCGCCTTTAATCTATCCAGGAATAATTCTTTTTCATATGCAGGACTGTACAGGCGGTCCTCGACTTACAACCATTTGTTTAGTGACCATTCAGAGTTACAACGGCACTGGAAAAAGTGACTTATGGCCCTCTTTCACACTTACGATCTTTGCAGCATCACGTGATCAAAATTCAGATGCTTGGCAACGGACATGTATTTACAAAGGTTAATAACAACAATAGAAATAATAATAATAATAAAAAGTTGGAAGGGACCTTAGAGGTCATCTAGTCCAACTCCCCTGCTCAAGCATCCAAATACCAGGCACATCAAGAGAAAGGTTAGAAGTTCAGCCTTGCCAACACCGCCTTTTTGGCTTCCATACAGGCAGTCCTCGACTTACGACCACAACTGAGCCCAACATTTCTGTTTTGCTAAGCGAGACATTTGTTAAGTGAGTTTTACCCCATTTTGCGACCGTTCCTGCCACCGTTGCTAAGTGCCACACAGCAGTTGTTAAATTAATCAGATAGTTGTTAATAATAATAATAATAGTAAAGTTGGAAGGGACCTTGGAGGTCATCTAGTCCAACCCATTGGTCTACCCACTTTCTTTGCTTGTCAGAAGAATGGCAGAAATTGACTGCATGATCCTGGGACACTGCAACCGTCATAAATATGAGTCAGTTGCCAATTGAATTTTGACCCCGTGACCCTGGAGATGCAAACCGTCGTTAAGTGTGAAAAATGGTCATTAGTCCCTTTTTTTCCTTCAGTGATGTTGTAACTTTGAACAGTGGCCAAATAAACTGTTGTTAAGTGGATTTTTTTAATAATAATAATAATGATGATGATGATGATAAAAAAGTTGGAAGGGACCTTGGAGGTCATCTAGTCCAACCCCCTGCTCAGGCAGGAAACCCTATACCATTTCGGACAAATGGCTGTCCAGTCTCTTCTTAAAAACTTCCAGTGTTGGAGCATTCACCGCTTCTGGAGGCAGGTTGTTCCATTGGTTAATTTTTCTCACTGTCAGGAAGTTTCTCCTTAGTTCTAGGTTGCTTCTCTCCTTGATTAGTTTCCATCCGTTGCTTCTTGTCCTGCCTTCAGGCGTCTTGGAGAATAGCTTGACTCCCTTTTCTTTGTGGCAGCCCCTGAGATACTGGAACACTGCTATCATGCCCCCCCTCGTCCTTCTCTTTGTTAAACTAGACATACCCAATTCCAGCAACCGTTCCTTATATGCTTTAGCCTCCAGTCCCCTAATCATCTTTGTTGCTCAGGGGACTGGAGGCTAAAACATATGAGGAACGGTTGCGGTGTCCCAGGGTCACGTGATTTTCCTTTTGCGACCTTCTGACAAGCGGAGTCAATGGCGAAGCCAGATTCACTTCACAACCGTGTGACTCACTTAACAACTGCAGTGACTCACTTAACAACTGTGGCAAGAAAGATCGTAAGGTGGGATAAAACTCACATAACAGCCATCTCGCTTAGCAACTGGGGTCAATTTTGATCGTAAGTCAAGGACTACCTATACTTCCAAGTAGACTTGTTCCATTGGGCTTGTTAGAATTCAGTCTCTTCTGATTTGGGCAAAGGCCCTTTTTTTATGGATTCTGAGCGCAGAACTGCTTCTTCTAAACTGCTGCCTTACAACATGTGAAATGAGTCATCCTCCTTTTTCTTCAGGGTATGTTGTTTATTATTTAGGAGGTGGTATGTTTCTCTGCGTCAAGAGCTGGAGAATATAAGCCTAAGAGTGGTTTTGAATTCCCATCTGTTTCTTTGAAATTCATGAAACATCTGTTTGACAACAGAGTTTTGGATTAGATGGACTTTGAATTAATCTGTCCTCCTCCTCCTTATGTCCTTCATCTCCAAAGTTTTTGAGGAAGGTAAAAAAAAAATGTAATGGGCTAAACAGCATCAGGGAAAAGGGAGAGTGGTTTGCAAACTGTTAGAAGTTTGGAATATGGACGCCATCCAAAGTCACTTCTTGTAAGATGGGTGGCCGTATAAATTGGCTAAACCAGGGGTAGGCAACCTTGGCTCTTTTATGACTCGTGGACTTCAACTCCCAGAATTCCTGAGCCAGCATGGCTCAGCTTGGAAACCTCTCCCTTTCCCCTCAGCATGGCTGGCTCAGGAATTCTGGGAGTTGAAGTCCACGAGTCATAAAAGAGCCAAGGTTACATACCCCTGGGCTAAACAAATAATAAATATCTGCATGTTCCTCTGTTATCAAAACGGGTAATCATTGATTTGTATTAGTTTTTGATCTTCCTTTTTTTAAAAAAAAACCCTCTTATGTATGTATGTATAAAAATAACAATGAGTTATTTTGGGGATGCTGTGAAAAATGGTCATAAGTCACCTTTTTCAGTGCCGTAACTTTGAACGGTCACTAAATGAACGGTTGTAAGTCAAGGACTATCTTTACAGCAAAAGAAAGTTATAAAGTGTGCAATTTTTTTAGATTTCTCATACTGAGGAGATACTGTTCCTTAAACCCACTTTCTTAAGCCACAAAAACAGGATTTGCATCTGAAAGTGGTCCATCCAAGCTGCCTTGATCTTTCACGAGTATCATGGGATGCTTGCATAACTCTCATTTTAATTACTATAGCCCTAAGACACTAATTTAGTTCCATTTTATACTAACTACATGTTGGTATTGTTAAGGTTTATGACCCAATGATTTACAAGGCATGATACATCTAAATTCAATTTGGATGTATTGATTGTTTAATTGAGTACAAAAACCATGGATATAACATTAAACTACCACATTGTCTAATTGTGTTTATTTATTTATTTAACGTATGGCATCTTCGGAGGTCATGCAATCACCGCTATACAACACTTAATAAAACACTTTACAGATACAGACACAAACATAAATTTAAATAAAGCATCAGCAAATATAGACAGACAGATAGTAATTATGTGGACAATACAATATATAAAATAAAATATTAAATTAAGGTAAAATCGTGATAAAATAAACATAATATGGCATCATAGAGTTGCAGTAGGATAGATGTTATAATATCTATATAATGTATATTGTAATATATAATATATCATAATGTAATGTGCACAGATGAAAACCTAATCTTCCCAGACTTTTTGTTGAGATAAAGTGACAGAGAAGGAAAACTGACCTGGCCAATTTTAATCATTTATCTAAACTATTTATGAGTTACCATACATTGATAAAGTATAAATAAAACATTTCAACAAAATACAGTTAAAATAAATACTCTAAAGCAAATATAGAAATGGTAAAAAAAAAAAACCAAGGAGATAAAGATGCTATTTAGTATCCCAAAAGTACTTTTTCAAATGCAAATGGACTTTGTTTTTTTCCTTGATGACGTTTACTTGTCATCCAAGAGGCTTCTTCAGTTCCTCTTCAGAACTGAAGAAGCTTCTTGGATGAGAAGCAAAATATCTTCAAGGAAAAAAACCACGGAAGTCCAGTTGCTTTTCATTGATTTAATGGAATTATCTTGGATAATGAGGTTAAAAAATACATTATACGATTTGAGTCTTTAAAGTCCACAATATATTTAGCGTTTGAATTTTTCCTGCTTCACTTCATATATTCTCTTGGAATATTCCCCTGATTTTTTTTTTAACAGTAATCTTCTCAATAGTTATCTTGCAAGCCAGGTTGAATATGGATTCTGGTAAATAGAGAATTAAAACCACCTGATGGGGAAGGACATACAACGGAATTACACAAAGACTCTCCAAGCTTTTGATTCCGGCAGGTGCATTTGAAGTGTCAAGGTGTGATATGAGAAATTTCAGCAAAGGGTTGTCTCGATGGATATGGCCATCATGATCATATGTCTGACAAATAAATTATAGACTGCATCTAACCCCTACTTTAATAGAATAACAGAGTTGGAAGGGACCTTGGAGATCTTCTAGTCCAACCCTCTGCTCAAGCAGAAGACCCTATCCCATTTCAGACAAATGGTTGTCCAATCTTTTCTTAAAAGCCTCCACTTGAAGAAACACCTACAACTTCTGAAGGCAATCCATTCCACTAATTGATTGTTCTAACCGTCAGGAAATTTCTCCTTAGTTCTAGGTTGCTTCTCTCCTTGGTTAGTTTCCATCTGTTGCTTCTTGTCCTGCCGTCAGGGACTTTGCAGAATAGCTTGACTCCCTCTTTGTGGCAGCCCCTGAGATATTGGAAGATTGCTATCCTGTCCCCCCTCATCCTTCTCTTCGTTAAACTAGACATACCCAATTCCAGCAATTGTTCTTCATGTGTTTTAACTTCCAGCCCCCTAATCATCTTGGTTGGTTAGGGGACTGGAGTCCAAAACATAGAAGAGTTGTTCTAGGGCAGGGGTCTTCAAACTTGGCCCTTTTATGACTTGTGGACTTCAACTCCCAGAATTCCTCAGCCAGCCTCCATTTTGTATGTTAGATTTAAGACAGGGGTCTTCAAACCTGGCCCTTTTATGATTTGTGGACTTCAACTCCCAGTATTCTTCAGCCAGCGTGCCTGGCTGAGGAATTCTGGGAGTTGAAGTCCACAAGTCATAAAAGGGCCAAGTTTGAAGACCCCTCTTCTAGGGTCTCGGCGAGGTCCAAGAGACTTTGTTGTGAAACACAAGTTGGCGCTTCTACAAATGCTTGTTGCTTGTCCAGTCAAAACAAGATACTAGAAAATGTCTCTTGGTCCACCCCAGCAGCATGACATCAAGAATTAAATCAGACACCATGCCCTGAATTTTTTGAGCCATTCTTTATGTCTTCTAAGTCCCGGCTCTGACATCTAGAGCAGTGGGGATTGGTGACAGGAAGATCGCCTTTCGTGCTAAAAGTTGCGGCAGCTTTATTGGATACTTTTTAATGCGCCCTCTGCATCCATGCATTACAAAGTGAACACCCCTTGTCATTTCCCATTACCTACATTTGCAAATGGTTCTTCAGTGTGCTGGCATGGATTCCTTGCTGTTACATCCGTGGTGCTATAACAGCACCGACCTTCAGAATCAATTAGTGCTTCCAGTGCATTTTCCAACATTCTGCTTTCCGTTGAGCAGGCCCAAAAGCTTAGGAAGAAATTGCCCGATCCGGATTTGTTTTGATTTAAGGCTGCTCTTCAAGATGCCTGTCAATATTGAAAGCAAGGATGATGTCATACTGCATACTGAATACTGCATCCAGTTTTGGTCACCATGATGTAAAAAAGATGTTGAGATTTTAGAAAGAATACAGAGAAGAGCAACAAAGATGATCAGGGGACTGGAGGCTAAAACATATAAGGAACGGTTGCTGGAATTGGGTATGTCTAGTTTAACGAAGGGAAGGACGAGGGGGGACATGATAGCAGCGTTCCAATATCTCAGGGGCTGGCCCAAAGAAGAGGGAGTCAAGCTATTTTCCAAAGCACCCAAAGGCAGGACAAGAATTAATGGATGGAAACTAATCAAGGAGAGAAGCAACCTAGAACTAAGGAGAAACTTCCTGACAGTGAGAACAATTAACCAGTGGAACAACCTGCCTCCAGAAGCGGTGAATGCTCCAAAACTGGAAGTTTGTAAGAAGAGACTGGACAACCATTTGTCCGAAATACTATAGGGTTTCCTGCCTGAGCGGGGGGTTGGACTAGATGACCTCCAAGATCCCTTCCAACTTTTTTTTATTATTATTATTATCGATCATCGCACAGTCAGCCAGATGTTCAGACTGGATTTGGCATTTTGTCTACCTATCGAGTCCTTACCCAGGACCTGGGATAGGCAGATGTGGATGTTTGATGGTATTACAGGTATCGTCGCAGGATTGAAGCAGTTCCTAATAAGGCCGCCTTTTGCAATTGACTAATAGCAAATTTGTCAATGCCAATGGTGTTCAAGTGGTGCTCCAGTTGTTTTGGGATTGCACCCAAGGAGCCTATTACTATTGGTACTACCCTTGCTTGCTTTTGCCACAGTCTTTCTATTTCTATTTGTAGGTCTTTGTATTTTGTTATCTTCTCCAGTTCTTTCTCTCTATTCTGCTGTCTCCAGGCACTGCCACATCCACTATCCAGACTTTTTTGTCTTTCTTATCGACAATTGTTAAGTCTGGGGTGTTATGTTGCAGGTGCTTGTCTGTTTGAATTCTGAAGTCCCAGAGCAGTTTAATTTTATCATTTTCTATGACTTTCTCTATTTTATGATCCAACCAGTTTTTGCTTACAGGCAAATGATATTTTTTGCAGATCTTCCAATTCACCATTGTTGCTACTTTGTCATGCCGCTGCTTGTAATCAGTTTGTGCAATCTTCTTGCAACAGCTTACCAAGTGGTCCACTGTTTCTTCAGCTTCTTTGCATAGGCGGCACTTACTGTCTGTTGCTGTCTTCTCAATTTTGACTTTGTATGCATTTGTCCTTAAGGCTTGGTCTTGTGCAGCCAGAATTAGTCCCTCGGTCTCTTTCTTCAATTTTCTTGCTCTTAGCCATTGCCAGGTTTTATTGTTATCTGCTTTTCCAGCTATTTTTTTCATGTATTGGCCATGTAGTGCTTTATCTTCCCATGCCTCTATTCTGTTCTTCATTTGGTCTTTCTTGTAGGCCAGTTTGGTCTCTCCAAACAAGCCTTCCTGATATACTAATTTCAGTGCATCTTCATCATTGTTCTTCAGATATTCTTCCAAAGCCATTTTTTCTTCTTCAACCATCTGATGTACTTGTAGCATTCCACGCCCACCTATTTGCCTTGGTAGATAAAGTCTATCAATGTCACTGCGTGGATGAAGGGCATAATTCATTGTCATTATTTTTCTGGTCTGCCTATCCATTGCTTTTAGTTCTGCTTGAGTCCAGTCCACTATTCCAGCTGTGTACCTAATGACTGGTATTGCCCAGGTGTTGATTGCCTTTATGGTATTTCCTCCATTGAGTTTGGATTTTAAGATCTTCTTCACTCTCTTGATGTATTCACCTCTAATCTTTTTCTTGACTTCAGTGTGCTTGATGTTGTCAGCTTGAAGGATACCCAAGTATTTGTAGTACTCTTCCTCATCCAGACTCTTAATGTTATTTTCGTGGGGCATCTTGATTCCTTCAGTTTTCATTATTTTTCCTTGTTTGATAGTAAGTGTGGCACATTTGTCCAAGCCAAACTCCATTACAATATCTTGGCTATATATACGGACAGTATTGAGCAGCGATTCTATTTCAGATGATGTTTTTCCATACAGCTTCAGATCATCCATATAAAGGAGGTGGGATAGTCTGGCAGATGTTTTTGATGTTTGATAGCCATGTCCTGAGTTATTCAGTATTGTTGACAGAGGAAACAGTGCAATAACAAATAGTAATGGTGATAATGAATCTCCTTGAAATATTCCTCTCTTGATATTAACCTCTCCCAGCCTCTCACCATTGATCTGCAACTGTGTCTTCCATTGTGCCATCGATCTTTGCACAATTTTTCTGATTATTATTATTATTATTATTATTATTATTATTATTATTATTAAAAATACGGGCAGTCCTCCACTTAACACAGTTTATTTGGCAACTGTTCAAAGTTACAAAATCATTGAAGGAAAAAAAAAGGAACAAATGACCATTTTTCACACTTAACGACACTTTGTATCCCCAGGGTCACAGGCTCAAAATTCAGACAATTGGCAACTGACTCATATTTATAACGGTTGCGGTGTCCCAGGATCATGCGGTTAATTTCTGCCAAGCAAAGTCAATGGGTAGACCTATGGGTTGGACTAGATGACCTCCAAGGTCCCTTCCAATTTTACTATTATTATTATTAGTATTATTAACAACTATCTGACTAATTTAACAACTGTTGTGTGGCACTTAGCAACGGTGGCAAGGACGGTCGCCAAATGGGGTAAAACTCACTTAACAAATGTCTCACTTAGCAAAACAGAAATGTTGGGCTCAGTTGTGGTCGTAAGTCGAGGACTGCCTGTATGGAAGCCGAAAAGGCGGTGTTGGCAAGGCTGAATTTCTAACCTTTTCCTTGATGTGCCTGGTATTTGGATGGCGGAGGGTGACGAAAAGCATAGCGTAACTGAAGATAATTTGATAAAATATGTGCTTTCCAGGCACTGTTTAATTGGAAGTTTCTTTTTTCTTTTCTTTCTTTCTTTTTTTCTTTTTTTTTGAAAATATTTTTTTAGGTTTTATAGAGGTAGGGGAAAGGGAGGGTCAACATAGGTAGTGGGATTCGGGGTAGGGTTCAAGGAAAGGGTTGGGGTGGGGATAGGTACAACAATGGGGTTGCCCCCACAAACATTTCAAGCTTTAGCAAGCAAACTGTCGTCCGGATACAAGTTTTCCACAGGGCTAATATAATAATCAGTAACTGTAGTCAACAAGGATAGCAAAAATTATAAAGCCTATCAACTAATCAAAAGAAAAAAAAAACCAGTTATCTTAATAAATTTCAATTTCACTATCTCATTTTGTTAACCATTGATAAAAGTGTTCCCATGTGGAACACCTTTATCAATGTGGCGCAGCAGTTAGAGTGCAGTACTGCAGGCCACTTTAGCTGACTGTGTTCAGCAGGTCAGCGGTTCAAATCTCATTGCTTACTGGTGTACACCGCTTAGAGAGTGCTTGCACTTAAAGCGGTATATAAGTCTCATAAATAAATAAATAATAGACTGAGTCTTTTTTCTCTTTAATCTCTAACGTTAATCTATCCATTTCTGCACATTCTAAAGTTTCCCTAATTATAATCTCGTCAGATGGTATATCTTCATTTTTCCAGGATTCGGCAAATGCTATACTCACAGCTTTCTTAAGTGCCACCCCTGAAAGGCTATAAGAAAGTTGTGTGTGTGATTGTGTATGTGGTTTTGAGGATGGTAGGGAAATACAGCTACTACGCCTTACAATCATTTGTTTAGTGACCATTTGAAGCTGCAACAGCACTGAAAAAAGTGACTTGGGACCCTTTTTCATTCTTATGACCCCTGACGCATCCCCAGGGTCACGTGATCAACATTCAGATGCTGGGCAACTGACTCGTATTTACGACTGTTGCAGTGTGTCCTGGGGTCACTTGATTCCCCCTTTTGGCCCCTTCTGACAAGCAAAGTCAGTGGGGAAGCTGGATTCACCGAACAGCTGTGTTGCTAACTTAAGAACATCAGCAATTCGTTTAACAATAGTGGCAAGAAAGGTCGTAAAATGGGGGAAAAATCACCGAACAACTGTCGTGCTTAGCAATGGAAATTTGGGGCTCAGTTGTGGTCGTAAGTTGAAGACTCTCTGTGGAGCATTTGGTGACCATCTACATTTGCTTGGAAATGTGGCCATCGGTGACATCTGATGAATGCTTGAAAATAAATAGTGCAGTCTCCCCACTATTGTAATATGCACTCCTCCTCCTCCTCCTCCAACTTTCCTTTCCTTTTCCTTTTCCTTTCCTTTCCTTTCCTTTTCTGTATGTCAATTATCTTAAAAGCAACCTTAGTTTTTCAAAGTTCAAGGCCCTACTTCCCATTTACAAAAAAACACTCATAGACAAAGTGCAGCAATTGCTCCCACAATGCATGTGCAAATTATCTTAATTGCATGCAACTAATATATGTAAATCAGCTAAGTTTCCTCAGCCCATGATGCATGTTTAATCTGGCTCTCACTGCTGAACAATCTGCTCATCCCCTTGATTTTAATCACGGCCTTCTGCTGGGTGATGGTGCAAATCATGATTATATTAATGGAAGATGCATTTAAAGAATGTGACCCATTAGGCTTCCTGTGATAAAATGCACACTGGAATCGCTGTCTGATAGATAATTGGAAATGTTGCCTTTTTTAAAAAAAGAGCCATATATTCAAATATATGAATATTTGGGTGGTACCGTAAGGATAGTATTTTTGCTCATTCATCAGATACAGTAGGGTGAGAAAAAAAGGGAAATTGTCCAATATTTTTTACTGGATCACATAGGTAGAGACGTTGATTTCAGTTTATTACTTTTATTTATTTTTTATTAAATTTATATGCCGCCTATCTCACTTTTGAAGTGACTCTGGGCAGTTAATAACACCTACATTCGCTTACTGACAGTAGCCAAGTCCAATTTGTTAAATCAAAATATCGGAGATTGGGCATTGTCTCATTCTTAAATTGGTTGATGTATTCCGGAGAATACACCTCTGAAAAGAAGGCTGTATCAGAGTTATTTCACTGTGACATTTCTGGTATTTCCTTGTGACAAGGAAATCACTGCGAACACAATATATAATTACAACTGTTTGGCTGTAAAATGGAATTTCACCAGCCATGTCCTCAGCCAACAGATGGACAGTTAAGGAATGCAAAGTATAAAGCAGGGGTCTTCAAACTTGGCCCTTTTTATGACTTGTGGACTTCAACTCCCAGAATTCCTCAGCCAGGCTAAGGAATTCTGGGAGTTGAAGTCCACAAGTCATAAAAAGGGCCAAGTTTGAAGACCCCTGACATATACAGTACTTCAGCATTCACATCATGATAGTTTTTGTCAAGAGGCAGAGTTCGGCTACTGAATTGCAGAAAAAAACCAATAAGCATGTGTTGTTCCTTGATAGATCTTGATTTTGAAATCGGCCTTCCATGTCTGAGTTGCTAGGGTGGATGGGAAATGTAGTCCAGCTTTTCTGAAGGATGATTAGAGGAAGGTAGATAACTTTTGTCCTGGGCTAAAATCTTGTTTCATGCATGCATTGGTGTCTGTATGTTTTTTATTTATTATGTATTTTAGATTGCTCAGTAAACCATATTCACTGGGCAATCTGTTAAGAGCATCTGATACAAAATGGATCAGTATAACACAATAAAACAAGAGCATAAGGTTGATAAAAGTTACATCTCAATTAGCAGCAGCAACAATAGCAGTAACATTTGATGTTATTGCAGGTAAAATTACACGCCATCTGCAAAACAATATTGGGTAATTTTAAAACAGTTTCCTAAAATGAGTGGAAAAATAAAAAGATTCTCGTTGGTCACTGTAAGGCTGCAGAGAAGCATCGGTCCAAAAGGGGTATGCATGAAAATGGGTAGGGCTTTGATCACATGATTGTAGCCACCATCTTGATTTTTTTTTTTAATCTCCACCTTCATTGATGGACTCACACTGGGGCAAAAGCTTTGCAGGTGTAAAGGCAGGGGGTCAATATGAAAAAAGTCCTGTTATTTCCACACACACACACACCTTGTAACTGTTCACTTTGGCTGATTTGGTGATCTGTCTGTCTACCTACCTACCTATCTATTTTTGTCTGTCTATATCTGTCTGTCTGTCTGTATTTCTGTCTGTCTTTCTGTCTGTCTGTCTCTCTCTCGCTCTCGCTCTCGCTGTCTGTCTGTCTGTCTGTCTGTCTGTCTGTCTCTATCTATCTATCTATCTATGTCTATCTATCTATCTATCTATCTATCTATCTATCTATATCTGTCTCTATCTATCTATCTATCTATGTCTATCTATCTATCTATATCTGTCTATCTATCTATCTATCTATATCTATCTATCTATTTATCTATGTCTGTCTATCTATATCTAGCTAGCTAGCTAGCTGTCTCTCTGTCTGTCTATATCTGTATCTGTCTGTCTAGCTGTCTGTCTGTCTATCTATCTATCTATATCTGTCTGTCTATCTATCTATCTATCTATCTATCTATCTATCTATCTATCTATCTATAATGGCTCCCAATCGAAGACTCAAAAAGACGTATAAAATCACATTAAAACTGTAAAACCAAACTGATTAAAACATTAAAAAACAAAAGGTAAAACCTTTCACCGAGTCAAGAATTCTAAATCCTAGTCTTTCCCCAATACTTGGGGGGGGAGGGTGAACCACATCTTCAAAGCTGTATGGAAGAACTAAGAGGGTGAAGATCTGGTAAACCTCAGGGGCCAGAATGTCCATAGGGCAGGGGCAGTCGTGAAAAAGGCACACTTCCTAGCTCCCATCGGATGGCAATATTCAGGGGAAGGAAGTCGGAGCATCTAATCTATGGGACATGTAGGTCTCCTTGTGTATAGCCCTGTGCCACACAAGGCTTTAAGAGGGATGACCGCCATCTTGAATTGCACCCAGAAAGAAATGGGAAGCCAGGTTTTACATGGGCAAATTTAGAGGGGCCCCATCACTACGTGCGCGGCTGCATTCTGAACCAGTTGCAGTTTCCAGTTGTAGTCTTCAAGGGCAGCCCCAGGTAGAGCAGAGCACATTGCAGTAATCCAAGTCATAACCCAATTATGGTAAGCAAGTCTAGATGAAAGTTGTGAGAAAAATATTCATTTTTAAATAGTCCCAGGCTGTTTATTGATTCTTTTCCTTCCTGTGGCATGATGCGTATTTATTTAAATTTCCTGTGCTCCAAAAGATGACCACTGATAGTTTTTGTTGCCAAGAACAGCATATTCTGTTTCCTCCTGTATAAATCACCCTTTTGGGATAGAGCCATTACTTAACCTTGCTAACGTTTTAGAAATATCTTTTTCCTGTGTTGCAAATTAATTATTACTATTATTTTTTTTGTCTTTTAGGGCCGGTGCATAAACTTTACCAGAGAGCAATCTCAGTAAAACAAGAAGAGGAAAAAAAGAAAAGAAAAGCCATTGTATTTTTTTATTATAACCAAATGAAGACACTGAGTGAAGCACTTATGAAGACCCTCGGAATAATTCCTGGCCCCTAGCTAGGACGTTTATTCCATTTGGCTGTGCAAAAGTCATCCATCGCCACGTAAAGCTTTTCCATTTGCCATTATCTTTCAGCTCACTGCTTCATACAGTATTCCTTACAGTATTATCCACTCTGCAAGTGGCCACGTGAAGAAGTTTGGCGTTGTGTGTCTAGTTTTCCACAGCAAATCCAGCATAGGAAACCACGAACAAGTGCCTGATCAGGTGGGCCTTTTGTGATTTTAACACCCATGCCTTGGTGGGCCTCTTCCCTGCAGTGGTCTTGTTTTATGGGCACGAAGAATGGAACTTATTATTTAAATATGAATGTATTTACCACAAGGAGGAGAGCAACATTCCCACCGGGCTGGAAAAAAAAAAACATGGAAGGAGTCCATTGCCCTACAGCGGTGTCATCTCATGGAAATCTTTGCGTCTCAGTCCTCATTCCCCTGCTCTGCCGCCCGGTTAAATTGTGCCTTACGGGAAACCACTGACTAAAAATCTTGTCACTTTGACGCTGTGCAGTACGCATGTACAACCCAATGTAGTCGTGGTGCCTCAAGGTATTGGTGGCGAGCAAAAACTTTGCCCTCCAGTTTCCGGAGACACCTTTCTTGTACATGATGTACCCGGGACAAGAAGAAAAATTAATAGAGCGTTATTCTCCAGGAAGACCGCCTGCAACCAAAGGTCTTGAGTGGAGATTGAGGGAGCTGAGGCGTCGAGGGTCGTGCAGTGCGCCTAATTGTGTATCTTCCCCTTTTCTGCACTTGGTGCTCAGTAGCGCATAAAAACATTGTCCTTTGTAAACATACGTAGTAATTCTGGGCTTATGGATTATTGTAACAGGAAGAAGAAAAGAGAAAAAAAAAACAGCCACCACAAAGCTGGCATCTCAGGGTCTTTCTCTCTTTCTCTCTCCGTCTCTTTCTATCTTTTCTCTTCCCTCCGCCTCAACCATCACCGAACCCTCCAAGGGCTCTTCAGCGTCACAAACCAGCAACTCTCTCTTTGCCTGAGAATTTCAAAGTTTAATTAATATAATTAAAGGCAACAGCAAGCAGCAGCCTGTGAAGGTTTGGCTCATCTTTCTTATGCCTTTTGACATTGAATGACCTATCCCTGTAATGCGCATCACTCAATTTTGAGGGGCTACCATGCTTTGGTGGAGATTCAACAGTGGGACCAAGAGAAAGGGGGAGGGGGAGAAGGCAAGATACTTTATTTTTCCCCTCCCCCCTCTCCATTCCCACAGCACACGTGTAGGGTGCCAGCCACCAGGAAACATTGGCCAAGCAGGTATTACAATTTTATATATGTAAACATACCCAAAAAAGAGAGAGGGAAAGTGTGTCGTGTCACATCGGCCATGCCAAACAGTGTTAGCGTAAAAGGAAGCTCGGTGGGGTGGGGTGGGATGGGGGGGGGGGAGGAAGGCAGCAGCTGAAGAAAAAGGCTCAAATGATCCAGTCACTTTCGATACTGTACTTCAGATGCAAAATGGATATTCGAGGCGAAACCTGACAAAATGCGCCTACTTTGATGGGAACCGGTATAGACAATGACCAGTGGCTGGGTCAGTGGGATGTCTCTCTGCAAGCAGGGAAGCTTATCAAATGACACTAAAAATAAGTTCAACAACCATCACGTTTGAGGGGAAAGGGGAATGTTTCACGTTGGGCGGGCATGCTTGTGCACAAGATGGAGAAGGCGAAGGCACGCGTGTTGGTCTAATTATCCCTCCTTTGTTGCTTGGCAATGAAACCTCAAGGGGCATAAAATTATTCCCTTGGCCAATGACCAGATTTGCAGCTTTTCCTTAGCGAGGCTTTCCCCCCACCAGGCAGCTCTTTGCTGATGAGAAAGGCCATACTGGAGGAAGTCTTGTTCTTCAGATCAAAAAGGGTATGAAATGTAATGTGGTAGAAAATGTTGGAAGACCAGGGTCTTCCACGCAATCACTATGGGAGGCACTGTCTGGCCACGAATATGATAGGTAGGTAGTTAGGTGGATGGATGGATGGATGGATGGATGTTTAGGGATATGCTGTTGCCCAGGTGGTCAAAATGTTGAGGGTAGTGAAAGAAATCGAGAAAAGAAGCTGTTACAATCATGAGGGACTTGAGGTTCCCCACAGTTGAGGTGGATTCAAGCCAGAGAAAAAAACATGTTTCTCAACATCCTAGAAAATAGCTCAGTTGGTCTACTATGGCAAGGGTGTCCAACTTTGGCAACTTTGAAGCCCATGGACTTCAACTCCCAGAACTCCTCTGGGTGGGGAAATGGCTGGCTGGGGAATTCTGGGAGTTGAAGTCCATAAGTCTTAGAAGTTGCCAAGGTTTGAGAAATCAAATATAAAAATTAGGTGCAGTGCCAAAGGTTTTAGGAGGTAACCAATCTGGCATTATCTTTTGAAAAGGAACCCAGCATAGACCTGTGAATAGTATCGTAAGTTAAACGTGTAGGCAAGTTGATGTGAGAGAATAAGCTCATAGAAGAACAAACATTGGTGAAGGGAAATCACATGGTCTATGCAAGGTAGATCTTGCATCAGTCAGGTTTTAGAGTTACTTTACGGTATCAACAAGTACAGAATGGAAATGTCTCAGTTGACTATAATTTGCAGAGAGCCTTTGACAATATCCAAAGCTTTTGAGTACTAGTGGGCCTGTCCTTTTATGGATTGCTACCATACTCAACAACAGAAAGTGAAGACTAATTGGCATTCTTCTCAGGAAACAGAACTGAGACTGGAGCTTTTTAACTTGTTCATAGGTGGTGTTGGTTGAGTTTAAGCAGAGAACCGGTCAAGGTCAACCAAAAACAGGACTTTCTGTAACCAACCAGGAATGAAAATTGAGGTCAACTCAAAAGTATGGCAGCTGTGAAAAAGATAAATTCCATCATAGAGATCATTAACAAAAGGATTGCAAATGAAACTGTTATACTGAATTTATCCAAATCCGTGATACCTTTGCATCTGGAATGTGATTTACAGTCCTGGTTATAAAGTTTGAAAAGGATGGTGCAATAAAGCTGGGGAAAAAAGGTGCAGAAGGTTGTAGCCAAAATCTTCAGGGAGCTAAGCTTAGCTTAGCTTAGCAAAAGTTGATGTGTATAAATCATGCAATGTGTAGAGGAAGTGGATGGAGAAAAGTGTTCTCCCTCTCTCAAAATGTTAGGATCATCCAGTAAATCTTATGGGAAGGAGATTTAGAAGAGAGAGATGGAAGCATTTCATGCAACACGTAATTAATCTGTGGAATTCATGACCAGAAAAAGTGGCGATTGCCATCAACATGTATGGCTTTCAAAGGGACTTGGATAAATCCATGGAGGAGAAGTCTACCCAAGGCTACCTATCTTGAAGACTCTATGTTACTTGCAGGTTGGAGAAGTCTTCCTTTAGATACCAATAATAGAGGAAAAGTGATGGGAGGAAGACAGCATCCTGGATCCTTTTTGGGGGGGGGGACCTGTTTTGGTTGACTGACCACTGTGAGGAAGCAAATGCTGGATTAAGAAGAACCTTGTTCCCCAAATAGTTGGTCTTACATTCTTACCTAGTCTTGGTTTAAGATGATTTTTCTCACCAAAAGCATGGCTGAACTCGGGCCACCAGGTGTATTGTGGGTTCTGTGCTGCTGTTCTTAAGGGCTGTTGCATCTTTGAAATGGATTGCAGGTCTTTTCCAATTAATGGTTTCCACCATTGAAGCTGCCTTCCCGTACTGTTTTGTGAAGGGTAAGGAGGCATGCCGCAGGCTAACTCAGGGGATGTGTTAGGCTTAAATAATTCTGTAAAATTGTCTCATTGTATAGTGTGTTAATCGTGGGGTTAGCAATGGCAGTAACAGAACAATATGGCACCACAATCTCCTGCAACTCGTAAAGGGTTTAGCTCGTAGCTTTAAAACCAGATCCGCAGACTTTTGCAGTTGGGGCAGAATATGATAAGATAGAAATATTTGGTGTACAGAATGCTTAATATCTGCAATTCCTCACAAGCAATTTACCTTGTTTATCTGTGTGATTTTTTTTTATGGTGCAAGAATAAGGTAAACATCAAATCATGTCAGTTTCGTATCCACTTCCTATAGTTTTGGATCACTACCTGGAAATATCTGATACGCGATTTGAAATTAATTCATATTGCATGTTAAAAATATCTCAAGACAAGTGTTTAGAAAAAGACTTAATACATTTTGTTTGTTTAGAAAACAATCTAATACATTTTGTCACAAGGGATATTTAGTTTCTTCCTTTATTAAAATTATATTGAGAAATTGCACCAATTTCAAAATAGGTATATTTACAAAAAAGGCCTTGGTTAATGAGTTTTGGTATTCAAACAGATCATATAAAAATTGATCATATACTGTATTTCTGTCTTTAAGACTTTCTATTCTAATTCTTTATATACCTTTCTATGGAACAACAAAGGTTTTTCAAGGTACAACTTTTCATTATTTAATTCAACTGATAAAAATAATTTAAACCAATACATCCTGACATAAATGATTGCTAATCTCATTGTTGACTTGGAGGAGAAAAAAAAACATTTAAAGATCTGTTTTAAAAGGTTTTTTTTTTTTTTTGGCTATTTACCAAGTTCATATCCAGTCAGCTTTACTACAATTAACCAAACAGTATTAAATTAATAACATATATTAAAAGAATTAAAGCTCTGTATTTATACCAATGCTGAATGAGTTTTCATTTCATTTTTAGTTTTCAAATATTATAGAACCATAAAGGTTTAATGTGTTGGATTGGGGGAAAAAATTCATGCAGAAACAGAACATAAAGATGCCATTTGAGAAAATAATTGTATACATTTCTTTATCCTGAATTTCTCAAACACATCTTGGATTTTGGAAATGATACAAGAGGTAAAAACATAGAATTATTGTAGGTTTTGCCCCCAGATAGTAAAAACAACAATATTAATTATATATTATATTAATATTAAGGTTTCCCCTTAATGGCTTGTTCATTCCTTCCTTATCTCCAAGGAAGACAGAACAAGTGAATGTTGTTTAAATGTTAGTTGTAACTTATGTCATTGGCATTCTATGCAGTAAATTGATTACATGTATAAAGAACCTGATATTGGCAATAGATTAAGTTGCATTTATTTCCAAGTCTTTAAAATAGTGTTCCCAGAATTGATTTAGTGCATTGCAAATAGTGGCCAAGACTAAGGTAAAAGACTAGAACTTTACATTGATATCATCCAGCCCTTGCTAAATATTACAAAAGGCACATTGTTTTCAAGGTTAAAGCTCTCTATATTTTCCTGACTGTTTTAGAGAAAGTTCTTATAGCCTGCCATATCCATTTGAGCTAAATGAACGACACAACATGCTTATGAGGCATCAGAACTGAATGTCTCTGCCTTGGTTGACTCTCATATTTTCTTTTTTTAAAAATTTATTAATTTTTTACAATAACATTCCTTAGTGCTTAATAAACAGTGTGTTTTCTGGGTTCGTATGTTTAAAAAACAATCAACAATAATTAATTTCTATAGTTCCATAATCAATATACTAATGATATATTTCTTTGATCTTCTCTTCATCCAATAATGTTCTCCTTTTGTCAAGCTTAAGCAAATACTATTCTTAAAATTCAATATACATAAAGTTAAATGTAAACCTTTGTGTTTATACAAATAACAGTAACATCAGCATATAGCATCTTTTCTTATCAGTTTATATTTCAATTGTGTTTATAAAAGTCATCTTGTTAGGTCACTATATGTCATGTTTTCAAGATTTTTATTTAAGCTTAATTTCCCCTCTCCAGCTTGAGCAGGGGGTTGGACTAGAAGACCTCCAAGGTCCCTTCCAACTCTATTCTGATTGATTGATTGACTCATCAACAAATTTCAATGCTGGTTTCATTATCAGGGAAGAATCTGGCTTCATATTCAATTCATTTCAAAGAAAAAAGAAGATTCAGACTAGGAATTTGACAGCAATAATGAACAAGTGACATCAAGGGACAAAATGGATTAATGAAAAAACTTTTTCAACCAAAGGATAGGAAGGTAAATAATTCAAGTACTTATATAAAGCTCATTGGCTGATAAACATCAGCACATTTGCTGATGAGTTTCCCCTTAATGTCCTCTGTGCAATTTCCAGGCAAGTTAATTATTGTACCTGATGAATCAGTTTTTATTTTGCAAATCTGTTTTCTGTAGGCTTAGTTAAGGTGGATGCATATTTTTGCCTCTACATCTGTTTAGCGATGTTAGGGAGTACAACTCATTTTTACAATTCCCAATATTTCGGGCTTTACAACTTCTTATTTTAGAAAATGCTCTTCTTTTTCAGGGTTTAAGTGTATATTGAGAAGTTAAAGACAAGCAGAAAGAAAGGAGAAAGAAAAAAAGTAGTGACTGCCAGCATTTTTCGACTGGAATAAGAATTGAAAAAAGAATTGCAACCTCAACCTTTTGCTTTTCATTTCCAAACCTTTCAAGACCTTTCTCAAACAATAAATTCACTCTAATAGTCAAAACCTAAAATAAGAGTTTCATATTTTTTTTTAGTTCTGAGTACAAAATCCAGAAGTGGTTTTTCAAATGAAAACAAAACTAGATACATTCTCTTTAGTTAAAGCCATCAGTGAAGTTGTTCTATCAACTTCATCAACTTTAGCATCCATTTGAGGAATTAGTATATGTTTTCATCATTGTGCATGTAAGATTCTCGCCACTGTTAACACATATTTTTATGTAAATATATTTTTCTTTCTTTGCCCATCAAACTTAAATGGAAGCAAATACTAAACTTGATCAACCCCCCCCCCCCCAGACTGTGAAACAGCCCACTTGAGCCAAAATTATCCCACTGCACTCCAGCCCAGTTGTGGAAATTCAATCCCTGTGATTAGTATATTATTCAGAAGCAGATGCTGAGTTAATTGACTGCACCGTAATTCAAGCAAATATGGAGAAACCTATTGCTTATTTTAATTTTTCCTATCTTGACGCTAGTGATATTTAAGTCCTGTTTGTTTTGCATGGATCCTTCACTTGAGAACTCAACACTGAAGGTCAAATGAACTGGAGTCCAAACACAGAAGTGTAGCAACAAACGGGCTGCGATTTGTGTTGTCGCTACCCTAGCAGCAGTTTGAAATATTATAAACATTTGAAATTATAAATATAAATAGTTTATAGTTTATAAAAACAATGCCTATATAAATATATAAATATAAATAATAATAAATATAAATAAAAAAGATGTTGAGAGCCTAGTATTAATACCACTCTACAATGCCTTGGTAAGGCCACACTTGGAATACGGCATCCAGTTTTGGTCACCACGATGTAAAAAAGATTTTGAGATTCTAGAAAGAGTACAGAGAAGAGCAACAAAGATGATTAGGGGACTGGAGGCTAAAACATATAAGGAACGGTTGCAGGAAGTGGGCATGTCTAGTTTAACGAAAAGAAGAACTAGGGGTGACATGATAGCAGTGTTCCAATATCTAAGGGGCTGCCACAAAGAAGAGGGAGTCAAATTCAACCTGTTCTCCAAAGCACTTGAAGACAGGACAAGAAGCAACAGATGGAAACTAACCAAAGAGAAAGCAACCTAGAACTAAAGAGAAATTTCCTGACAATTAGAACAATTAATCAGTGGAAGGGCTTGCCTCCAGAAGTTGTGGGTGCTCCAACACTGGAGGTTTTTAAGAAGAGACTGGACTGCCATTTGTCCAAAATGATACAGTGTTTCCTGCCTGAGCAGGGAGTTGGACTAGAAGACCTCAAAGATCCCTTCAACTCTGTTATTCTGTTATTTTTGTCATTGATTACACATTTTTATTACCATACATTCCCCTAGTGCAGGGGTAGGCAACCTTGGCTCTTTTATGACTGGTGGACTTCAACTCCCAGAATTACTGAGCCAGCATGGCTCAGATTGGAAACTCTCCCTTTCCCCTCAGCATGGCTGGCTCAGGAATTCTGGGAGTTGACGTCCACGCATCATAAAAGAGCCAAGGTTGCCTACCCCTGCCCTAGTGTATAATGCTGTTGTTTCTCAACCTTGACAACTTTAAGATGGGCGGACTTCAATTTCTAGAATTCTCTAGCTACCCATCTTAAAATCGTCAGGGTTGAGAAACCCTGATGCCTGAGGAATCTTCACAACCTTCCAAAAGATCAATAATTTGGGGTCATTGGCATCTCAGGTGGAAGACTCTTCAAAAGGGCAGGTGGCAAAAAAGAGAAAGCACATCTTCGGACTCCCACTGATAATATTTCAGGGAGGAGACTGCCCAATCTCCTGATGTTGGTAGGATAGGCTGAAATTACTGGAGATAATAGTTTTTCAGGTAGTCTGTGCCATGCAGAGCTTTAATGATGATAACCAGCTTTTTAAATTGCACCCAGAAGATTACTAGCAACTTACACAGTGGATGTCACCTGTGCAAATCTTTTTATATATATATATATATTGAAAAGTTTTACAAAAAATTACAAAATATACCCCAAACCCACCCCCCTACCCCGCTCCCCCACTTCCCAGAGCTGAATACAGGGTAATAAATATAATAGTCTTAATCTAACTAACATTAACCAACTATATAGATAAACAAATATAATGCGCTTTAACTCTCTTTTAACACAAAGTAAACAATTTAAGAATAAACTTAATCATATAAACAAATTAAAATCCCAATTTATAAACAACACAATATCATAAAGCAAATCTTGATGTATCTCTAATTCTGTTTACTGCTGGACCAGTGGAAACTTCCAAAAACCAGGACAAGATTCAGCAATCCATCTGCATTTAAAAGAGAAAAGCCACTCTTTCGAAGACAGCAAAGTTCACATTTTGGACAGAGAAGACCGCTGGTTTGAAAAAGGGGTCAAAGAGGCCATCTATGTCAAAACTGAGCAGCTGTCTCTCAACAGACGGGGAGGGATATGACTTCATCTATCTCCAGTCTACAACACAGTCCTTTCAGCAGTTCCAAGAAGGCTCCACACCCATTTGCACCACTCAGGTGACCCTAAAGTCACAGATAAACCTCCAGGTAGCTTTAACAACTTGCTAAAAGAATGCAAATGACCAGCTGTCTGCAGGAGTATAAATCCTTCCATTCCCCACTATCCAGTCAGAGCTGAAGAAACTTCTTGGATGAGAAACGAAATGTCTTCAAAGAAAAGCAAGAAAGTCCAGTTGCCTCGTGAAAAAGCATCTTTGGGATAACTATGACCTGGATGACTGAGAATCTCAATAGACAAACTTCCAGAAGCTTTTCAAGAGCAGCTCCATAGAGAGTACTTTGGCAAATAGTGACTATGAATGACCACGAGCAGATCTTCCTGATCCAGGAATGGAGGCATCCAATAAACAGGATGAATTTATTTGAAGACCTTCCTAGCCATAGATACCACATGTGTCTTGAGAAGGAACCATGAATCTAGAAGGACCAGATTGCACACCAACTCATTCTTGGGGGATGAGGGTGGTGCTAACCCATCCAGAGCCAGAAATGGAAAATCTCCAGATCCAGGTGCCCCCAAACCCCACAGCCACTTAGTCATGCTAAGTTTGTGTCCTAACTCGTTCCTCCCCAATCAAATTCACTCTACCTCCAGGCTTAGGTGTGAAATCTCAACAGCATCGCTTGTATGACTTAAAACAGAAAGATTAGAATGATCATCAGCTTATACAAGCTATCTCCTCTTATACTAATAAATGACCTCCCGCAATGGCTTCATGCCGGTGATAAATAGGGGTGGGGGAGAGTTCTGAGGCACCCACATATGAGAGATGGGAAACGTTGTCGGGATAAGTGAACGTGAAGACTACTGCACGTGGAGAAGATTTGTGATGTCACCCTAGTTCTTTCCCATTTTATCTAGGAAGCCAAGACCACAGAAATACACAACAAGCTGGACTGCACGCCAGCAGGCGGAAGAGGAACTTTCTTCCAAAGAAATGGAACAACAGGTTGAGAAGTCACAAGCAGTTGCTATTTAAGCTTGGAATACCAGCTGTGAAAGCTACAGTGATGTCTCACAGACAGGCGACTGGAAAAAATCATAGAATTAATGGACTGGATAATCAGATGCTCTTCTTTCCAATGGGCTGTTGACTCAAAAGTTGGCAATGCACGTATCCAGTATCATTCAGGAGACAAACATTACGGAGAAAAGTTCAGAGATGGCCTTGAAGAAGGAATTCAATATCCATTATGTAAACATAAACCAAAGAGCAGGTAAAGAAAAAAAAACCCTCAAAATGTCCTTGCTTTGATCCATTTAATATAAAAGCGGGGGGGGGGGGAAATCTCTGTTGGGCTTTCAAGAGTCCTTGGTAATCTCTTGATTGGTTGTTTAATTGGAGCTTGGTTGTTTGCAGACAATTTATCATTCATTCATTCTTCATTCATTCACCTACACATTACCCACACTACTTGCACTGATGATGTTACCTATTTGTGTAATGAAATGTCTGCAAAAATCAGAGAGTACCAAAAGCACCACAATAAATAAATTTATTTAGAATAAATATTCTTTTCTATTAGAGGCTTTCAAGATTCTATTATTATGCTCTATAACAGTGGTTCTCAACCTGTGGGTCGGGACCCCATTTGGGGTCGAACGACCATTTCATGGGGGTCGCCAAACAAGGCTGTCCGCCATTTTTTTCCCCTTTTCTTTGGCCACGCCCCTGACACCCGGTGATGCATAAGTGGTTGGGGGTCACCACAACATGGGGAACTGTATTATGGGGTCGCGGCATTAGAAAGGTTGAGAACCACTGGTCTATAATAATAACACTAAAATCCATGGTTCCTGTGGCATTTGTTGTAGTCACAAAATGTAAATACAGAGTCCTTCCTTCCTTCCTTCCCTCCCTCCTTTCCTCCTTTCTTCCTTCTTTCTTTCCCCCCCTCCCTCCCTCTCCCCTCCTCCTCCTCCCTCCCTCCCTCCCTTCCTTCTTTCCTCCCTCCCTTCTTTCCTTCCTTCTCAAGAGACATATGAACCTCAGTAGCAAACTACTTACTTTACACTACTGTAGCTTTAAAAAGAAATGACTTTTCCTCATTTATCTTGTTTATTCATAGCCATTTGGGGTTTTTAAAAAGAAGAAATCCACCACCATTATTTTACGACTTCTTGTTCCTTACCCCTGATGTTCCCTCTCTACTTTTCCATAATTATGCCAATCCATTTTAGCATTAGAGGATCTTTCCTTCATCAACAAAGAGATGAAGCTGACTTGCTTAAAACATGCATGGTTTAAAATTCTTCATGTTTACCTGCCTCAAGGCTTTAGTAAAATGTAAATGTAAAATGCCTAGGTTTTTGCTACCCAAATTCTCCTGGGTATACATGCTACAGAAATACAGGTAGTCCTTGAGTTACAACAACACTTGAGCCCAAAATTTCTGCTGCTAACTGAGATAGTTGTTAAGTGAGCTTTGCCCCATTTAACGACCTTTCTTGCCACAGTTGTTAAGTGAATCTGACTTCCCCATTGACTTGGCTTGTCAGAAGGTTGCAAAAGAGGATCACATGACCTTGGGACACTGTGACCGTCATAAACACGAATCAGTCACCAAGCATTGGAATTTTGATCATGTGATCATGGTTGTAAGTGCGAAAAACGGTATAAGTCACTTTTTGCAGTGCCGTTATAACTTCAAGTAGTCACTAATTGAACTGTTGTAAGTTGAGGACTTCCTGTATGCATTCAACTGATACACATAACCAGAGAAATACTGCATGGCATATAAACCCAGAAGCCCAGATCTTTAGGGACTTGACATTAAAACCACTATTCTAAAAGAAAATATAGATTTTATTGTTTCTAGAACATGGAACAAATTTGTAGCCCTTAATTTGTTACAAGTTCTAAAACAATAGCAGTTATATTTTCTTTTGAGAGGTTAAAGGGTTTTGCCTTAGCCTGGAAATGCTCAACCTCATTGGCATAGAAAATAGCAAACATAATTTGGGCATTGGGCTCTTTAGCAGAGAATTAATACAAGCACAACGCCTCTCTAGTTAAAAAAGAAAAAAAAAGGATACTTTGGCCAACTTAACTGCATAAGGAAAATTAGCAGAATTACAGCTCTGAACGGCTTTCCTGTTATCTTGTTAGAACAGGGAGGAAGGGGTTGGATAATGTAATGGTTGGCCTGATTTTATTTGATTAGGCAAATTAGGAAACAACTGTGTGAAATTCATTATTGTACTAATGTGATCTTGAAAATTGGAGTCTTATTACAGCTTTGGCCTTGATGCATTTTATCATGTGTTGAGCTCTGAGGTAATTTCCAAGGAATAAAAAGAATCAGTTTGTGTGTATGTGTGCAGGCGCTTGTATGCGCATGTGTGTGGGCCCATAGGCATTCACACATCAACAGGGTTACAGAGTCCCCATTTACCTCAGCACTGAAAAGTTTCAGTGGCTACATGCTCTGTTTGTTTGCTTGCTTGCTTATATATCAAATTTGATATTGACATTCTTAAACAATCTAGAACTGAGGAGAAATTTCCTGACAGTGAGAACAGTGCTGGGTGTTCCAACACTGGAGGTTTTTAAGAAGAGATTGGATAGCCATTTGTCTGAAATGGTATAGGACAGACATGTCAAACACAAGACCTGGGGCCCGGATACGGCCCACGAAGTGGTTTCATGTGCCCGCGAAGCCATCCTGGAAACAGTGAGGGAACGACCCCCGCTGCCTTGGCCCTGGCCCAGGCCGGCCGGGAGCCAATGTACAATTTTATGGTGGCCATCTATGCTGAAACCCATTCAGTCTTAGCTCTACAAGGCCGTCTGGAAACATCGAGGAACCAGCCCCTGCTGCTTTGGCCCCATCCCCTCGATGCATGCAGAGGAGGTGTTACCCTTTGTGAGGAATGAAGAAATGCACCATCGCCTGGAAGTGGCCAGCAAATGGCCCTGGCCTACTTCACATATCCGGCTTGATGGGCTCTTCCCTGGTCCCCCCCCCCCTTCTGCCAGAGACCCTCAGATCTGTCCCACTCCTGCCCAGGCCCCCACAGGCACCTTTGACATGAACGATGTAGAGCTGGCCATGCCCACCCAGTAGGCCACACCCACTCCATCCATGACCACCAAGTAGGCCGCACTCACCCTGGCCATACCCACTCGGCCCCTGAGGGCAACCGCAATGCTGATGCGGCCCTCAATGAGATTGAGTTTGACACCCCTGGTATAGGATCTCCTACTTGAGCAGGGGGTTGGACTAGATGACCTCCAAGGTCCTCTCCAACTCTGTTTATTCTGTTCTGTTCTGATAAATTTAGAGACTGCTCACTTCCCTCCCAGGTTCTAGCAGTGAACGTTGATTTGAAAACACCCAGGGAACTTAGAATGGCAGAGCAAGTTCTTGGGGTGGGGCTGAATTAAACCATGTAATGTTTATTTCCTTGTTTATTTATTAAATTTATATAGTCATCCAGGCATTGCATTACAGTCTCTGCTATGAATCCTGAAAGCGGTGATCCCATGGGTGTAATTCTGATTTCTTGATATATTTTTCTGTCAAACTGAAACCATGTAGTTAGGCAGAGGTTGATGAGATCCATAATAAAAATAAAAAATAAAATAAAAGAAGGACCAAATAGACAACATACACAAAACCATCAACAACATATTCAAAGGCATGAAATTAAATTTCAACAACACACTATGCTTCCTAAATATCCTCATCAGCAGAGACAGGAATGCCAAACTAGAAACAAAAGTTTATTGAAAAACCACTAACAACAACCAAGTGCTACACTACCAAAATAACAACCCGACTTCCCATAAGAGAAGCTTATAAGAACACTATTTAGATGAGCACCAACACACTGCAGCAAGCCTGAACATCAGAAAAAGGAAACAGATCATCTGTACAACATCTTCCAACAACATGGATATTGACCCAACTTCATCAAAAAGTATTTGACCGCTCAACCCAATATATTACAGCCAACACAAGCTGAGAAAAGAATAACACAGCCATACATCAAAAACATCTCAGAAACCATCAGTAATACAACCATGTGGTCTCAGCATAGCACACAAACCAACTAAAGCCCCATCTAAATTGATGTTAACTATCTTTCAACCGTATTCTCTTTTTTAGATGGAAGAAGAAGGAGCAGATAAGGAGGGAGACCCAGGCGACACAGTATTGAATAACTGGAGGTTGTATAAATGTTTATAGAAGTATATACCGAGAAGGTTAGATAAATAGAAGTATTAATCTTATTGTATATAATAGAGATAGGAAAATTTGGAGAGAGGAGTTGCTCGGACATTACCCCTGAATTGTATCTGAAGAGGGATGAGAGGGAAGAAAGGAGAGGAGAGAGAAAAGAGTAAAGGAGGGGAGAAGGAAGTAGGAAGGTTGGAGGAGGAGAAGTGGGGAGAAAGGGGAGGAGAGTGGTGAAGGAAAGAGAAGAGGAGAGGAAGAAGAGGGAAGTAGGGAAGAGAAGAAAGGGAGAAAGAAGGTAGAGAAAAAGGAGTGTGGATACAGTGAAAGGGGAAATGGGCGAGCAACACCAAAAGTCATGTGTATGTATTTATTTCATTTTATTAAAAGTATCTTATATATGAATGTAAAAAGAATGTATGTTAACATCTGATAAATATTACAGTATATGTATGGGGGAGAGTTTGGAAAAACAAAAAATTATTAAAAAAACAACAACTAAAGCCCCCCAAAACATTCTAAGTAAACCCAACGTTCCAGCAGCTCCAGAAGAAAAAACAGGAGTCATCTATAACATACAGTGTAAAAGTGGCTACAGTCACTATGTAGGACAAACAGGCAGAAGACTAGCAGAGCACATCCATGAACACCAACTAGCAGTCAGAAGACACGATAAAAACTCTTTTAATTTCACATATAGGCATACTTAACCATAGTTTCAACTGGGAAACTATGACTATTCTAGAACAAGCCAAATCCAAAAAAGCTAGAGAATGCCTGGAAGCCTGGCACTCTGATAAATTGGCTATCAATAGACACAGAGACATAAACAACATCTACACACCGAGAGAATTAACAGGCCAACAAGGGAACGAAAAGACCCAAACACCTCCCCACCAGCAATCAGCACCCAGATGAGCATGGATTAACACGAAGATTAACATCAGACCAACAATTCAGAAGTAAACAATATCCAAATCTAGCAACTGTCAAATAAGCTAATGGTAAATAGATTCAAAGCCCTATAGCAGTGATGGCGAACCTTTTAGAGACGGAGTGCCCAAAACCCGCCCCCGTCCCTGCTTCGCCTCCCGCCCTGCCTGCTCTGCCCCTGCCTGCCCCACCTGCCTGCAGGGCCACGCACTGCCTCCATGACCCGCCACAGCAGATCGCCCAGGCAGTCCTGCAACGCCATGGCAGCCACGCCCTCTGCCCACACCCCGCAGCATCTTCTGCACGCTATAGGGCATGAGAGTGGAGTCTTGTCACTGCTGTCCGGCTATGTCCTTGGCTGCGCTGCTCCACATGGGCCATGCTCAGGGGCGACTCTCCTCCAGGGGGGCTGCTGGTGAGGAGGCCACAGGGGGAGGGCGGGCTGGGGTGACGGCACGTGTGCCCACAGAGAGGGCTCTGAGTGCTGCCTCTGGCACTCGTGCCATAGGTTCACCACCACTGCCCTACGATCTGGGTAAGCATTCCTACGCATGTTATTTAAGAGAGAGAGAGAGAGAAGCAAAATTAAGAGTGAAACAATCACAGCAACTAGAGGAATGGACTGCCAAAAATAGTTGTTGAAAATTAAGCATCTTCATGTCTGCATTTGAATCCCTGCTTCATTTAAACAAAAAAAAAATGGCTCCAATCAATCTCTAATTTTTTTTCCCCAGCCTCCATAAAATATAATGGGAAAGATGAAAGCAATGAAAATAATTCACTCCAGTGGTAAGTGAGTGGAAGTAAAATGACAAGAGTAATATATAAACATTTTAATAAAGAGCGGGATGACAAGGAAGGGAAGCCCCCCCTCTCCTGATTGATTTATATAACTACCTTCATTATGGGAGGCTGACAACAATGGGACCCCCTCCCTCTTGCTGAAAGGACAGCAGGAAGGTGGGGATTCTTTCAGCAGGAATATAACA
The DNA here is from genome assembly GCF_016545835.1 of Crotalus tigris. Taxonomy (NCBI): domain Eukaryota; kingdom Metazoa; phylum Chordata; class Lepidosauria; order Squamata; family Viperidae; genus Crotalus; species Crotalus tigris. Next base: position 550,706 of record NW_024100490.1, read on the forward strand.
AATGAACTGGGGGGCTTTGCTATGAAATTCCTCTAGACTGGGGCCGTCTCTGCCTTCAGAACATCGAAAGAATCCGGTGATTGGATTGCACAGATCCACAACCGGGCCGTGGCCTATTCAGAACTGGGTTGTGTGAGCAGCAGGCCGGCGCACGTGCCCCCCACTTGTGCAAATTGAGCTGCGCGTGCATGCCCATGTGCTCTGGCTTGCCACTTGCCCAAATCGAGCTGCACACACGCACACCGGCATAGACCCGCTGCTTGCATGACCCGGTTCCCCTCTTCCCGCCCCCCCCCCAGCCAGGCTGCCAAGCTGCAAAGGTTGGGGACCGCTGTCCTCGGAGGCAGTTTTCATAGTTTTTAAAGGACTTGCCAGCCAAATGGAAGGAAGAAAAAGGAAATTCCCAATTTTATTTTTCTTTCTTTCTTTTTCTTTTTCCTGGAATGGCTACATTGGCAATACAGGTAGTCCTCAATTTATGACCGCAATTGACTCCCACATTTCTGTCGCTAAACGAGACAGTTGTTAAGTGAATTTTGTCCCGTTTTAATGACCTGTCTTGCCATAGTTGTGAACTGTGCAGTTGTTCAGTTAGTAACACAGTTGTTAAGTGAACCTGGCTTCCCCATGGATTTTGCTTGCCAGAAGGGGGCAAGGATGACATGACCCTGGGACGCTCATAAATATGAGACCATGGCCAACCTTCTGAATTTTGCTCAAGTGACCATGGGGATGCTGCAGTGGTCGTAAATATGTAAAACAGTCACAAGCTACCTTTTTCAGTGCTGTTGTAGCTTTGAACGGTAGCTAAATGAACTGTTGTAAGGATTTCCTGTATTGCCAGTCTGGTAGCTAGAAAAGTCAACTGTGCAACTACAAGGATGAGGCCTGTAAATATTTGTTTTTAACTATGTGCAAATAAGGAAGATAAACCTAAATGGACTCTGTTATCCTGTCAATAAATCCCAGTTACTGCATGTGTGGTGTCTGTTTCCTTCTCCTTCTCCTCCTCCCCTTCTCCTTCTCCTCCTTTTCCTTCCCCTCCCCCTCCTCTTCCCCTCCCCCTTCTCCTTCTCCTTCTCCTTCCCCTTCTCCTCCTCCTCCTCCTTCTCCATCTCCTTCCCCTCCCCTTCCCCTTCCACTTCTCCTTCCACTTCTCCTTCCCCTTCTCCTCCTCCTTCTCCTCCTCCTCCTCCTTCTCCATCTCCTTCCCCTCCCCTTCCCCTTCCACTTCTCCTTCCACTTCTCCTTCCCCTTCTCCTCCTCCTTCTCCTCCTCTCCTCCTCCTCCTCCTTCTCCTCCTCCCTCCTCCTCCCCTTCTCCTTTCTCCTTCTCTTCCTCCTCCCCCTTCTCTTCTACTCCTCCTCCCCCTTCTCCTTCCCCCCCCTTCTCCTTCACCTCCTTCTCCTCCTCCTTCTCCTCCTCCTCCCCTTCTCTTTCTCCTCCTCGTCCTTCTCCTCCTCCTCCTCCTTCTCCTCCTCCTCCTCCTTCTTCTCCTCCTCCCCCTTCTCCTCCTCCTTCTCCTTCCCCTTCCCCCTCTCCTCCTCCTTCTCCATCTCCTTCCCCTCCCCTTCCCCTTCTCCTCCTCCTCCCCCTCCCCCTTCTCCTCCTTCCCCTCCCCTTCCCCTTCTCCTTCTCCTCCTCCCCCTCCCCCTTCTCCTCCTCCTCCTTCTTCTTCTCCTCCTCCCCCTTCCCCTTCTCCTCCTCCTCCTCCCCTTCTCCTTCTCTTCCTCCTCCCCGTCTCTTCTACTCCTCCTCCCCCATTCTCCGTCTCCTCCTCCCCCTTCTCCTTTCCCTCCCCTTCTCCTTTACCTCCTTCTCTTTCTCCTCCTCCTCCTCCTTCTCCTCCTCCTTCTCCTTCTCCTCCTCCTCTCCTTCTCCTTCTCCTCCCCCCTTCTCTTTCTCCTCCTCTCCCTTTTCCTTCTCCCCCTTCTCCTTCTCCTTGCTAGAGGAGCAACTATTGCAAGTTTACCATTGTTTGTCAATCATTGCACTTCAAAAAAACCCAGGATGCATTGGGGGCAGAGACCAGAACATGGAGAAAGTTCTTTAGCTATAGGTTAAAGCCAACATTCTGATTACGGATTTAGTTTCACTTTCCATTCAAAAGTGGTCTGAGATGATATACTATCAAATTTAGGATGTACTACTTAATGGCCCATAAGGAGATGTCCACATTGCCGTAGCCACCAGTCTAGAGAGGATTTCAAAAGTCAGATTACCCCCTCCCCCAAAGATGTATTATCTCATTATTAACAAGATAGTATTTCTGAGATTAAATGTTGGCAAAGGAAATTTATTTAATGTCACATTATCAACATTTTAACAACCTTAACAAAACTGTTATACGATAATTGCTTTATGGCATGGTTAAAATAATTTATGGAAAGTGCCATATTTTTTTCAACTTCATTTGACTTTAGAGCTGTTGGCAACCATAGAAGATATGGTCATCATCCAAGACAAAATGTGAGAAGGTATAAAGCATCTTTCCTCTAGTCTAATGCTCTCTAAATGCATCAGGCGCACAAGTCTTAAAAATTCCCAATTAATTAACCCATGTATTATAGGGGTAAAACCCTGAAGTCCTCTTCAAATGATAGGGGTGGCCTAGAATTTATCTAAAAATTGGTATAGAACTACTGTGTTTAATGTAACCAAAGGGGGGGGGGACTAAATTGCATACATGAAGAACACCAGTATAGACTGTATAAAGTGCAACTCTTAATGAACTCCAATGTTATTCTTTATTTTTTTCATATCTGTTGGGAAACTGCTGTTGGAATGGAAGGAAGAGTCAAGCAAGGGCCAAGTTTGGAATCATTGCATAGCTGCAAATGACATAAGATTGACCTTCCCGTATGATCCATGAAGCCTTATCTGGTCATTCCCAGGGCAAGGCAAGGCAAGGCAAGTAGTCTGATGAAATTCTTATAACATAGGTCAGTGTTGGCGAACCTTTTAGAAACCGAGTGCCCAAACTGCAACCCAAAACCCACTTATGTATCGTCAGGTGCCGGGTGGGCATGGTCCATGGGTGGGCGTGGCCCACATTGGGTGGGCATGGCTGCGATGGTAACGGCAGAAAGGGTGGGACTAAAAAGTTCAATCAATCAATTCCAACTTTGCGATATCTTTTTTCCCATGCAAGAAGTTGAAATTGATTGATTGATTGATTGAATCTTTTTTTTTTTGCACACGGTGGGGGAGGCGTAAACTGAAAAGGTTTTATAAAACCCAGCTGAAGGCCTAGGACTGGGGCGACAAGGTGTGTGCCCACAGAGAGGGCTCTGCGTGCCACCTGTGTGGCACACGTGCCATAGGTTCGCCACCACGGACATAGGTGGTAGGCAATCAAGTTACTGACTTTAGTTACTGATTACTTGTTTTTGACATTATCATAGTTTGTCTTTTTATATTAGTACTGTCTGTCTACTTTGGAATTAGCCTGTAATATGCTTTTCAACGTCCAAGTATAGCTTCCTATCATTAAAAAAAATGAATAAATATGAATTGCATACCATCACGTATGATCAATACATTTGCTCTTAAAAAATTCTTTAAAACTTCTTAAAAACTTCCAGTGTTGGAGCATTCACAGCTTCTGGAGGCAGGTTGTTCCACTGGTTAATTGTTCTAACTGTCAGGAAGTTTCTCCTTAGTTCTAGGTTGCTTCTCTCCTTGGTTAGTTTCCATCCCTTTCTTCCTGTCCTGCCTTCAGGTGCTTTGGAGAATAGCTTGACTCCCTCTTCTTTGTGGCAGCCCCTGAGATACTGGAATTCTGCTATCATGTCACTCCTCATCCTTCTCTTCATTAGTCTAGACCAGGGGTAGGCAACCTCGGCTCTTTTATGACTCGTGGACTTCAACTCCCAGAATTCCTGAGTCAACTAGACATAACCAATTCCAGCAACCGTTCCTTATATGTTTTAGCCTCCAGCCCCCAGATCATCTTTGTTGCTCTTCTCTGTACTGGTCAGGTCAGGAGAACGAGCAAGTATGTCCTTCTTCTTTGTTCCACCTTCACTGTTAACTGGTGCCCATCCAGAAGGGTGCTTTGCAAGGGAAAATAAAGAGCACCGTGGAGAATGGAGTACATAGTGTAATGTGAAGCTTGCATCTGGCACTGCCTCCCTTAACAAATAGCTGGAATGGTAATGAAGGGTTGAAAAGTTCAGCAGTTTGTGCATACCTTGCACGGGTAAGTCCAGCATTCTTATTTTAAGTGAGCGATGACAAGGTAATATTCACACTCTCTCCTTCATCCTTGGCATCGTTCCTCTCAGTAGCAGCAAATGCGTCTCCAATCTTTTTTTCTGCTGTCCGTCTGCAGTTCAGCCTACTCTTTGGAGACTGGCCAGGCTTATCTGTTTACTGGGGGGGGGGGTGACTTGATGCAGCAGCCAGAATGGATGCTAATGAGAAAAGGAAACATGGAACGTCCCCATTAGGTTTTGGGTTGTTTCCTCCTCCCTGATGCACAACCTGCGGGCGGCCATTTTCTTGGCTGAGGGAAAGGAAAACTTGAGATTGTGACAAGGGGGTTTGGAAAGATGAGGGGATCCACTGTCCGGGAGCCCAGAATAGCTCAAAAAGTTGTCATTTGATCCTTCCTGTTCTTGGGCTGGAAAGTTAGGAAGTGAAAGCCAACAGCTGCACTAATTCAGCTACCTCATCGCTCCGCAGCTATTTAGAGCTCCAGGCTGGATCAGTTCTGCTGATTCATGTCTTTTGATGAGGCTGGTTAAAGAAGAGCAACTAAGATGATGAAGGGCCTGGAGACAAAAACATATGAGGAATTGGTTGCAGGAACTGGGAATGGCCAGTCTAGAGAAAAGAAGGTGTCGAAGGAAAAGTTTATCAGTCCAAGCCGGGGATAAACAACATGGCAACTGCTTTAGAAAGAAGATTGCAAGAGGAGAGCCAGACAGAAAGATGGTTCTGGTAGGAAAGAGGAAAAAAGGGCTTAGCGCATGTAGGGAGTGGGTTTTTATACCCTCTGGAGCCTTTTGTTTGGAGGTTATTTCCTGTTCCTGTTTGAGGCTTTGTACTTCCTGTGTCATGTATTTTGACTTGTGTCCCTTTAGCATCTGTGAGTTAATCCTATTGTGTCCTGTCTTAGACTTTGGGTGGGATATGTAGATTTTAGGTGTCTTTTTCTTCTTAAGCTTCTAGCTCCAACCTTCCTGATGGTTTACATCTGCATTTGTACAGAGCTGGCTTCTGCTTGGGGGAGGGAGATCTGGGGCTATTTAAAAAAGCTGGGCATACTTTCCTGCTTCTTTTAATATTTCCTTCTTTGGGGGAGCTGACTTCCCACCAAGGATTAGGGATGACATGATATCAGTATTCAGTATTTGAGGGGCTGCCACAAAGAAGAGGTGGGGGACAACTTATTTTCCAAAGAACTAGAGGGCAATACAAGAAACAAGGGATGGAAACTGATCAAGGAGAGAAGCAACCTGGAAGTAAGGAGAAACTTCCTAATAGTGAAGACAATTAACCAGTGGAACAGCTTTTCTTCAGAAGTTGTAAGTGCTTCATCAGTGGAAGTTTTTAGGAAAAGACTGGATAACCACCTATCTGAAATGTTATAGGGTCTCCTGTTTGAGCAGGGGGTTGGACTAGAACAGGGCTTTTCAACCAGTGGTACGGTACCACTTGTGGTACATTGGCACCTGGCAGGTGGTACGCGAGCATCCTAGAAAAGTAGTAGAAGTGGGAGGGGAATGAGCTGAACTGGTAGCAGCACCGCACAAGCCTGAGCGAGAGATGGCTGGAGCTGCAGGGCTGTCAAGGCTCAGTGGAAGCACCAAGATCAGCGCCAGGCTCCAGCTGGAGCTCGGCACTGATCCTGGTGCTTCTGCTGAGCCCAGAAGAAGCGCCAATCAGCTGGAAAGCAGCGTGGATCCTGGCGCTTCTGCTGAGCCCAGAAGAAGCGCTGATCAGCTGGAATATTGCAGCATCTCCAGCCTCTTGTGATTTACATTCAGATGCGTGGCAACTGATTCATATTTATGAAAATCACAGTGTCCCAGGGTCATGTGAAGTGACCAAAACCTGCTGCAACCACCCAGCAGATGGGGGGGGGGTGGCGGGGGAATAAAAACCAAAAAAAAACCCCACCCCACCCCCGCTGCCAATTCTCAACAGAAATGCTCACAACAATGGAAATCTCGGACAGGAGGAAGAGCACCGCCGGGCGAGCAGGCAGGTGTCTTGCTCGGCTGTGCCTTGGGGGGCACTTTTTTCAGGGCCATTGTAACTTCGAACAGTCACTAAGCAAAGTGTTGTAAGTCAAGGACTACCTGTACTTCATCACTTTTTTTCCTTTTTTGGGGGGGGGGTCAAGTTTTTGACACCTTGCTAGGCGACTGGTGGTACTCGGATATTGCCATATCCTAAAAGTGGTACAATGGGTGAAAAAGTTGAAAAGCCCTGGACTAGAAGACCTCCAAGGTCCAGCTCTATTCTGATTAATTGATTGATTGTCTTCTATTATTGATTGGGCATCACTTCCTTCTGTTTCTACTGTTCCTTTTTGTGAGTCATCGCTTGGGGAGCCCATATGTGACACTGCAGAGGAGATATCAGCAAGTTTGGGCACAGGGAGTAGATTATAACATTTGTTGGAAAAAGAATTCTCTTCTCAGCCTTATGGGTGGTCTGCACCTTCTTCAGTCTTGGGTCCAGAGAGGTTTAATGGGGAAAAAAAGCATCCAATAAACATCTCTTGCAAATTGCACAAACAAAGACAAGAACCAGTCTTTCCATAGATTACATTCCATATAATTTCCAGCTTCCAAGAAGGTGACTGACTGAAATCAAATATGGAAGGGGAAAAAAAATGACTTGGGGTTTGCTTTCAATAATTTCCACCTCATCCTCACATTTTAGAATGGAGAAATCCTCCTTTATATGCAAAGAAGAATTATTCAATGCTGGTGGGCCAGAAATGAAAAAAAAAAATACATGGCTCAAAGGCAAACAAACAAACAAACAAAAAAGCTGCCAGACACAAACTTTATATCCTCAAAATTCTCTCTTTCTTTTTCTGGCTCATGGGCCTGCATGCAATGGATTTCTTGGAACACGCTTTCTATCCAATTTCCTTTTCTCTTTTCAGAAGCTGCCAAGAAGTTCCAGAGTTAGTTTGGTGTAGAAATGAAGGTGCTGGCCTAGAAACCAGGGGACTGGGACAGCTGACTGGATGACTTTGGGCCAATCACCAGGATCGGTGAGTTCTAGTCCTGCCTCAGGCGTGGAAACTGGCTGGGTGACTTTGGGTCAATTGCCAGGAGATTGTGAGTTCTAGTCCTGCCTTAGGTGTGAAAGCCAGCTGGCCCAAAGCTGCTTGTCAAAAGGCATCTGGACTTTCTTGGGTTTTTTTTCTTCCTTGAAAACGTTTTGCTTCTCATCCAAGAAGCTTCTTCAGCTCTGAACAAGAAGTGTTGCATATGTTTGCCACCTTGAATTACTTATAATAATAATATAAGATAATAAAGGCAGGAAAAACATAATAAAATGAATAAACAAGCATGCTAGGCCAAATTCTATGCCCTGTTATGCTTAATAATAGCAAATCTTAGGAACTCTTTTTTTAGTAAACATGATAACAGCTATGCTGGTCATGCATATACTTCCAAACTTTCAAATAGGAGTAAATAATTGCTTATTAAAGGCTAGCAGCTGGACTTCAGATTTATTTATATATTTCATGGCTAAAGCTGTATTTGAACTCAGGGTCACTTGCTTTCTAGCCTGGTGCCTTAGCCACTAGACCAAAGTGGATCCTAAGAAGAAAACAAGGGCTACATTTTGGGGGATGAATGTCAGACCATTCCACTTCTGTTGTGCTCAAAATAGATCTATCTCTGCCAGTCTATCCTAGATTCCTTGTTTCGTGTAACCGACCTCACCAAGATTCAAGAGAAGCCAGTTTCTTCATGAAAAATCAGTATCTGGGTTATGGGAAGTCAGCCCCCCCCCACCCTCCCAAAAGAAGGAAATATTAAAAGGGCAGAATATTATATTTCCTCAAAGGATTTTAAAGAAGCAGAAAAACATGCCCATTTTTCTTAATAGCTCCAAGTCTCCCTCCCCCAAGCAGATACCAGCTCTGTAGAAATACAGATGTAATAATCCATTCAGGAAAGTTGGAGCCCTCCAGCTAGAAGCTTAGGAAGACAAAGACACCTAAAATCTACATACCTCACCCAAACTCTAAGACAGGACATAATAGGATTAATCCACAGATGCCAAAGGGCACACCCAGACTCAGGTCAAAGTACATGACACAGGAAATACAAAGCCTCAAACAGGAAGAGGAAATAACCTCAAGAGCCCCAGAGGATATAAAAACCCACTCCCTACATGTGCTCTCTCTCTCTTTTCTATCAGCGCCATCTTTCTGACTGGCTCTCCTCTTCAATAAACTGCAACCTTCTTTCTAAAGCAGTCTCCATGTTGTTTATTCCCGGCTTGGATTGGACCCTGATGAAGATTTTTCTTTCAACAGGGTAAGTCATTGAAACACCGGAAGTACAGTACTTTTCTTTCCAACCACTTTTGTGCATTTGTTTAGTTACTTATTCCAACATAAAATTGCTTGCTGATTCAGTAAAGATTGAACAATACTAGCCTTCCAGGTCTCTGCATAATTTCACTTGCTTGCCCTAAATATAAAAAAGAGGAACTGGACTCGGGACTTTCCAGGGTCTGAAGGCAGATGGTGTAAGAACATACTGGAAGATTGAAAATATGCTTAGCATTGGATAGCAGAAGCAAAAAGAACGAACAGAGAATGAAACACTAAAGTTAGAAACAGAACTTTGCAGAAAAGTATTCATGAGGCTAGTGTTGCATGAAAGAAAAATAGGCGAGCTTTATTTAGCAAATAAATGCAGTGATAGGAAAGTAACTGAAGACTATTTGCAGTTAAGAGACTGTGATGTATGTAAGAGTGGAAAAAGAGACTTAAATTCTGAAGATCAAAGGAAGAAAAGAAAGAAAGTTGAGCTGAGACAGGATGGAAATCATGAGAACATCTATCTAACCCTTCTGAGACCTGATCTGCAGAGACATGCAAAATAAGTCTTTTAGATAAGCAGAATAACAGAATAGCAAAGTTTGAAGGGATCTTGGAGGTCTTCTAGTCCAACCCCCTGCCCAAGCAGGAAATTTTACACCATTTCAAACAAGTGGCTGTCCAGTCTTTTTTTAAAAACCTCCAGTGTTGGAGCAGAGAAATAGAACCATACATTGATTTCTCCAAGCAGTCAATAGGTTTATAGTTGTGGAAGGCTGGTTCATACAAAATTGTATGAACAGTTTGACAGACTTATAATTTTTAGAAAGACACATAGCAACCATAGGGTGGAAACTCATCAAGAAGAGAAGCAACCTAGAACGAAGAAGAAATTTCCTGACAGTTAGAACAATTAACCAGTGGAACAACTTGCCTCCAGAAGTTCTGAGTCTTCCAACACTGGAGGCTTTCAAGAAGAGACTGGACAGTCATTTGTCTGAAATGGTATAAGGTTTTTCTGCCTAAACAGGGGGTTGGACTAGAAGACTTCCAAGGTCCCTTCCAGCTTCTATTCTATTCTATTCTATTCTATTCTATTCTATTCTATTCTATTCTATTCTATTCTATTCTATTCTATTCTACTACCCTACCCTACCCTACCCTACCCTACCCTACCCTATTCTATTCTACTCTACCCTACCCTACCCTACCCTACCCTACCCTACTCTACCCTACCCTACCCTACCCTACCCTACCCTACTCTACTCTACTCTACTCTACTCTACTCTACTCTACTCTACTCTACTCTACCATATTCTATTCTATTCTACTGACCAATAGATTAAAGGGACAACATTAAATTTGGGGAACATCTGTTTGGTTGTTGCAGTGGAAATGAGACTTCTAGAGGAGGCATGGTGAACTAAAGATGTTTCCATGAGAAGTAGAATTGAACAAGTGCAGCAAGGACCAAAGAATGAATGAATAGACCAGTTCTTTGGAACTCCTCTAGTCTAGATAAAAAGAGGATGGGAGATTACCCACATTTGCTCTGGATGGCTGTTCCTTGCTAAAAGACTGCAGGGCAGTAGAATTCCACAGGTTTGAGTGCCAGGAGACAAAAGGATTAGCCAAATTGCTCACAATCATGACAGAGTCTTTTAAAGCAGGGGTCCCCAACTCCGGTCCATGGACTGACACCGGGCCATGGCATGCCGGAAATTGGGCCGAGCAAACAAGTGACGCCTCACCAGTGGGATGCAGGCTGCATGCGAAACCATGCCCCCTCTCTCTAGGAACTGGTCCTTGGTGCCCAAAAGTTTGGGGGCCACTGTTTTAAAGGACACTAAGTTCACCAGGCTCACTTTCTAATTCCATCTGGAAATTGCCTATTAACTATCTTAAAGTATTAGAGACCTTTGGAACGATAACTTTGAAAAAATGCTGGGTGAGTTTAGCCTCAACTCTGATAAAAAAAACCATTTTTGTAAGCTTAAAAGCTTAATAAATCCACAGCAAAAAGCTAAATAAGATGTTGGCCTAAGAAAGTTTAAAACAGATTATGGGTCCAGTTAAATTTGGAACAATGACGTTCACTTCAGATTTTGGAATTACCTATAAAAATAGCTTTTTGTGGGAACCCGAAACATTTTGGCTGTCGTGCTTCATAACAAAGATAAGTAAATTTATGATTTTTGAAATTGGACACTAGAGGGAACTAAAGATTCTAAGCAGAAGGGGAAAAAAATAAGCCTGCTTTTGGCATCAGTACTGGGACTCACAAAAGAACACAAAATGTCATGAGGTTGGAAATATTAAAGGACATTGCTGAAGAATGGATTCAGAAATTAGTAGCTATAATATGAACAATTAATCAGTGGAATGGCTTGCCTCTGGAAGCTGAGGGCGCTCCATTTTTGGAGGTTTTCAAGAAGAGATTATATAGTCATTGGTCTGGAATGGTCACAGCTTACATTTGTGACGATATCTTTAAATATCTCAGGGGCTGCCCCAAAGAAGAGGGAGTCAAGCTATTCTCCAAAGCACCTGAAGGCAGGACAAGAAGCAATGGAGGGAAACTAACCAAGGAGAGAAGCAACCTAGAACTAAGGAGAAACCTCCTGACAGAACAATTAATCAGTGGAACAATCTGCCTCCAGAAGTTGTGAATATTCTAACACTGGAACTTTTTAAAAAGAGACTGGACAACCATTAGTCTGAAATGATATAGAATTTCCTGCCTGAGCAGGGGGTTGGACTAGATGACCTCCAACCCCCTGCTCCAATAAAGTCCCTTCCAACTTTATTATTATTAGTAACACCATCCAACAACATCTGTCTATCCCAGGTCCTTGGGAAGCACTCAATAGGTGGATAAAAATACCAAATCCAGTCTAAACATCTGGCTCACTGCAGCAAATTATAAACCTCTGAGTTTATTAGGCCATCAGTAGATACTGATTAATTGAGCAATTGGTGTTGGGATTAACCCTTCGACTTAATCATGGTGAGATATATTTTTGTTTTAATTATAATTATTATTTTACACTTTATACACATATGCATTAGCAAATACAATATTGAGGCAAATCGGTAACTTCTAGTATTCCTTGTTAGTGCAGGAGATAAAGCATTTTTTTTCCTTGACCGATAATATTTTTCTGGATTTGTGGCTTGTGTTTTCCTATGGTCCATCTCTAGGAGACTGTTTATTTGTGCTACGTTGTCCTGCTGGCCTTAATTGGGGTACTGTTTCTTCCATTATTGCAGGGATCCCTAACCCCCGGTCCGTAGACCAGCACCGGGCCGCGGCATGCCAGAAACCAGTCAGCACAAACAAGGAAATCCCCATCCACAGGATTGGCCTAGACCCTAAGGTCACTCAGCTGCCTTTCATACCTAAACCAGAACTAGAAGTCACAATCTCCTGGTGATTGCCCTAAGGTCACCCAGCTGGCTTTCATACCTAAGTCAGAACTAGAACTCACAGTCTCCTGGTGACTGGTCTAGGCTCTAAGGTCACTCAGCTGCCTTTCATACCTAAACCAGAACTAGAACTCACGGCCTCCTGGTGATGGGCCCAAAGTCACCCAGCTACCTTTCATACCTAAACCAGAACTAGAACTCACAGTCTCCTGGTGATTGGCCTAGGCCCTAAGGTCATTCAGCTGCCTTTCATGCCTAAACCAGAACTAGAAGTCACAATCTCCTGGTGATTGCCCTAAGGTCACCCAGCTGGCTTTCATACCTAAGTCAGAACTAGAACTCACAGTCTCCTGGTGACTGGCCTAGGCCCTAAGGTCACTCAGCTGCCTTTCATACCTAAACCAGAACTAGAAGTCACAGTTTCCTGGTGATTGGCCTAAGGTCACCCAGCTGGCTTTCATACCTAAGTCAGAACTAGAACTCACAGTCTCCTGGTGATTGGCCTAGGCCCTAAGGTCACTCAGCTGCCTTTCATACCTAAACCAGAACTAGAAGTCACAGTTTCCTGGTGATTGGCCTAAGGTCACCCAGCTGGCTTTCATACCTAAGTCAGAACTAGAACTCACGGCCTCCTGGTGATGGCCCCGAAGTCACCCAGCTGTCTACGCCTACATAAAGAATAAGGTTCAAGGCGATGCTTTGCTTTGCCAGGAACTGGTCCCTGGTGCTCAAAAGGTTGGGGACCTCTGCATTATTGTATCTGTTTACCTAGTGTTGTTTAACTGATGTATGATGAGGAACCCTGTCTGCCCATTTTGTTGACACTTGGTTGCTTCCTTCCTTGAATAGATTATATATGGAACTGATATGGGGATATATGATGCCACACACATACACGGACCCACAAACAAATACAAACACAACACATGCATACATAACACACAAAGATAAGTATAGGATCCATTGTTCTAGAAAACCAATAGCTCTTTAACACAAATAAATACAGATAGATCTCCCCGGAACAAGTCAGGTGTCCAGTTTTCTTTTTGTCACCTCAAGCCAAAATGCATCTGAGTAGCTCTCGGTGAAAGATTCTTATTCCTGGGTTTAACAAAATAAAATGTCAGTCTTTCCAGGAAATCATAAACCAGGTGCGGAGTCCCTTTTGTTATTGTTGTTCTTAGTTGCGAAGTCGTGTCCGACACATCGCAACCCCATGGACAATGTTCCTCCAGGCCTTCCTATCTTCTACCATCTTCTGGAGTCCATTTAAGCTCACGCCTACCGCTTCAGTGACTCCATCCAGCCATCTCATTCTCTGTCGTCCCCTTCTTCTATTGCCCTCCATCTTTCCCAGCATTAGGCTCTTCTCCAGTGAGTCCTTCCTTCTCGTTAGGTGGCCAAAGTACTTGAGTTTCAACTTCAGGATCTGGCCTTCTAAAGAGCAGTCGGGGTTGATCTCTTCCAGGACTGACCCGTTTGATCACCTTGCAGTCCAGGGGACTTGCAGGAGTCTTCTCCAGCACCAGAGTTCAAAGGCCTCAATTCTTTGGCGCTCAGCCTTTCTTACGGTCCAACTTTCACTGCCATACATTGCAATTGGGAAAACCATGGCCTTGACTATAGTCCCTTTCGTAGTGCAAACCAAAATGGCCAGAGAAAGCAGTACCCAGCCACTGGACAAGGAGAAAGAGTGCCCAGAGCAGACCTAAGCAACCAATGGAAAGCTGACCGAGTCTTTGACCATAGCTATATGATTTTCAGCTTTCTCACTGAAGTACTACACAGGTGGTCCTCGGCTTACAACAGTTCATTTAGTGACATTTGAAGTTACAAGGGCACTGAAAAAAGTGATATGACTATTTTGAAAAAAATGATATGACTATTTTGAGAAAAGTGATATGACTATTTTAAAAAAAGTGATATGACTATTTTTCACACTTGCCCTCCCTCCCTCCCTTCCTCCCTTCCCTTCCCTTCCCCTCCTCTCCGCTCCTCCTCCTCCTCCTCCCCCCCCTCCCTCCCGAATCTTGGCCTTAGCTAGGAAATATGTGCAAGTGGACAATCCAGGTAGGAATCACCATCTTGGAGTCTGCTCACTGAGATTTCTTTTCTCCCTTTTCAGAAACCCACACAATTGTTTCCCTTCCTGCAGATGTACCACCTTTGGGGGGCCATGGGTTTCTCTGGTCTTCTGCATGGATGGTGCCAGTTTTGGCTTTAGGGGAAAAGCTTACAGAGAAGGCCTATTAGTATATGTGGCAGTGTGCACTGGGTTTTTAGATGTGCCAATAGTCATATTTTTCTTCTTCTGCTGCTGCTGTTCTCTTCTCCCAGGGGTTTGATTTCAGTATTCCTCCTTATATTGCTCTAATTGGGCACAGAGTAATACACTAATAATAATAATAATGATAATGATAATAATAATAATAAAGTTGGAAGGTACCTTGGAGGTCATCTAGTCCAACCCCCTGCTCAGGCAAGAAACCCTATACCATTTCAGACAAATGGCTGTCCAGTCTCTTCTTAAAAACTTCCAGTGTTGGAGCATTCATCACTTCTGGAGGCAGGTTGTTCCACTGATTAATTGTTCTAACTGTCAGAAATTTTCTCCTTAGTTCTAGGTTGCTTCTCTCCTTGATGAGTTTCCATCCATTGCTTCTTGTCCTGCCTTCAGGCGGTTTGGAAAATAGCTTGACTCCCTCTTCTTTGGGGCAGCCCCTGAGATATTACAACACTGCTGTCATGTCCCCCCCTCGTCCTTCTCTTCATTAAACGAGACATACCCAATTCCAGCAACCTTTCCTTATATGCTTTAGCCTCCAGTCCCCTAATCATCTTTGTTGTGCTTCTCTGCACTCTTTCTAGAGTCTCAACATCTTTTTTACATCGTGGTGACCAAAACTGGATGCGGTATTCCAAATGTGGCTTTACCAAGGCATTGTAAAGTGATGAGATGCTCTTTTGATCTGCAGGGATTGTGGGATGTGTGTGTGTGTGTGTGTGTGTGTGTGCGTGTGTGTGTGTGTGCATGCGCATGCTCTCCGGGCCTCCTTTACCCAGATAGCTTTTAAACATGAGTCAATGAATTACAAGTGTTTCGAGGCTGCCCTCGGAGCCCTGTAAGCAAAGCCATTCAATGCGCACCAATATTTTCTATAGTCGAGAAAGGATGATGTTCCTCCTTGCTCTAAGCATGTGCCAGATTACTCATAAACCTGGACCATATGCCACTGCAATTTGTTGATGGGCCCAAGCTGTTTTGGTAGCTATAAAATCTAAGGGGATTAGTGAGGCTTGCTCCGTGCTGAATGAAACAACAATGGCCAAGCAGCTCTTCACTTTCCTGCTTTTCAGTTTCGGTCGGTCGTTCCAGAGAGAACCCAGAAGAGGACAATGTTTGTGGCTGGAATTGTTACGACCTACTGCACTTGATACTTGCCTTCTGCTAAGCCATTATAGTGGGCTTGTTTCTGCAGGCTGTCTGCCCCAGTTACAATGTCCAAAGGACAAATAGTTTATGCACAGACACTCAAAACCTCTGCCCGATGTAAAGATGCAAATGTTAATGGAGTCTTATTCCCTTAACAAACGTCTAGGCCACTTTTGGTCCTCCCTTTTACCAATATGATGCTTCCCAGACATCTGGGAAAGTTTCTTTATTGTCTTTTCAGCACAGAGTAAAGCTGTTTTGTTATTTTCCCCAAGTTTTTCCTAATGTGTTGCTGCTGCTGAGATTTTTTTTAACTTAGATCTCTGCTTTTACTTCCCCTGATGGTTTTATTGTTTGCTTTTATGGCTGTTCTGTATCTTAAACAATGTTTTGACTGGAGGTTTTTAAGAAGAGACTGGACAGCCATTTGTCCGGAATAATATAGGGCAGTGATGGTGAACCTTTTAGAGACCGAGTGCCCAAACTGCAACCCCAAACTCACTTATGTATCGTCAGGTGCCGGGTGGGCATGGCCCATTGGGTGTGTGTGGCCCATTGGGTGTGTATGGCCAATTGGGTGGACGTGGCCCATTGTGTGGGCATGGCTGCGGTGGTAACAGCAGACTGGGTGCGACTAAAAAGTTCAATCAATCAATTCCAACTTCGCGAGATCTTTTTTTTTCCCCCGCGAGAAGTTGAAATTGACTGATTGATTGAACCTTTTTTTTTTTTTTTTGCACACAGCGGCAGAGGCCTAAAGCGAAAAGGTTTTATAAAACCCAGCTGAAGGCCTAGGACTGGGGTGATGGCGCGCGTGCCTTCTTTTAGAAAGTCCTTTCTAAAGAGTCCAACTCAGTCCTTTCAGCAACTCCAAGAAGGCTCCACATCCATTTGCACCACTCAGATGACCCTGAGGAAACAGATAAACCTCCAAGTGGCCTCAACAACTCTCTAAAGCAGACATGTCAAACACAAGGCCTGGGGGCCGGATGCGGCCCGCAAAATGGTTTCATGTGGCCCGCGAAGCAATCCTGCAAACAGTGAGGGAATGGCCCCGCTGCCTTGGCCCTGGCCCAGGCCAGCCAGGAGCCAATGTACAATTTTGTGGTGGCCATCTTGGCACTTGTCCCAGTGGACCATGCCTTGGCACTTGCCCTGGACCCACCCCCTTCTGCCAGAGACCCTCAAATCTGTCCCACTCCTGCTCAGGCCCCCCATAGGCACCCTTGACGCGAATGATGTAGAACTGGCCACGCCCAGCCAGTAGCCACACCCACTCCATCCATGCCCACCCAGTAGGCTACAACCACTCTGGCCACACACACCCCCCAGGGCAACCGCAATGCTGATGCGGCCCTCAGTGAAATTGAGTTTGACACCCCTGCTCTAAAGGAAGGCAAATGACCACCTCTCTGCAAGGAGTATAAATCCTTCCATTCCCCACCATCCAGTCAGAGCTGAAGGAGCTTCTTGGATGAGAAGCGAAACGTCTTCAAAGAAAAATAAGGAAGTCCAGTTGCCTCATGAAAAAGCATCTTTGGGACTTCAAAGTTCTGCTTTCTTCAGTTCTTTTTTTTGGAGGGGGGGGGCAGGAAGCGCCAAATAGCCTTTGCATTGTACTTTGAGTTGCATTTAGTTGATGATTCTGCATTGGTCCACAAAGGTCATTCTTTTTCAGCATCTTTAGGATGTTCCTGTTTGTGCCTACACAATGACCAAATCATAAGCTCAGGGAGAACAAGAAACTTGTCATAATGATGGATTTGACAATGCTCTGTCCCTTCACAGTCTGGTACATCCTGGCATGTCTCTGAAAGATGAATATCAGAACTTCCAAATTTAAATCGGATTAAAATATACAAGCATTATTTGAGGACAGTAGTGCGCAATTGCCTCGCTTGGTATTACTTAGAAATATTTCCCCAGGAGTGGCTGCATCACTTGTCCGTAATAAGGAATATAAATATCATTTAATTCATTCATTGCTGTAGCTGGAATTTTGTCTTCAGTCTATCCAGGGTGGGAAGTTCACAAAGAAACACCAACGTTCCTGCCCCATCCAGTCATAGAAATTTGAAATGAGTTTCCTGTGCAGAATTTATTTATTTGTTTGTTTGTTAAATTTATTTGCCATCCATCTCACTGTGGGGCTCCTCTAGGCGGTTTACAACAATAAAAACAAAGAAATGAAAAGACGAACAAACGAAACAGGAGTAAAATAACAGAATGATGGAATAAACAATGAAAAAGAAGATGATAATGCATCAGTATGAAAGCAATGGTGAAATGAAGGGTCCATTAAGAAATTAGCAAACTACTGCACTTGTTCCGTTTGATTCATTAAAAAAGAATGAGCTTTCCATATTTAATTCAAAGGAGAAAGGAATTTTGGAGAATTCTCATGAGAATGGTGAGGAAGGCATTTGTGCACTTCTATAGCAAGCTGGTATACTGTACAAATTGCATTGGTGCACGTATGATGGTCGTATATTTCTATCCTGCTCTATGGAGTAGAGAGTTGGTCTCTGACAAAAGGTCACCTGAAGAGACTAGAAGCATTTGAAATGTGGATTTACAGGTGGCTGTTATGTTTAAGCTGGGCTGACAAAATCAGAAATGAGGAGGTGATAAGCCGCCTGGGAAAGCCAAGGGAAATCATCAAAACAATTAAAAAATGAAAATTAGAATATTTCGGACATGTGATGCGACATCCAGAAAAATACAGCATACTCCATTTAATCCTCCAGGGAAAGATTGAAAGCAAATGAGGTCCAGGCAGAAGAAGAACATCATGGCTTCAAAATCTAAGGGACTGGTTTGGACAAAACTCAGCAGTACTTTTTCGTGTGGCTGCTGATAAAAACAGGATTGCCAACATGATTGCCAACGTCCGATAACGGATATGGCACAAGAAGAAGAAGAAGAAGAAGAAGGAGAAGGAGAAGGAGAAGGAGAAGGAGAAGGAGAAGGAGAAGGAGAAGGAGAAGGAGAAGGAGAAGGAGGAGAAGGAGAAGGAGAAGAAGGAGAAGGAGAAGAAGAATATATGATGGACCAACCTTTCTTTGCATAATACTACAGTCTCCTTGCTTCACAACTTCCATTCAGTCCTCAGGGAAGACATCAGAAGACACTGCTTCCCATGGTCCTTTTCCCAGTAGTGACCATCATTAAGAAAGTATTTGAGAACTTATCCTTCCATTGAAGTAAGTTGGAGAAGCCATCCCCCCAGATTATCTACCCACAAATATGGTGGAACATTGTGATAAGCCATTTGCGCTAATCTCTGAGAACGAGTTTGGTCTAGTGGTTGTTAAGACACTAGATAGAAATCTGGAGACAGAGAGTTCTAGGTCTGCCTTACGCATGAAAGCCAGTTCTGTGACTCTGAGTTAGGAGACTATGAGTTCTAGACCCAACCTTAGGCATGAAAGTCAACTGAATGATTTTGGACCAACCAGGATTCTATGAGTTCTAGTCCTGCTATAGGCATGAAAGCTGATTAGGTGCCTTTGGGCCAATCACCAGGAGACTGAGAGTTCTAGTTCCACCTTATGCATGAAAGTCAGCTGAGTGACTTTAGACCAGTCACTGTCTCTCAGCTCATGACGTCAGACTCAGGTGACAAGCTAATTGGTCAATTCCTGTCACAACCAATTAATCAACCCTCAGTGGCAAAAGTTGACATTGAACTGAAAAAATACTTGTTGTTGAAAAATACTAGTAGGGAAAAAAAAAGTGCTAATCTTTACCGAAAATGGTTGCTTTCCCACTAGAAGTGATTATATCTTTCCAACGGGGCCATTTCTATTCCTGAATTCTTATAATCTTGGTGATGTTTTCTTCAGTCAACATTGTGAACTCCCAATGGGCTTAGCAGATGGGTTACATTAGGGGTAGTCAACCTTGGCTCTTTTATGACTCGTGGACTTCAATTCCCAGAATTCCTGAGCCAGCTTAGCTGGCTCAGGAATTCTGGGAGTTGAAGTCCACAAGTCATAAAAGAGCCAAGGTTGACTATCCCAGGGTTACATAGTTTAGGATTAGGATCGCCTTAGTATAGTTTGATCATTCAGGTTTTTTTCCCCCCAAAGATTGTAATGCTGCAGAAGAAGAAGATTGTTTATGGGATTTAAAGCGCCATTTTGCTGCTCCTAATCTGTCTCTTTAAAAGAAAAAAAGAAAAAAAAAAGAAATGATTTAATTGTTTTCACACTTAAGGCCGTGTTGCCTTCTTGGCAGGGAAGGTGCTAAATTATTTAAAGACATTGATAGTAGACAATACATATATTTTTCCCCCATCTGTGTCTGCAGTGTCCCGGCTCCCAATTGCATTCAATTTCATTATTATAACAGCACCTCTTAAAAACAATTGCTTTGGTTTGGCAGGATAAATTTTATAATGAGAGGAAAAGGGGACTGAACAGATACAGAAACCCAGACATAAATGGTTCTTTAGGGCGAGGAAAGGCATTCAGTGATGTCCCTAAAACAAAGCTACGTATTTCATCGAAGGGCCGTTTTTGAACCCGATAGACTCGAATTCCATGTCAAAAACCTTTCAAAGAGATACAGAGAGGGGGAAAAAAAAAACCCCTCTCATGTAAGCTTTTGAATATTTACCAAGCGCAGCCTGGCGTGCCAGTAATTAAAGTGCGCGTGTTTATAGTACAATCTCTATAAAATGATTGATTCCCTATGTGAGAATGGGTAGGTATTTTTAAAATGCTCCTTTCGTTCCAACGTCGCCCATCCCCCAGCCAAGATGTTCTTGATTACAAAGCAAAATACATAAACTGTGCCCAACTTTCAAAAATTGATTTTGGGATGCGCGCCAGGACAGATGGCTGAAAATCCTAAATACCGTTTGATTTATCTCGCCCACTTCGCAAAGCAATATTAGAGACAATGGCCCTTATCAGAAGAAATGAGAATAAACAATGGAGTGTAGCTTTGATGCGGAATTAAGAACCCGGGCTTAGCAGATTTTATTACGGTGTGGTTAATTCAGAATTTATGAACATGCTAACTTGGAGCGGAACATGCTTAGCTGTACCTAATGGAAGTGGAGCCAGCATTCTCTCGGCCTTCCATTAAGTCGTTTCGAATATTTAGGGAACACACTGTTTAAAAAAAAAGTCTAAGGGAGAAAAAAAATTTACAGAAGAAAGAAGGCTGCAAGCTTTCCTTTCCTTCGTCTTTCAATTAAATGACAAATATAAAAGGGAAAGGTTTCCCTGTCCAGTTGTGTCTGATTCTAGGGCTGTGGTGACAAACCTATGGCACCGGTGCCACATGTGGCACGCAGAGCCCTCTCTGTGGGCACGCACACCGTCGCCCCAGTCCTAGGCCTTCAGCTCGGTTTTATAAAACCTTTTCACTTTAGGCCTCCCCAGCTGTGTGCAAAAAACAAAAAGGTTCAATCAATCAGTCAATTTCAACTTCTCGCGGGGAAACAAAAAGATCTCGCAAAGTTGGAATTGATTGATTGAACTTTTTAGTCCCACCCAGTCTGCCATCACCGAAGCCACGCCCATCCAATGGGCCACACCCACCCACTGGGCTATGTCCACCAGGCACCCGATGATACATAAGTGGGTTTTGGGTTGCAGTTTGGGCACTCGGTCTCTAGAAGGTTCGCCATCACTGTTCTAGGGAGTGGTGCTCATCTCTGTTTCTTAGCTGAGGGAGCCAGCATTGCCTGAAGACAGTTTTTGTGGTCATGTGGAAAGCATGATTATATGTTGAGGTACACGGAATGCTGTTACCCTCCCATCAAAGTGGTAGCAATAGCAATAGAACTCAGACTTATATACCGCTTCATGCTCTATGCGTTTTACAGAGTCAGCATTATTGCCCCCACCCCCAACAATCTGGGTCCTCATTTTACTGACCTCGGAAGGATGGAAGGCTGAGTCAACCATGAGCCGGTGAGAATCGAACTGCCGAACTGCTGGCAATCGGCAGTCAGCAGAAGCAGCCTGCAATACTCCACTTTAACCACTGCGCCACAATACCTATTTATATACTTCCCCCACCCCACAATTATTAAGCAAATCACTGCAGTTGTTAAGTGAATCGTGAAGTCGTTAAGTGAATCTGGCTTCCCCCATTGACTTTGCTTGTCAGAGGCCAACTGAGAAAATGACAAATGACCATCACATGAGCCCAGGATGTTGCCACTGTCATAAACACATAGCCGGTTGCCAAGTGCACACATTTTAATCATGTCACCCATTGGGCATACTGCAATGGTCATAAATGTGAGGCATGGTTGTAAGCAGTGATGGGATTCAGCCGGTTTGCACCACTTCAGCAGAAACGGTAGCTAATTTTTTGTTGCCCAGGCCCAGGACAGACTTCCGGAAGCAGCATCCATACAGAAAACTGGTTGTTCACATATTTGAATCCTACCACTGAATGAATAGATAGATAGATAGATAGATAGATAGATAGATAGATAGGTAGGTAGGTAGGTAGGTAGGTAGGTAGGTAGGTAGGTAGGTAGGTAGGTAGATAGATAGAGTAGTGGGATTCAGTCAGTTCACACCACCAGCAGAACCGGTAGCTAATTTTTCGTTGCCCAGGCCCAGAATGGACTTCCGGAAGCAGCATCCATAGAGAGAACCGGTTGTTCACATATTTGAATCCCACCACTGATTGTAAGTCACTTTTTTCACTACCATAGTAACTTTGAAAAGTCACTAAAATGAACAATGGTAAGTCAAGGACTCTCTGTGTAAAAACACTGCATTGCTCCCATGAGTATTTCATCAAAATGATTTTTTTTTTAAAAAAAAAGTAATTTCATTTTCCTCCATCAAACTGGATGAAAACTGATAGAAAAAAAAAATGAAAGAGAAACTCTATTTTGGTCACCACCCTAAGTAAATCTCCATTTCCATCTCCATTATGGATGTATGCAGCTTGTTGAGATGGAAATGGAGATTTACTTAGTGTGGTGACCAAAACAGAATTTCTCTTGCATTTTTTCCTATCAGTTTTCATCCAGTTTAGAGAATATTTGATCTAGAATGTATAATTTTGTAGATGACTTCTGCCCCGCACAATATTTTGATCTGGTCAAAGCCAATTATGGAGTTAGATATCCAATATATTGAATTTTTTTTCCCTTTTACACCTATCTGTTTTTTTACTGATCAGCCACCTAAAAATACGCAGGCAATATTTAATTGTCTTACTTTTCCAAATGTTTATGATGCTGCTAAATTACTCCCCGTTTTCTCCAGCTCAGCAGAGTGATGACTCTTCCCTGGTTAATAGCTGTTTGCAAGGAAAGGAAATAGATTTCTTTTTTCCTCCGCTGATGGAAAATGTTTAAAGCTTGTTATTTGTGAGATGCAATGAAGAGCTTGTAGGTAATGAATTTAGCCCTGCTTCACTTGCTTTGCCATAGCTAACATATACAATAAAAACAGAGTTTCTATTTCAGCACTGCCATGCATGAACACCTCATTATAATAGCGGGATCTTTTATTTTTATTGGAAATGGTAGCTATGCTTTGCTGTGTTAATTTTTAACAAATGTTTTGCCCAACAATCCTCCCCTCTGCAATACAAAAAAAAGTTGCAAATTCTAGGATATTGATGGCGAACCTTTTAGAGACCGAGTGCCCAAACCACAACCCAAAGCCCACTTATTTATTGCAATGTGCCAGGGCCGCATCAGCATTGTGGTGCCCTTGGGGGGGGCATGGAGGCGCCTCTGAGTGCCGCCTCCGGCACGCAAAAACTGGGGGCACAAAAATGGGCCACCGTGCTGCAAGGTGCAAAAATGGCTGCTGCAGCACCGAGGGTTGCAGATACAAGGCGCTGCACCACGCAACAACAGGGCCAGGCTAGTATCATGCAGGCACTAGCCCCGCCCCATTTGCAGCACGTGCATGCTCACGGCCCCATGTGTGCGTGTACGCAGGTAAAATGCTTTTCCCTCCCTTTTCTTCCAGTCCACCAATCGACAATGGTTGGTGACCACCTCTACTCAAGCTTGCTAGTCGGTCGCTTCGCCTCTTTTGTGCTGGGAGGGGCTCCTGCTCTGGGCAGCGATGGTGGCCTAATGGACCTGCTACTGGCAGCCGTGGTGCCCATGCCAACAGAGAAGGCTCTGAGTGCTGCCTCTGGCACGTGTGCCATAGGTTCGCCACCACTGTTCTAGGGCAAGGTAATAGAAGATCAATGGGAAAATCCACTTTGATCTAATGGCAGTATGAAGGCTTGGACTGAAAACATTTGGAAAGATTTCCATAGTTTTTCCAACCTATCAATTTATTGCTGTTTATCTGTGGAACTTCAGAACAGCTGCTTCCTTCAAATCACTCCATCTGTTCTATGGATTAACAGAATTGGAAGGGACATTGGAGGTCTTCTAGTCCAACCCCTTGCTCAAGTAAGAGACCATATAACGTGCTAGACAAATTGCTGTCCAATCTCTTCTTGACAACTTCCAGTGATGGAGCACCCACAACTTTTGAAGGCAAACTGTTCCTCTTCTTAATTGTCAGGAAATTGCTCCTTATTTCTAAAATGGATCTATCTTTAATAAGTTTCCATCCACCTGTTCTCCAAAGCACCTGAAGGCAAGACAAGAAGCATCGGAGGTAAACTAACCAAGGAGAGAACTAACCTAGAACTAAGGTGAGTTGGGATTCATCAACCTCTCAAAGGATTTAGTAGGATAATGTACTCATTTTGAAATTATGTTTATCTTTGCTGTGTATAAAAATGCCAAATGTCCACGAATTTCAAATAGTTTTTCATATTTAATCTCCACTCTCTCAGGATTTTGTCACCCAGTTCAAAATGAATGCAGAAAAGAGTGTACTTTAAGCAAAACTGCACAAGAAATCGATATGTTACAGAATTTACAAAAATACATTCCTTCACCCCAGGAAAAATGTTTTTAACAGTATGCACGAGTCTTACAAAACCACCAACATTAGAGCTCTGTATAAAAATTGATATGAATATTTAGAGCTAACTTTATAAATAGTGGGAGAGAAGAGACCCTGTACTCCATACATATGATGTACAAAGTTTCATAAGCATCTGAAAATGGAAATGGAACATATCTAGATAGGGTCACCAAGCCAGTGTACATATGGGAAGCTTAAAACAGGTGTCACAAAAGCTAAAATTTAGAATAAACTGAGGTTGGCAAAGGATGCAAAGAACAATGAAAAGTGCTTTTCCAGATAGGCTTCAAATGAAAAGAAGAGAAAACGGGAATAGCAGATGTTTGATAAAGAAAAGAAAATACTAGCAGGTATTAAGGAAAAGGAAGAGATATTCAAGTGTTATTTTAGCTCAGGTGTTGTCAAGATAACTCTATGCCCAGGTAATTTACAGGAGATGAGCTTGGTTGAAGAAAAGCATCAATTGTTTTACTCTGGAAAAAAAAAATCTTTCATCAGGCATATATTAAGAGCAAGTTGAAGAGACAAGTTTGAAATATGAAACTGATAGATCAGAGAATGCTTGTTTATTTTGAATGGGTTTAAATCTCCAGAGTTAATGAATTGCATGATAGGATACTAAAGAAACGTGATCAAGGTTTGGCCAAATGTGTTATTATCTTTGATCAATCCTGGATTATTTATTAGAATTTTATCCTGCCTTTATTACTTTGTAAGTAACTCAGGGTGGTGAACATACTTAATGCTACTTCCTCTTCCTATTTGCCCCACAATAACAACCCTATGAGGTGGGTTGGGCTGAGCGAGAGGGATTGGCCCAAAGTCACGGAAATAGAATAGAATAGAATAGAATAGAATAGAATAGAATAGAATAGAATAGAATAGAATAGAATAGAATAGAATAGAGCAGAGCAGGGCAGGGCAGGGCAGGGCAGGGCAGGGCAGGGCAGAACAGAACAGAACAGAACAGAATAGAATAGAAGCTGGAAGGGATCTTGGAGGTCTTCTAGTCCAGCCCTCTATTCTATTCTATTCTATTCTATTCTATTCTATTCTATTCTATTCTATTCTATTCTATTCTATTCTATTCTATATTCCATTCCATTCCATTCCATTTTCTATTCTATTCTATTCTATTCTATTCTATTCTATTCTATTCTATTCTATTCTATTCTATTCCATTCCATTCCATTCCATTCTATATTCTATTCTATTCTATTCTATTCTATTCTATTCTATTCTATTCTATATTCTACTCCATTCCATTCTATTCCATTCCATTCTATTCTATTCTATTCTATTCTATTCTCTTAAAACAGAGAAATAAAATTCTCAAAACCTTTGAGAAATTCAAATAAGAAATAATCAAATGAATCTTAATGAATGCATTAGTGAGATCTTTTAAGTCTTATTGGAATAAGCGTACAAACTATTGGAAATGTGCCTTTGCCAAAGTAACTTAAATTAATATTATCACATTTATACACATACCCATTTTTCCAGGTAGGAAAGGCAGCACACATAAAGAACTCTCTGCATTTTATCCTGACAATTGTTGTAGAATAGGGGTCTTCAAACTTGGCCCTTTTATGACTTGTGGACTTCAACTCCCAGAATTCCTCAGCCAGGCATGCTGGCTGAAGAATTCTGGGAGTTGAAGTCCACAAGTCATAAAAGGGCCAAGTTTGAAGACCCCTGTTGTAGAAGAATTGCCATCTCAGAGCCCCCCAGTGGTGGGTTCTGGAACTCAGTTAAAGACCAAGTGACTTCATTGGTGGAAAGTTCAATGCTTGTCTTCTCTTCATTAGTTTTCTAGCGCTATATAGATCTAACTTCTTTGATTAGTTTCGTGCATAAATGTGTTCTGTGAGGTTAGTAAAATGGACTAATTCAACCAAGTTAGGGGCTATGCAAATTCAGCCAATGGATTCTGTTACCTTCAATCACACTTCAATGCTTTATTTATTACAGCATATTAGTAGATGCTATTAGTAGATTTTGTAAGGATTTGGAGGCTGAGAGTGAACCTCTTCTGATCCTCTTGGGCTTATCAGCAGTACTGAATACAGATAATCCTTGACCTATGGCCACAATTGAGCCCAAAATGTATGTCGCTAAGTGAAACATTTGTTCAGGGAGT
The DNA here is from genome assembly GCF_016545835.1 of Crotalus tigris. NCBI lineage: Eukaryota > Metazoa > Chordata > Lepidosauria > Squamata > Viperidae > Crotalus > Crotalus tigris. Next base: position 577,162 of record NW_024100490.1, read on the forward strand.
TTTGTCCCATTTTACGACTTTTCTTGCCACAGTTGTTGAATCACTGCAGGAATTAAGCTAGTAACATGGCTATCAAGTGAATTTGGCTTCCCCATTGACTTGGTTCATCAGAAGATCACAGAAGGTGATCACATGACCCTGGGACACTGCAACCGTCATAAATATGAGACAGATGTCACAGCTCTGAATTTTGATCACATGACCATGGCGATGCTGCAACAGCCGTATATTGGGTAAAAAAACTACCATAAGTCACTTTTTTCAATGCCATTGGAACTTCATACGGTCACTAAATGAACGGTTGTAAGTTGAGGACTACATGTAATGTCAATCAGGGTATTCTTCTGAACAGTCTGCAGGAATTGAGGGTTTGGGCCCATTATCAAAATCACCTGACGTATTAGTACCGCTTTATAAGGCCAAACCTGGAATACTGCATCCAGTTTTGGTCCCCACGTTACAAAAAAGATGTTGAAACTTTGGAAAAAGTGCAAAGAAGAGCAACTAAGGTGATTAAAGGCTGGAGACTGAACATATGGAGAACGGTTGCAGGATTTGGGGATGGCTAGTCTAGAGAAAAGAAGGATTGGGGGGGGGGACATGATAGCAGTATTCCAGTCCTTGAGAGGCTGCCACAAAGGAGATGGGGACAACCTATTTTCCAAAACACCAAAAGGCAAGACAAAAAACAATGGATGGAAACTAACCAAGGAGAGAAGCAACCTGGAATTAAGGAGAAACTTCCTAACCGTGAGGACAATCAACCAGTGGAATGGCTTGCCTTCAGACGTTGTGGGTGCTTCATCACTCGGGGTTTTTAAGAAGAGACTGGACAGCCACTTGTCTGAAATGATATAGGATCTCCTGCTTGAGCAGGGGGTTGGACTAGATGACCTCCAAGGTCCCTTCCAGCTCTATTCTGATTCTAATTCCCTTCCAGCCCTATGATTCTACTATATGTTCTATGTTCATGGCTCAGCTCCACGTTATCTGTGGATCATCTCCTCCGAAGTGATTGTACTTGGCTAGTGTGACCTTTCACTGTAGAGATATAGATGGTCCTAAAAGACATAAAAGGATCAAGAACCCAAGATAGACCTTGGTTGATCCAATGGTGTAGAGCAGAGGTCTCCAACCTTGGCAATTTTAAGACTTGGGGACTTCAACTCCCAGAATTCCTCAGCTAGCCACGAATATCCTTTATGCTGAGATGAGATGAGCTTTTTAAAATCTGTGAAAACCATTTTATTTAGATGCATATGTTTGATCAGCTACAGGGCACCTAGGTGTCCATTTGTTGGCTTTTATAGATTTTTAGATATTTGTGAGTTTGATTTTTTTTCTTTATTTGCTGTATTTATGTGCTGCTGAATTCAGTAAAATTGATTCCTCCCAGTTTATAATGTAAAAACAGAGTGAAAACATAAAAGCCAATAAAATACTTGATTTCCTATATGTCAGACATCTAATATTGCTTGTTTTGCATATAGTTAATAATTCTTATTGCCAAGTTAAATTGTAATTATTTGGTGCTATTGCATGGCAGTATGGCTCATTGTTTTCCTTCCATTTTCAGAGGCTCTGTGGTGCTATTTAAAAATAATTCGGCACTCATAAGAAAAATAATCCACATGTTCTGTGCAATCTGCCTCTGTGATTTTCCCAACACACAAATGATACACACACACAAACACAAACACACACACACACACACACACACGGACACCCTTTTAGTATTCGTTGGGTGAAAAGATCTTTAATTTGTATCCAATAAACACAATGTGTCTCTTTAGTAGAGGCAATCTTGCAAAACTTGGTTGGTTGATGTTTTTATTAATGTTATTTGAAGGTACTTCTTCAACTCGATGTTTCACAGCAAACATCAGATAGAGCATTGAAAACAGTAAGATCCTGTTTCTTTCATATCCTTAGTTTAGAAAGAGTTCTAAAAAACTTACATCTGATTCTGTGATTAAGTCAAGGAAGCCTTCGGAATGCAGTTTTGTTGATAATACTGAAATCTTCAGATGGAAAATGAAGGAAGGAAAACATTTAATCAAGATGATTAAGGGCCTGGAGGTTAAAACATGTAAGGAACGGTTGCTGGAATTGGGTATGTCTAGTTTAATGAAGAGAAGGACGAGGGGGACATGAGAGCAGTGTTCCGATATCTCAGCGGTTGCCACAAAGAAGAGGGAGTCAAGCTATTCTCCAAAGCCCCTGAAGGTAAGACAAGAAACAATGGACGGAAACTAATCAAGGAGAGATTGTGCAGCAGCAGCCAAAAAAGCTAATGCAATCCTGGGTTGTATAAACAAAAAAGCTAATGCAATCCTGGGTTGTATAAAGATCACACAAGTATTAGTACCACTTTATAAAACCCTAGTAAGACCACACCTGGAATACAGCAACCAATTCTGGTCACCATATCACAAAAAAGATGTTGCAAATTCAAAGAGCAACTAAGATGATTAAAGGCCTAGAGACTAAAACATACGAAGAACGGCTGCAGGACTTGGGTTTGGTTAGTCTAAAGAAAAGAAGAAACAGGGGAGACATGATAGCAGTATTCCAATATTCCACCAAGAAGAGGGGGTCACGTTATTCACCAAAGCACTAGAGAGTGCTTTGTTTTGCCTCACAGGCTGACCGCATTCTGACTGCTTCCCTTTTACCTGGGACACCAGGTGCCATGTGCTCGTCGCCGCCTCTGCACGCACCCAGGCAGGTTTGGCTTCTCACTGGTTCGCCTCATCCGGTCCACCTCTCCGCACAGTGAGGAGAGCGCGGTGCTGCCTGCTGAAACCGAGCAGGCTGGGTGGGGCTGGGTGGCATAGCACAGGTAACATGAACTGTCATGCCGCTCGCAGCATGAAGTGGGCGAGAACCATTTGCTGGTCTCCTTCAGGGGATGTTGCCTTTCTTTATTCCTCCTGGAGGGTGACCCTTCCCCAGTTGTGTTTCTTACCTGTTTGTCGCTGCCACCTGTGTGCGCGCTCGGCCTGATTTTTATCCTCTCCTCTCTCGCCCCTCCTCCTCCTCCTCCTTTTCCCTTCAATGCAGCTCCAGCTGACTCGTCCTCCTCTTCCCAAGGCTGTTTTTTTTTCTCTCCCTCTCCTGCCCAAATTGCCTCCTTTTATAGCCTCTCCTGTCCCGCCCCCCCCTCCTCCTTTCTCTTCTGGGTGAGCCGGAAGTCCCGATCCTGGGGCCTTTGCCTCACCCCAGCCACTCTGCAGCTCCTGAGGACTCTCTCACGGCAAGTCCTGCACTGCACCACTTTGGCTCATTCCTTCCCCTGCTGCACTTGGGCATGGCCACGTACCACCTGCCACATGCCAATGTATCACCGGTGATACGCGTACCATCAGTTGAAAAGCCCTGATCTATGGGATCGGCACTCCTGCATGATAGTTTGGGAGAAGAAACCAAGTTTAAAGGTCTATTTCCAGCCACCCTCTGAAAATGACAGCTTACATGCTGTGGAAGAGGAAGCAGTGTGGTCTCTTTTCAGTTTCTACCTTTTTCAAGAGATGCCCAGCAGGGTTGCGTCTGAAAATATGTAAGTGGATAAAAATTATCTTTCGACAAAGCATTTGAGAAAATTACCCTCTCATGCAGCACAATAATCCAAGAGCCGTGTGTTCATAGCTCACATAAAAGAGCCAATTAAACACACAGAAAATCTGCAGTATGCAGCACACCTGCACCGCCATTCCTTTGTGCTAATTATAGCGTACTTTTAAATGGGATGACTCATAATAAAATTGTAAGGGGTGTTGGACGGACGGCTTGCCAGGCAATAATGCAGCCATTATTTCTGGAGTGCAACAGAGCTTCTTGCTCATGTACAGATGAGCTAAGCTTTCAAGACTTGCTCAACCACTGTGAAATTGAATTGGACCAGGACAGAAGGTGGAAACTTTGGTCATCCACTAAAGTGGATGACTGAGCCAAATATTTGCGAGTGTCAAATGTTAAATTGAAATTTGCATATGCCTCCCAGGAAGATTCTTGGGTCAAATAGATTAATTTCTGAGTAGAAATTCAAGGTCCGGGTTGTGAAAGTGCACATGTCCAGTAAAGGACAACAAGAAAATGTTAACTCTTTGCTGCCATCTAGAGGCTACCCAGATTTTGCAGCCCAGGTTTGGGCCTAGTATTTTGAGGTAAAACACTCCCATGGTAGCTGTTGGCAAAACACCTGTTGAAAGAAAAAATTTCATCAGGGTCCAGTCCAAACTGGGAATAAACAAAATGGAGACTGCTTTAGAAAGAAGGTTGGAGTTTATTGAAGAGGAGAGCCAGACAGAAAGATGACTGTGGGAAAACTGGCCACAGGTGGAAACTTTGGGAGTGGTATCCACTAATAGTGGATGACTGAGCTCAAATATTTGCGAGTGTCATCTGAAATCTGAAATTTGTGCCTCCCAGGAAGATTCTGGGTGGATTAATTTCTGAGTAGAAATTCAAGGTCCGGGTTGTGAAAGTGCTGTGTCCAGTAAAGGACAACAAGAAAATGTTAACTCTTTGCTGCCATCTAGAGGCTACCCAGATTTTGCAGCCCAGGTTTGGGCCTAGTATTTTGAGGTAAAACACTCCCATGGTAGCTGTTGGCAAAACACCTGTTGAAAGAAAAAATTTCATCAGGGTCCAGTCCAAACTGGGAATAAACAAAATGGAGACTGCTTTAGAAAGAAGGTTGGAGTTTATTGAAGAGGAGAGCCAGACAGAAAGATGACTGTGGGAAAACTGGCCAGTATTAGGGAGTGGTAGGTTTTTATACCTTCTTGGGCTTTTGTTTGGAGTTGCTCCTGTGGCATGAACTTTGATCTGAGTCTGAGTGTGCCTTTCTGGTATTCTGATGGTGGTGGGTTAATCTATTATGTCCCAAAGGTCATATCCTGCTTCCCTGTGGCTGTGGCTGATGAGTGTTGGATTTTTTGGTGTGAGGGATTGTTGATTCTAGGGATTTTTGTCTTTCTAATCTCAGCTTCCTGACTCCAGTCTTTCTGACAAGATTATCACATCTGCATTTCTGCAGACCTGGTTTCTGTTTGGGGCAGAGAGACTTGGGGGGGCTGTGTGTTTCTGCCTTTAAGATCCTTTGGGGAAATATAATATTCTGTCTTTTAATATTCCCAAAAATATTTTTTTCTCAGGGAGGGAGTGATTTCCCACACACAAAAACTTGTTGAGGTCTTAATTTCAGGAAGCATAGAGATTAAAGATAAGAAGCTGGAGCCCAAATGAGGACTTAGGGTTTTTTTTATCAAGTTACAACCAGTTGGATACCTTCAGGGTCCAAAAAAACCAATACAGGTAGTCCTTGACTTATGGCCACAATTGAGCCCAAAATTTCTGTTGTTGAGTGAGACATTTATTAAGCACTGATGATATTACTCGGTTGGGTAATGAAATGTCTGCAAGAAAACAACCAAGCTCAGAGAACACCAAGGACCCCCTCATTCAAAACTATGTTCTCTTGAATCAAATGCATTTAAATCCTTGCCAGAGAAAGAAACATTTTATACTTCAGAATTCCAGAATCAATGCCACCTGAATATTTATTTGCCCATTGCAGAGATGACAACTGAAATGTAAACTGGATCATGTTTTTATTGGCTCTGGTGGATTTGCAAGCAAGATCATCATTGCTCTTATACAAAACCTAACCCTTTGTACGATACAAGATATTGCCATGCAAAGTTTTCTCAATAGGAATGGCTGCACGTGTTGCTGTTCTACCACACTTTCTTCAAAAACAGCTCTACTGTAAAACAGAAGATTAAAAAGTTAAACCAGAAGAATTTAGGAGGAGAATATTTTGAAATTTTATCTGTTTGTAAAAATCTGGGAATGATTTATACCAAGAGACATGTTCATTGCTACCATGTGCAAAAATTAATGATGCTTGGCTTATGATGGGTGACGGACTTTAAGCAGTGTGTTCACTGGAAGGTGATAAAGTTGTGTTCCACCATAACTCTTGCATTTGTCAAGGAGATCTCTTTTGCCCTTTGTTACACAAAATCACAGTCACTGTCTTTTTCCCTGGGGATAGCCAGGGAGAAGACCAATAACAGTTGCCAAATTTTCTGTTTCTGTTTCTTTTCCTTCCTTCTTTCCTTCCTTCCTTTCTTCATCTCTTTTCCTTCCTTCCTTCCTTCCCTTCTTCCCTCCCTCCCTCTTACCTTACCTTTCCTTACCTTTCCTTTCCTTCCTTCCTTCCTTCCTTCCTTCCTTCCTTCCTTCCTTCCTTCCTTCCTTCCTTCCTTCCTTCCTTCCTCCCTACCTTCCTTCCTTCCTTCATCTCTTTCTTTTCCTTCCTTCCTTCCCTCCTTCTCTCTCTTACCTTTCCTTTCCTTTCTTCCTCCCTCCCTCCACCCTTCCTTTGTCTCTTTCTTCTCCTTCCTTCCTTCCTTCCTGACAAATGGCATATCATCTGCTGAAAAAAACATTTGCAGCCAGTTTGAACCATTAATAATTTCATTATTCAAATTCCTATACTAATAAATAACAATAAACCACGGAGAACCAGGACCCAGGCAATAAATGACCAGGATTGCAGAAGCATTGAGAACCAATGATTTTAGCAAGAAGGTAAAGGAAAGAATAAAAGCAAGAGTGAGCACAAAATAAAGCTAATCAAGAAAGCTCTCCTTTGCATTCCAATGAGGCGATGTCCTTGCCGAGCTGCCCAATTTTTAGGAAATAGATATGAGAAGTTCAGGATCTGGAAGCCACAGATTTTGCTCAATGCTTTGCCTCGAGCCAAAAAAAAAAAAAGTTTTCAACTTGCTTCTTTTTGGAAGCAGTGACCCCCAACATTCTGTCATTAGTAACAATAATTAAAAGGGGCTTTAAAATGGGGTATATGGATGGTTGCCACTAAAAGGAACATTCTCATTAATTTATTATAAATTTTTAACTTGACTTCATATCTGTTGAAGGCCGTTCAGGACTCAGGGGAATCCCAGACAGAGTTTTAATTTTCATTCACATTGAATATGGAAAAGAGAACAGGCTCTTCTCCTTTTAGTTCCTGAAAGTCTGAACTTTGAAAAAGACATTGAAATAACTTGTAAATCGCCCTGTCTTTGCCTTTGAGTAACCATATGAAGAACGCTACGGTTATCTTTGAATTTTGCACCTTTCAATATTTTTCCAGAGCAAAAAAAGATCTGCGGTGTATTTTGTGCCTGAAAGCAATTGTATTTTGAGAGAAATGCATTAGAAATGTATACAGGTATTCCTCAACTTATAACAGTTCATTTAGTGACTGTTCAAAGTTACAACGGCACTGAAAAAAGGGACATGACTGTTTTTCACATTTATGACCATTGCGGCACTCCTACAATCACATGATCAAAATTTGGGCACTTGATAACTGACTCATATTTACGACGGTGGCAGTGTGTCCGGGGGATCATGTGATCCCCTTTTGCGACCTTCTGACAAGCAAAGTCAATGGGGGAATCCAGATTCACTTAACAACCGTGCTACTAACTTAACAACTGCAGTGATTCACTTGACAACTGTGGCAAGGAAAGTCATAAAATGGGGGCAAAACTCACTTAACAAATGTCTCACTTAGCAACATAAACTTTGGGCTCAATTGTGGTCGTATGTCGAGGACTTACTTGATGGGCAAATAGGTAACAAAAACGTACTTGATGTAGATTTTTCAAAAAAATGTGCACGCAAACAGGAAAATGGAATAGAAAAACGTAGAAATATGAAATTGACGTATGTGGCAGGACCCAGATTTAGTTAGTGGTAACTCAGAAATAAATGTTTGCTATCCTGAACTGACATGCAGGTAAAAAGTTCAAGCAGTAGCAAGCCATGTGAAAGGCAAGGCCTCCAAGTGTTTCCTTCACCAGGACTTCTTGAACAGCTCAGAGGATCACCCACCATTATATCCCATTACTGAAGAGGGCTCTTGATTTAGAGGAATCCCCACCCACTGCAAATAAAAAAATGAAAAGAAACACGTGACTTGCCATTTTGCAAAATCAAGTAGACATAATAGCATGTCCTTGAAATAAAAAAAAGTATTTTGCAAAAGATTAACATGGGTCTACATCAGTGGTGGCGAACCTATGGCACGGGTGCCAGAGGCGGCACGCAGAGCCCTCTCTGTGGGCACGCGCGCCGTCGCCCCAGTCCTAGGCCTTCAGCTGGGTTTTATAAAACCTTTTCGCTTTAGGCCTCTGTCGCCGTGTGCAAAAAAAAAAAAAGGTTCAATCAGTCAATTTCAACTTCTCGCAGGAAAAAAAAAGTTCTTGCAAAGTTGGAATTGATTGATTGAACTTTTTAGTCCCACCCAGTCTGCCATTACCACCACAGCCACGCCCACCCAATGGGCCACACCCACCCAAAGGGCCACACCCACCCGGCACTCGACAATGCATAAGTGGGTTTTGGGTTGCAGTTTGGGCACTCAGTCTCTAAAAGGTTCGCCATCACTGGTCTACATCATTAGTGTCCTCCATGACTGCACAGACCTAAGAACCACAATTGGTTTGCACACAAATGGCACATTTCATATCAAGCGGTAGTGATCATGGATCATAAGGCCCATATTTGATTTTTTTTTTCCCCTGCATAAAAGCTATCAGTGCCTTTTAAGGTATTCAGCATGTCTAAGATTCATATATCAAACCAAATTATGGTGGATTTTACAAGGCACAAGGACTCGGAGAACAATGATAAGCCTCCCACTTCCAGCTTCCTTCTGGGAGGTCCTCAAAAACTAACTTAGCATCATAGGCTTGAAAAGGACCCTGGAGGTCTTCTAGTCCAGCCTGCTTGTGGCTGCTCCATCCCTGGAGGTTTTCAAGAACAGATTGGACAACCATTCGAGTGCAGGAGCCTTATACTATCCCTCTCAAATGGTTGTCCAGTCTATTCTTGAGAACCTCCAGGGATGGAGCAACCACAATACCTGGAGGCAAAGTATTCTATTGATTAATTGCTCTCACTGTCAGAAAATTTCTTCTTACTTCTACGTCGGACCTCATTTTAACAAGCTTCCTCCCATTACTTCTTGTCCTAAACTTCCACTCATTACTTCTTATCCTACCCTCAGGTGCCCTAGAGAATAAGTCAATCCCTTCTTCTTGGTGACAGCGCCTCAAGTACTGGAAGACAGCTATCATGTCTCTCCTCATGATTCCCTTTGATAGCATAGAGCAGAGGCCTTCAAACTTGGCCCTTTGATGACTTGTGGACTTCAACTCCCAGAATTCCTCAGCCAGGCACGCTGGCTGAGGCATTCTGAGAGTTGAAGTCCACAAGTCATCAAAGGGCCAAGTTTGAAGACCCCTGGCCTAGATATACCTGGCTCCCACAATTGATCGCCATACGATTTAGCGTCCTCACCCTTCATCATCCGGCCCAGGGAATCCCATGGAAGTGTGAAGCAACTATATTGGATTGCAAGGAGATCAGATTGGCCAATCCTAGAGCCATTCAACCCTGGCTGTTCTTTGGAAGGGCAGGTACTGAAGCCGAAGCTCAAATAATTTGGCCGTCGAAGGAGAAGAGAAGACTCGTTGGAAAAGACCCTGAAGTTGGAAAAGACTGAAGGCAAAAGGAGAAGGGGATGGCAGAGGATGAGATGGTTAGATAATGTCATTGAAACAGTGGGCATGAGTTTGGGCAGATTTGGGGAGACAGTAGAGCAGGGGTTTTCAACCTTTTTAATGCCGCGACCCCCAACCGGTCGTAAGTCGAGGACTACCCAACCGGTCATAAGTCGAGGACTACCCAACCGGTCGTAAGTCGAGGACTACCCAACCGGTCATAAGTCGAGGACTACCCAACCGGTTGTAAGTCGAGGACTACCCAACCGGTCGTAAGTTGAGGACTTTCCCTGCCCGGGAGCGCCACGCATGCGTGGTGCCGCCCCCTGTGCCGGCCGAGGCATAGCTGGCAAGGGGCAGCGACAGCGCAGGGCAACCACCGGCTGGGCCACCAGCTGGCCCAGCCCAAGGGAGGTAAGGCACCCGCAGGGTCCCACGCACGCCAGCAACTCTCCCTGTGCCCGCCGGCCTCCCACCTCCCACCCCTGGCCCTCTTTTACTTACATTTTTAGTAGTTGCTCAGCAGGGAGGGGTGGAAACTTCCAGATAGCTCGCCTTCGCTGCAGACAACTTGCAGCACCGTTTGCAGAATGGGATTTTTGGTGGGCTCAGCAGGACAGAGACAGCCTGGACAATTCCTATTGGCTTTTGAAAGCCAATAGAATTAGACTGTATTCAAGAGAGTCTATTCTATTGGCTTTCAAAAGCCAATAGAATAAACGGGAGTAGCACAGCCAAGGAAAAGGGGGAAAAAATGGCAGACTGCGTTGTTTGGCGACCCCCGTGAAATGGTCGTTCGACCCCAAATGGGGTCGCGACCCACAGGTTGAGAACTGCTGCAGTAGAGGATGGGGGGGGGTGGCATGCTATGGTCCACGGATTCACAAAGAGTTGGACACGGCTTAGGGACTGGACAAGTTTGCATTCTTCCCTGTCTTTTTGTTTATCATAGTTTCAACTGTTTTTAACTGCTTTAATGGATACATTATACGGATTGTTTAGCTTTGTTTTAACTGTGTACACCACCCAGAGTTATATGCAAGCGAGACAGAGAGCTATGCAAACTCAATCAATCAATCAGTTTGAACACTCTACAAATTAAAACTTTTCAAAAAAAAAACAGTATGACCAGGCAGTGTTTTAGATCATTTCATCTCAATTTATCTTCCCAAGGCAGCTGCTACCAGTCCTCATTTGTACAATGTGTAGAGAAAACCCTAGGAGTAGACCTACAGATATGAACTGAAGGTCTTATGGCTGGGAACTGCATTGACCTCCTGCGTTTTTATTAAGGGTGGAACATAGTTTCTTTCCTGTCATTCCTCTATCAGGTTTGGTACTTTAGCTTTCCTTTGCTAGCAGGACTTTCTGTCTGTCTTGTTTCATTGTTTGTTTGTTTATTTTTGCATTGTAAAACATTCCTTCAGGGTGTCACTTGATCTCTTTGTATTTCCCCATGGAAGGTACTCCATTGTGGTGCCTCCAGCTGTACATACCAGATGAGCTCCTACTCAAGCTAGGTTTCACCCCCTTCTGCCAAGCTAGCCTCTTTTTGTTCCAGCTGTTCCCACTTCCCCTGGTGCCTGGTGCTTATCGCCTAGTCTCTGCAATCTGTGCTCAGTCCCCAATATGGTTTACTGTCTAACTAGTTGATTGGAAAAAGCTTGCATATCCTCTTGTTTAGAATAAGGAGAGAAGAGAAGAGAAGAGAAGAGAAGAGAAGAGAAGAGAAGAGAAGAGAAGAGAAGAGAAGAATTATTAAGACTAGCCTAGCCTAGCCTAGCCTAGAAGGGAAGGGAAGGGAAGGGAAGGGAAGAGAAGAGGAGAAGAGAAGAGAAGAGAAGAGAAGAGAAGAGAAGAGAAGAGAAGAGAAGAGAAGAGAAGAGAAGAGAAGAGAAGAGAAGAGAAGAGAAGAGAAGAGAATTCTTTATTGGCCAAGTGTGATCGGACACACAAGAAACTTTGCTTTGGTGCATAAGCTCACAATGTACATATAAATAGCAAGTAATAGGTCATAGGTCATGAGCATAGTTACAATCATTCATCATAAGTTACAAACAACAATTGATAAATCATAAGAAAATGGAAAGATGATATATTGATTTGAATGCAGGTGGGACAACCTCTGCATGTCCAGGTGCTGAACTATAATTCCAGAAATCTTACGTTATGTGGTCAGAACGTAAGACTTGGTTATGCTCTGCTTGGTGTGTCCTTCATCAGTCTTTTCTTGCAGTGGTCAACTAACTGTACATGGAAGCCCATAAGTCTCCTAGAAGATGGCCTTCGGAGGCAGTTATACTGACCTCAGAGATGATAGCCATAGATCTCCAGAACCTCCATGAACTGGTCCAACTCAATGTCTCCCTAATAGTTCCCAAAGTATATTGTAGATGCAAATACTGGTAGTCCTTGACTTACAACAGTCTATATAGTGATCAAAGTTACAAAGGCATTGAAAAAACAATCACTTATGACCTTTTTTGACACTTACGACCTTTCTAGCATCCCTAGGATCAAGTGATTAAAATTCAGACGCTTGGCAACTGGCTCATACTTTTGACCGTTGCTGTGTCCCAAGCTCATGGGATGACCTTTTGTGACCTTTTGATAAGCAAAATCAATGGAGAAGCCAGATTCACTAAACAACCGGGTTACTAACTTATCCATTTGCAGTGATTCACTTCACAACAGTGGCAAAAAAAAAAAAGGGAGCACAATTCATTTAACAAAACCGGGCAAAACTCACTTAACAAATGTCTCTGGAGATAAAACACTGGTAACTACACACATTCCCAGGCTGATCCCACCTGACTCAATTATTCGGCGTAATGTTTCAATGAAAGCAAAATGATCCTCCCGTCTCCTTTGCAGCCCAAATGAATTCTTCTGGAACTGGCCCTCGATGTTTGCACTACTCATATAATGTTTTACAGTTCTCCCCCTTTGGGGTAAGGAAAAAAAAAGTTTTTAAACTTTGCTCTTTCATCTCCGTTTTAATTGGCGTCCATTAAGGTGGCTGCGAAGGATCCCAGCTGATAAATCTTGATGAGCACAAGTGAGGAATTTTCCTATTGGCGGGTCCCTTGTACACAGGGCCTACTAATAATTAACAAATTGTGCAGGTACTAAAGCTTCGGCCCTCATCTAATGGAGCAGGAGACAGGGAAATATTAAAGCAGTGCTAACAGCTGGCTTGTTAATACACCGAGAGCCAATTTCTTACATAAGACACAAATGGAGAGGCCCAGTGGTAATTACAGCCTATTTTAAGATAAACAGGAGCCAAACACCTCATGAATCAACATCATAACCATGCACGCTGGCGATTTATCCACACATCTCTTTGGGTTGTCTCTAGTCCCAAACCATTGAAGCTCAGATGGCATGTGGAGACCATGATTCACATACTCTCTCTGTGTGTGTACATTTAAATTAGTCAAGCTAGAAGTTCAGTCCTCCAACTTAATCCTTTCTATTCTGCTTAGTTATCAGGACATTGAAATGCTCTGCCCACGCAGTTCTGGAGGACCGATGTAAAAAAAACAAAGACAAAACCCCCGCACGAGGTGTGATTGTGACCCTGTGGACGAGGAGCCATTGAAACTACAATTGAGCTCAAAATATCGTTGTTAAATGAGATGTTTGTTGAGTTTTTGCCCCATTTTATGACTTTTCTTGCCACAGTTGTTAAGTGAATCACTGCAGTTGATAAATTAGTAACCCCATTGTTAAGTGAATCTGCAATAGGGCAGGGGTAGGCAACCTTGGCTCTTTTATGACTTGTGGACTTCAACTCCCAGAATTCCTGAGCCAGCATGGCTCAACTTGGAAACTCTCCCTGTCCCCTCAGCATGGCTGGTTGAGGAATTCTGGGAGTTGAAGTCCACAAGTCATAAAAGAGCCAAGGTTGCCTACCCCTGCAGTAGGGGATCACATGATCCTGGGACACAGCAACGGTCATAAATATGAACCCAGTTGCCAATCATCTGAATTTTGATCACATGATTGTGGGGATGCTGCAAAGGTCGTAACTGTGAAAAACGGACATCGGTCATATTTTTCAGTGTCATTGTAACTTTGAACGGTCACTAAAGAAATGTTGTAAGTCTAGGACTGCCTGTACAGCTCACATACTGTTGTACTGCTCTCTCCATAGAGACTCATGGACTTATGACTCTAATGGGCAAATTCCATTACAGTTATAATTCGAAGTCTACCTGTATGGACATTATGGAAGCAAAAATAATTTCCAAGAACAAAAATTTGTGAAAAAGTATACTGAATAGTATTACTTAAATTAAATCAGCTATGTGGTTGTTGGTTTTTTTCACACCTCAGATAATCTTGCAGGTAAACGGTGTTCCTCTGATGTTGGATGGAAATGGAAGCTGGACCTCAAAGAAGCTGGAGCAGGAACACTGATGCTTTTGAACTTTGACGTAAGAGAAGACTCCCAAGAATTCCTACATGAGTCAAGAAAAGGAATAAATGGGTTAGCTGAATTGACCAATCCAGCGTTCTCAATCAAGGCACAAATGATCAGGCACAGATTATACTTCAGAGACATGATGTGAAGACCTAGGTCTCTGGAGAAGTCTATAATGCTGGAGAAAGTGGAAGGAAAGAGAAGTGAAGAGACAGCAGAAAGATAGATGGATTCAATTAGAACAGCAGTGGGTGATCCATTGGAAAAATACGAAGGCCCTGTTGGATACAGATTGTCCTGGAGAAAAATCTATCTGTGTGCTTGCTAAGGGTTGACAGCTTGATAGCATACAATTAAGCTAGCTAGCTAGCAAACCAGCAAGCAATGTGGCTTTCCTGCTTTCTGGGTATAAAGTTGCTTTCCCAAAAGCAAATAGCATTATCCTATAGAGGAGGTCCTCGATTTACAACCACAACGGAGCCCAAATTTTCCATCGCTAAGCGAGGCAGTTGATAAGTGAATTTTGCCCCATTTGATGACCTTTCTTGCCACAGTTGTTAAGTGAATCACGGCAGTTGTTAGTAACACGGTGATTAAGAGAATCCGGCTTCCCCATTGACTTTGCTGGCCAGAAAGTGGCAAAAGGGGATCGCATGACACCCCGGGACACTGCAACCGTCATAAATATGAGTCAGTTGCCAAGCGGCCAAATTTTGATCACATGATCATGGGGAATGCTATAACGGTTGTTAAGTGTGAAAAAAACCATCGTAAGTCACTTTTTTCAGTGCTGTTGTCATTTCAGATGGTCATAAATGACCATTCCCAGATTTTTCCATAGGAATTTGGATGTGAGAAATGTTGGACATTTTGGTATTGATTTTTCATTGTATTTGAACTGCTGTCTCGTAATGCACAGACGGAAAATGCCGTGAGGATTTTGACCTATTTGGGAGTGCTTTAGCTTCTGTGGGTTCTTCTACAGAAAGCTGACAATGACTTGTTAGCTTGCCAATCTCTATCGTAAATCTTCAGTCCTGGGGGGCTCCCAAGTTGAGACTCATAAAAGTCATCACTAAAACTCCCTTTTTATGACCCTTGTGCTGGACCAGCCAGTTAGCTTAAGAACTGTATGTTAGAACGTTTAGCATTTAAAGGGTTAAATGCTGTTTCCTTAAGAGATGGCTTATGGGTAATATAGTTCAGTCAGTTAATCCTATCGTTTATCTAGTCAGTGGGAGGAGTTAAAAGTTATTGCAGGACATCCTGTTACGTACCTTTGTGCCTTTGTATCATCTCTCTGCATGGGTTCCAACTGCCTGGCTGGAAGCTCTGTGCCAAAACATGTGACTTGTACGCAAGATGGAGAAATCCATTAACCTTTTACCTATGAAATGTATCCAGGTTACCATTGCATTCCGGATGAACCTCTGCTGTAACCATGAGTTATTGATTGAGGATACCTGTGAAATAAAGTAATCTTTCTTGATCTATTCATTGAGTAAACTTCTGCTTGCTCCACATGGAAAGTCAACCATCCTATCTGCGTGGGCAGGACAACCCTGTAATCCCTTAATTTGGGAAAGAGTCAGGGCGACTGGATAGAGCTGAATTTTTGCTGACCGGATTCCCTTCCTGACACCTACATGGAGTTTGCAGTAGATATTTTCTTTTTGCACCTTGATAGAGAAACATCTGCCACTACCTAGGACTGAACTCTCAACCTTCCAAGTGGGAGGTGAGCGTCTTCACCGCTAGGCCACTATGCTGCTCCCATAAAAGTCAACACTAAATAGGCATAATTTATCACAGCTTATTTTATGTCCCAGGCTTTTCTGGAGTTAATTTTTTTAGACACAGAAGAAAGGGGGGGGGGAAGAAAGTATTGAGTTTTTAGCGAACAACTGTGTCAGCCATGCTATATATATGAAGTTCAGCATATATCAGACACATTGAGAATGGCATAAGAGGACTCTAATAGTAAAACATCACCCAAGGGATAACAAGAAGAAGGTTTAAGATTGTTGGGAAATTGCCAGGAGCGAGAGACTGAAAGCAATATGCACCATCAAAAGGATCTTTTTTTTACCTGAGGCAGTCTCCACTACGTCGGCTTCTTTCTTTTCTTTTTTTTTTTGAGAAGTTGTCACATTTTGGGTGGAATAGATTGTCTGTTCAAAACTTCCTTATGGTATGATAATCGCCTCTCCATTATCTTCCCCCTCCCAACTGCACATGACAGTTGGTTTCCTTTAAAGCAGGGGTTCTCAACCTGTGGGTCGGGACCCCATTTGGGGTCGAATGACCATTTCACGGGGGTCGCCAAACAACGCAGTCCGCCATTTTTTTCCCCCTTTTCCTTAGCTGTGCTACTCCCTTTTATTCTATTGGCTTTTGAAAGCCAATAGAATAGACTCTCTTGAATAGAATTCTATTGGCTTTCAAAAGCCAATAGGAATTGTCCAGGCTGTCTCTGCCCTGCTGAGCCCGCCAAAAGTCCCATTCTGCAAACGGTGCTGCACCAGTTGAGTAGTCCTCGACTTATGACCGGTTGAGTAGTCCTAGACTTACGACCGGTTGGGGGTCGCGGCATTAAAAAGGTTGAGAACCACTGCTTCAAAGAAAGGGGGACACACAGAGAGAAATCTGGTTGATTTTTTTCCCCTTCTGATCTTCCAAGGCTTTAATTATTTATTTCGATAGAGGACAATCTTATATCTGTTTTGTTCAGCATGCATGCTTTGATTTATGTCCAACAATGATGGCCTCCCACCTCTGGAATGGTCTTTCTCCAGATATTTATTTAATTATTAATAAAATTTATATGCTGCCCAATCCCTAGGGACTCAGGGCGGCGTACAAAATTAAAACAACAAGTATAACAATTAAAAATGAATACATTCACACAGCATGTCCCAATCGAATCCCGCCCCCCCCCCGGGGACATCAACCCCAGGCCTGCCGGAATAGGAGAGTTTTAATAGCTTTCTTGAAGGCCGGCAAGGTGGGAGTAGTTCGAATCTCGGGGGGAAGTTGATTCCACCACGTCGGAGCCACCACAGAAAAGGCTCTTCCCCGAGGGCCCGCCAGCCGACATTGTCTGGCCGACGGGACCTGAAGGAGGCCCAATCTGTGGGACCTCACCGGTCTCTGGGAACTATGCGGCAGTATGCGGTCCTGTAAGTAACCTGGTTACTTACTTATTTTTAAACAACCATGAAAATAGAGTTTTTCCAAGACACTTACAGAGATTTGGAGATTAGCACCTGATGGCAGGACAAGAAGCAATGGATGGAAACTAAGCAAGAAGAGATTCAATCTAGAAATAAGGAAATAAGGAGAATTTTTCTGACAGAACAGCTAATCAATGGAAGGGCTTGCCTTCAGAACTTGTGGGTGCTCCATCACTGGAAGTTTTTAAAAAGAGATTGGACAACCATTTGTCTGAAATTGTATAGGGCTGTGGTGGCGAACCTATGGCACGCGTGCCACAGGTGGCACGCAGAGCCCTCTCTTTGGGTAAACACACCATTGCCCCAGTCCTAGGCCTTCAGCTGGGTTTTATAAAACCTTTTCGCTGCTGTGTGCAAAAAAAAAAAAAAGGTTCAATCAATCAATTTCAACTTCTCGCAGGAAAAAAAAAGATCTTGCAAAGTTGGAATTGGTTGATTGAACTTTTAATCTCACCCAGTCTGCCGTTACCACCACAGCCACGCCCACCACAGCCACACCCACTCGATTGGCTACACCCACCCAATGGGCCACACCCACCTGGCACCCGACCATACATAAGTGGGTTTTGGGTTGCAGTTTGGGCACTCGGTCTCTAAAAGATTCACCATCACTGGTATAGGGTTTCCTGCTTAAGGCAGGAGGTTGGACTAGAAGACCTCCAAGGGCCCATCCAACTCTGTTATTCTGTTCTGTTCTACCTGAATATTTTGATGCCTGACTGCTGACATATCTAGCAGATATTTTTGTGCAGATGATTCTTTATGGTGAGTGAATGAATTTTATTATCATCTTTGGCCAATCTAATTTTATGCTGTTAATTGGAAGTTGCCTGCAATCTTGGAAATGCAGCATGTAATATAATGTAATAGCTATCAGCATAAATAAATAAAGATAAACCAAAGCAATAGTAAATAAACAAATAAATATATAGCTCAATCATAGGTCCAGGGAAGTATTTGATTTCTGAATAATAAAGCTTAGAAAGGCTTGCAAGCCCATACAATTCCTTAAGGTAGGGAATATGGTTTATTGATAGCAAAGTGAAATAAATACTTTAGCTTAATTCCTTCTTAATGAGAAGGAATATGCCATTATACTGATTTGTCAGAAGACTGGTGATGTTGTAGTTAACCTTTCATTTCTCCCCATTAGACGGAGGGGCTGTCATATTGTATATGAAATTGATTGGGGCAAGGAAAAAGCAAAGTTGATAGGAAATGAAATTACCTGTATGTTGCTTTACAAAATGTCATTACTAATTATCTCAAAATCTACCAACTATCCCCTCCATATAAAATAAGATCGTTAACACGTCTATAGTTTGCAAAACAACCAGGACAGCCTCCAAACATTTTAGAGCGCTCATTTATAGTTAATCCAGACACATTCTCATTAAAAATAAAGTGTCAACCTAGACCAGGGGTAGGCAACCTTGGCTTTTTTATGACTCATGGACTTCAACTCCCAGAATTCCTGAGCCAGCATGGCTCAGCTTGGAAAGTCTCCCTTTCCCCTCAGCATGGCTGGCTCAGGAATTCTGGGAGTTGAAGTCCACCAGTCATAAAAGAGCCAAGGTTGCCTACCCCTGAACTAGACTGACAAAACCTGTACCATGTTTTGAGATAAAACACATCTATTTATTGGTATGAACCATTTTTGTTCTTCATGTCCCAAAACGTTCCCAGAATGACTTACAAATGCAGGTAGTCCTTGACTTATGACCACAATGGAACCAACATTTCAGCTGTGAGACAGTGTTAAGTGAGTTTTGCCTCACAACCTTTCTTGCTACATATGTTAAGGGATTCACTGCAGTTG
This sequence comes from Crotalus tigris, assembly GCF_016545835.1. Taxonomy (NCBI): domain Eukaryota; kingdom Metazoa; phylum Chordata; class Lepidosauria; order Squamata; family Viperidae; genus Crotalus; species Crotalus tigris. The sequence goes on from NW_024100490.1 coordinate 596,230, forward strand.
TTGTGAAAGTGAAGTAGTTGTTAAGTGAATCCGGCTTCTCCCCATTGACTTTGCTTGTCAGAAGGTCACCAAAGGGACACTGCCACCATTGTAAATGTGAGTCAGTTGCCAAGCACCTGACTTTTGATCACATGACCACAGGGATGCTGCCACGGTTGTGTGAAAAACGGTCATGAGTTATTTTTTTTCAATGCCCTTATAACTTCAAAGGGTCACTGCAATGTAAAAAAGATGTTGAGACTCTAGAAAGAGTTCAGAGAAGATCAACAAAGATAATTAGGGGATGGAGGCTAAAACATGTAAGGAACGGTTGCTGGAATTGGGTATGTCTAGTTTAACGAAGAGAAGGACGAGGGGGGACATGATAGCTGTGTTCCAATATCTCAGGGGCTGCCCCAAAGAAGAGGGAGTCAAGCTGTTCTCCAAAGCCCCTGAAGGCAGGACAAGAAGCAATGAATGGAAACTAACCAAAGAGAGAAGCAACCTGGAACTAAGGAGAAACTTCCTGACAGTGAGAACAATAAACCAGTGGAACAACCTGCCTCCAGAAGTGATGAATGCTCCAACACTGGAAGCTTTTAAGTAGAGACTGGATAGCCACTTGTCTGAAATGGTATTAGGGTTTCCTGCCTGAGCAGGGAGTTGGACTAGATGACCTCCAAGGTCCCTTCCAACTTTATTATTGTTATTATTATTATCACTAAATGGATGGTTGTAAGTTGAGGACTATCTGTATTAGAAGCAATGTCATGCCTGCCCATGGATTTTATTTCTTTTCATTTGTAGATTGGTGTTATTAGATTTATCTCCCAGTTTTCATGCAAGACGTAAGGTTGTGTTCAGAGCCCTTCTTCTTGTAACTTTCCATATGCAATAGAAGCCCTCTGAGATAGCTTGAGATTGTTGTTGTTCAGTCACTGCCATGTCTGATTCTCTGTGACCCCCATGGAGCACAGCACGCCAGGCTCCTCCTATCCTCCACTGTCTCCAGGAGTTTGACCAAATTCATGTTCATTGCATCAATGATCCTATCTAACTATCTCTTCCTCTGCCGTCCCTTTCTCCTTTGGCCTTCCATCTTTCCCAACATCAGGGTTTTTTCCAAGGAGTCCTCAGTTCTTTTCCTCTTTTTCTTTCTTTCTTTCTTTCTTTCTTTCTTTCTTTCTTTCTTTCTTTCTTTCTTTCTTTCTTTCTTTCTTTCTTTCTTTTTTCCTTCCTTTCTTCCTTCCTTTCTTCTTCTTTTGTTTGTCCTTCCTTCCTTCCTTCCTTCCTTCCTTCCTTCTTTCCTCCCTTCCTTCCTTCCTTCTTTTTCATGTTTTTGAATTGCCCATCTCTCTCAGAGAGGGAAGGAAAGAAAGAAAGAAAGGAAGGAAGGAAGGAAGGAAGGAAGGAAGGAAGGAAGGAAGGAAGGAAGGAAGGAAGGAAGGAAGGAAGAAAAGGATTGGACATTTCCTGCAGAACTAGAAAGCAATAGAATTTTGTGGAAAGTTTTCCATTCCACAACTCTACTACTGGTAAGTACTGAAGAGATTTTAGTCTCAAAGGAGAACCGTATAGAAATACTGCAAACGTTTTGCAAGCACCTCATTGCAGAGTCACCAAACATCTCTTCTTTTTTTCCCCCCCAAATGCAAGTTTTGATCCCTTTAATGGCTTTCCGCCAAGGCAAGATAATGAAGTCCCATCTCAGAGGCTGCCTGGCACGGCCTGCATAAAGATTAAATCTATTTATGCCTTTGTGACCACTTCTGGGCCAGAGAAAACATACTTTTCTGGATGTTTCGGATTTCAGCTTACAAGTAGATGCTTCAAGCCTTGATGGACCAGTAGAATTTTACAACTTATCCTTCCTTCCTTCCTTTGCTCTCTTTTTCTGAGCTGGAAGCTTGTTTTTATCACTTCAGCAAACTTTGTTGGGAACTCTGCACACATCTATCTTTGATTATTGCTGGCATTTTCAAAGAGCAACACACGAGGCTGCCAACTCTATTAGTAACCTAATATGTGTGTATGTGTGTATTTACAACCCCCACCTCCTGCACAATGAATGGGGTTTGGAAAACACAGCAGTTTTTGCTGAGGATTTCTGGGAAGAGGCCACCACAGCAGCGCCAATTATTAAAACCACTTGCTCACATTAAAGCTATAAAGATTAAAAAACTATTGCACGCTTGTCATTAAATATGGATGGGGATCATGTAATATGCATTATATTGAGAACGAAAGGGCCAGCCGCAGGAGCGTTTGCAGAAACTGGTGGAAGAGCTGCAAACCAGCAACTCCCAAATCGACCAGGGCTTTGTCAAAGCTAAGGAGCAACTTTGTCATGCAAAATAAACACAGATGTTCCAACAGATGACTTGAACATCCAGGCAATGGGGGGGAGGGCTAGAGAGAGTATATGGGGAGGGGAGGATATTATTAAGAGCCTTGCTCTTCTCAATAGACTGGTCCTTTTCTTCCGCTGAGGCCAAGCATGAATCATTTTATTTTTTATTTCTATTTCACCTTTATTACTTTTACTAATAACTCAAGGCACTGTTGAAGGAAAAGTCTTCATCATGGTTCAGTCCAAGCTGGGGATAAACAACATGGCGACTGCTTTAGGAAGAAGGTTGCAGTTTATTGAAGAGGAGAGCCAGACAGGAAGATGGCTCTGGAAGAAAAAGGGGTGAGCACATGTAGGGAGTGGGTTTTTATACCCTCTGGAGCCTTTTGTTTGGAGTTGTTTCCTGTGGCATGAACTTTGACCTGAGTCTGAGTGTGTCTTTCTGGTATTCTGAGGGTAGTGGATTAATCCCATTATGTCTCAAGGGTCATATCCTGCTTCCCTGGGGCTGTGGTTGATGACTCTTAGATTTTTAGTGTTGATTCTAGGGATCTTTCTTCCTAATCCCAGTTTCCTGACTCCAGTCTTTCTGACAAGATTAACACATCTGTAATTCTGCAGACTTGGTTTCTGCTTGGGACAGAGAGACTTGGGGGCAGGGTTGGTTTCTGCTTTTAAAATCCTTTAGGGATATATTCTTCCCTTTTAATATTTCTTTCTCTGGGGGGAGGGGGCTGACTTCCCACAGCAGCAAACATATCAATGCACTTTCCTCCTCCTCCTATTTCCTCTTGGGCTGAGAGAGGTGGACTGCCCCAAAGTCACCTAGTTGGCTTTCATGCTTAAGGCAGGACTAGAACTCACTGTCTCCTGGCAATTGGTCTGAAGTCACATCCGGTTCTCATGCCTAAGGTGGGACTAGAACTAACAGCCTCCTGGTGATTGGTCCAAAATCACATCCTGTTCTCATGCCTAAGGCGGGACTAGAACTCACAGTCTCCTGGCAATTGGTCTGAAGTCACATCCAGTTCTCATGCCTAAGGCGGGACTAGAACTCACTGTCTCCTGGTGATTGGTCCAAAATCACATCCAGTTCTCATGCCTAAGGCGGGACTAGAACTCACTGTCTCCTGGTGATTGGTCCAAAATCACCCAGCTAGCTTTCATGGCTAAGGCAGGACTTGAACTCCTAGACTCTTGTTTTTTATATAAATATATATTTTTTCTAGCCTGGTGCCTTACCCACTAGACCAAATTGGCTCTCATTTCAAACACATTTCATGTTGGGGCTGCTTTTCATGTTGCTTACTGCCAATTACTGTGGTTATTGTTGCTGTTGTCACTCTCTAGGCTTAAACACACACTCAAATTGTTTCCATTAGTGCACTCGCTATGTGCAGAGTCCCTTTATGGGAGTGCTGGCAAAATCCATTCCCTTGGCTTTTGTATGGTGATGTTCTACAAACACCTAAAACTCATCTTTGCTTCAAAATTCAATGGTTCTTGTCCCTTCCTCCTTCAGTTCTCATGGGGAAGAGTTAAATTTGGAGTCTGTGTCTGTACTTTTCATAGTGTCCAACAACACCGGACACTTGATGGAAGCATATTAGTCAGAGGAGGAAAGAAGAATTGTGTAGTTTATTAGTTTCCATCAGTTGCTTCTTGTCCTGCCTTTGGGTGCTTTGGAGAATAGGTTGATCCCCCTCTTCTGTGTGACAGCCCCTCAAATAGCAGTGTTCTAAAATTTGAGGGGCTGCCATAAAGGAGAGGGGGTCAACCTATTGTCCAAAGCAGAATAATATTTTTTTAGCAGCAAAGAGGAGAAGGAAGATTTGACATGATCCTAGTGGATCTAATGGGATGGGAAAACATAACTGGACAGATTATAACAGTGGTGGCGAACCTATGGCACGGGTGCCAGAGGCGGCACTCAGAGCCCTCTCTGTGGGCACGCACACCGTCGCCCCAGTCCTAGGCCTTCAGCTGGGTTTTATAAAACCTTTTCGCTTTAGGCCTCTGCCGCCGTGTACAAAAAAAAAAAAAAAAAGATTCAATCAATCAGTCAATTTCAACTTCTCGTGGGAAAAAAAAGATCTTGCAAAGTTGGAATTGATTGATTGAATCTTTTAGTCCCACCCAGTCTGCCGTTACCACTGCAGCCACGCCCACCCAATGGGCCACACCCACCCAACGGGACACACCCACCCGGCACTCGACGATGCATAAGTGGGTTTTGGGTTGCAGTTTGGGCACTCAGTCTCTAAAAGGTTCGCCATCACTGAATTATAACCTGGCCCCAATCCATGAAGGGTTTTGAACCTGGAAACATTCTGGTTGAATATGCTACTCTGTCAAATAGCAGAGAGAGTATTGGACAGAAGATACCCTGGTTCTGCTTTGGGGATTTAGAAGGACAACAATTTTATGAACATGAACCTCAGTGCCTGCTTTAGTGCATTACAGGTAGTCCTCAATTTACGACCACAACTGAGCCTGAAATTTTGGCTGCTAAGCGAGACAGCTGTTAGGTGAGTTTTGCCCCATTTTTTGACCTTTCCTGCCACACTCGTTAAGTGAATTGCTGCAATTGTTAAATAGGGAACACAGTTGTGAAATGAATTCGGGCTTTCCCCATTGACTTTGCTTGTCAGAAGGTCGCAAAAGGGGATCATGTGACCCTGGGATACCACGACCATTGTAAATACGAACCAGTTTCCAAGCATTCAAATTCTGATCATGTGACCATGGGGAGGCTGCAATGGTCATAAGTGTGAAAAACGGTCATAAGTCACTCTTTCACTTCTGATGTAACTTCGAACAGTTGCTAAGTGAATGGTTATGTCATGCCTCCGTCGGAGCCTGAATCTGCTGAGGAAAATGTGCTGGAAGGGGACCCTATGGAGGCCGAGGGAGAGGGGTCTGTGGCTTCAGAGGAATGTGGGAAAGAGCAGGCCGAGGCAGGCCAGGGCCCTTCAGGATTGGGACAGGAGGAACAGGAGAGGCAGAGCTCAGGCGATGAACAAGGGCCACTCCCACCTGATCCTAGAGCACGGAGAGTGGAGAGAAGGAGGGAACAATGCAGGCAGGCTCAATTGGGAGGAGAGCATGCCACTCCTCTCCACAAGGCACACCTGGAGACTTAAGGAGATGCTGTAGGGAGAGGCATTTGTCAGGAACAAATGCTGATTCCTTGGAGTTTTGTGTGTTGTTGCTGATCCCTTGTTCTGTGTTGTGATTTCTGCTTGAAAACCTGGAAATTCTGACCATTGGACTGACTGACAACGTTGCTTGGATGTTCAAAGACCTTGGATTGTATTTTGGCTTCTCTTCCGAAACTGCTCAGGCAAGCTTGTATTTCCACAGACTCCTTAGATTTTGTATGTATGTGTCATTCCTTGTTATCTCCGTGGCCTTGAGTAAAATCCTCTCCTAATCAGACTGTATGAGAAACTACTTGCAGCCAGAGGCGGCTGAAGGTGTGTGTGTCTTTCTTTGTTTTGAGGCTTGCCAGAAACGTGGGAGCATTTGGGGAAAATTTGGAGCAATTAAAGGGCGGTTTGAATTGCCAGCTGACTGTATTGCCTCACAGGTTATAAGTTGAGGCCTGCTTGAATAGTAAAAGTACTTTGCAGCTTCCTTTGGCTGAGATGCAACAGGAGTTGGTGAAATATAACTGTAGGGAGAGTTCCAGATGATGGTTTGACTTTGCATTGCCCTTTTAGCCACTTTCTGGAGATTTGCCTTCGATGTCTGTCAAAATAAAAAAAACAAGCAAGCCCCCGATTGTTTAGAAGACAGAATGAGTGACAGTGACGCCTGTTCAGAACAGGCAGGCACAAATATTAGGCGAGAGTTTTGTAGCGAGCTGAAATTTATGCTCCTCTGCAAATAAATTGTGAATAGGTAAACGGGCTCCTCCACTTAATTTGCATTAAATGTCACACGTATTTCTGCATGAAATTTCAGGATGCCGAGTTAAATCAATTTAATACCCTCTGCTTTCTGTTTCCTCCCTCTCAAGTGGGACCTTTTCTTCTCCAAATGTGACAAGGATTCCATTTCTGGTAGGCTCATAGGTAGGACTTGATCATGGTTCAATCTAAGCATTATAACCAGGCTAATGGTTTCAGCACATAAAATCACAATTTCTATTCAAGTCTAAAATTCTTCCAAAAGAAGTAAATAGTGGAATATAGAAATGGAATGATCTGATCTTTTAGGCTCTAAGGGCAAAACAACCTGATCCCTTCCAGATGTTTTTGCCTACAATTTGCATACACCTGGCCACACGTTTGATCCCAAGATTCACTATTGGAATAATCCCTGTCTGAAGTCTTGAAGAGTCATGGAAAATCAGTATGCATAGCATTGGGTTAGATCAGTGATGGCGAACCTTTTAGAGACCGAGTGCCCAAACTGCAACTCAAAACCCACTTATGTATCGTCGGGTGCTGGGTGGGCATGGCCCATTGGGTGGGTGTGGCTGGGGTGATAACGGCGGACTGGGTGGAACTAAAAAGTTCAATCAATCAATTCCAACTTTGCGAGATCTTTTTTTTTTTCCCGTGAGAAGTTGAAATTGATTGAACTTTCTTTTTTTGTTTTTGCACACGGCGGCAGAGGCCTAAAGCAAAAAGGTTTTATAAAACGCAGCTGAAGGCTGCGTGCCACCTGTGGCATGCGTGCCGTATGTTCGCCATCACGGGGTTAGATCATCAGTGCTTTCAGTCAAGATGCAGCATCTTCTTATGTTCCTGAAAGGACCTCCTTCCTTCCTTCCTTCCTTCCTTCCTTCCTTCCTTCCTTCCTTCCTTCCTTCCTTCCTTCCTTCCTTCCTTCTTTTCTTCCTTCCTTCCTTCTTTCCTTCCTTCCTTCCCTCCCTCCTTCCTTCCTTCTTTCCTTCCTTCCCTCCTTCCTCCCTCCCTCCCTCCCTTCCTTCCTTCTTTTCTTCCTTCCTTCCTTCCTTCTTTCCTTCCTTCCTTCCCTCCCTCCTTCCTTCCTTCTTTCCTTCCTTCCCTCCTTCCTCCCTCCCTCCCTCCCTCCCTTCCTTCCTTCCTTCCTCCATTCATTCATTTTTGTGGCTGCCCATTTCAATCCAATTGCACCAGATTGCTTTCTTCTATACAAAGCAGACTTGTATAAGATACAGACTCTACCAATATATCACCTTCCTCCTCTTCCTCCTCCTCCTCCTCCTGGTAGTCCTTGACGTACGTTCATTTAGTGAACATTCAACAGCACTGATGGCACTGAAAAAAGTGACTGAGGACCATTTTTCACACTTAGGACCATCAGTTGGCAAGCTATCACTTCCTTAAAGGGTGATTCAAGTCATTAGTGCGGTATCAAATCAGAGTTGAAACCAATTTGAAATGGATGTAAATGAGCCATCTCCTTCAGAAGTGCCTGGGTCAGCTTTCACAGACAACCTCCCTTTCATTTCTCATTCCTCACGTAGACTTTTCATCGATTTACAATGCCCATGGGAGCGAGGCATTGAGTGATCTTCACTTATTCAGTCATTCAGGCTGACTATTCAAGTTGGAACTAGAATTCATAATCCCTTCCCAGGCTGCCTAACGTCATGGAACTCTAGATGGCTATTCTCCAGGCTAGAAACCAGGAGACTGTGAGTTTTAGTCCCACCTTAAGTAGGAAAGGTGATTGGGTGACTTTGGGCCAATCACTCTCTCTCTCTCAGCCCAGCTAACCTCACAGGATGATTGTTGTTGTTGTTGTGGAGAAATGTCTATGGAGATTCTCAGTCATCCAGGTCATGGTTGTCCCAAAGGTGCTTTTTCAAGAGTCTACTGGACTTCCTTGTTTTTCTTGGAAGACGTTTCCAAGAAACTTCTTCAGCTCCGACTGGATGGATTCAAATATGTAAACAACCAGTTCTCTGTGTGGATGTCGCTTCCGGAAGTCCATTCTGGGCCTGGGCAACAAAAAATTAGCCACTGGTGCTGCTGAACTGGTGTGAACTGGTTGAATGCCACCACTGAAAGAATCCTACCATTCCCCACCATCCATTCAGAGCTGAAGAAGCTTCTTGGATGAGAAGCGAAACGTCTTTGGGATTTGCTGTGGTTAAAATAGGAGGAAGAAGGAGTACTAGATATGTTGGCCACTACGAGTTCTTTATAAAAATAATAAAGGTGGGATATAAATATATGAAAAAAAAAATAAAATTCAATTAAAAATAATGTCAGGGAAAAATCCCATCCTATATATTAAAATGGAATCACATACAATCTTGGCTCAGAAGAACCAGGTCTTCAGGCATGAGTGATGCTACTCTATTGGTACATGTGGCAACAGGGAAGGCATAACTCCCATAAAATGATACCGCTTAATTGATGGAACCTGGATCATGCCAGCCTTCTCTGACTTTATCAGATAGGCAGAGATAATTAGACAAAGATGTCCTTGAAAATACCCAGGT